>NC_022013.1:64323551-64326746 GCF_000317375.1 Microtus ochrogaster | reverse complement strand
GAGAGAGAGAGAGAGAGAGAGAGAGAGAGAGAGAGAGAGAGATTTTCTCTGCTGTTCTACAAATGAGAAAACTGGGGCCCTTATAGGGGCACACTCTTCCCAGAATTCCTTAGTGAGTGAGGGGGCAAGGCCTGAAGTATACCATGCCTCCTCACTTTGCCCACTGCCAGCAAACTCAGGTATGAAGCCTGCTTTGACAGGCGACAGGCTCCTCTCAGCTGTGTCTCCAGACACCTGACTGGGGGGGGGGGGAATGAGCTATGGAAGACAGGAAGTCCCTAGGGCTGGAAAAAGTGCCACAGGGAACAAGGCTTTCTCAGGACAAACTGTTCAGCCTGCTAGCCCTTCTTCCTCCAGCCTGGAGCCTTGAAGCCAGAGTTCAGGGAGGGCAACGCAGGGAACCTCTTGCAGCCTCTCCACAGCTGCCAATAAGAACCACCCCCCCCCCAAGCCAGTCCACAGTGAATAGGCCTTTCTAAAACTCCTTTCTGGACCCTAAAAACTGCTGGCACAGCACACACTAGTATCGCCATCTTGGAGTAGGGCGTGGAAACAGCAGTCTGGTGGGCTATCCTGCCACCTAGCAAGTCCATTTCTATAGTAAAGCACACTGTTCATCAGTGGTTTCTCAGTGTCAGGCACGACAGCCCCAGAGTAAACAGCAGCACAGAACGGACAAACCGGAGCATCCATGCACTCCCTCATCATCGAGAGGAGGTGAACCCCACAGCAACAACACATAAATCCTACCGACAGAGCACGGACCTGGAAGCCAAACTTGGGTGAGTGTACCCTTGGAGATCACTCAGACCAAGGTCAAGAAGAGACAAGGGGACTCGGGGCTGTAGCATAGCCACGGCATGCCCTCTGTAAGTCTGCTCTTCGCCTGTGATCCTGTGTGAGCGAGTGCTTTGAGGAACAGGATTCAGTGCAAGTGGCATTTCCTGGGGTGGAGAGACATGGCTACAGGAGGCTCTGCTTGTGACCTTGACTCTCAGAAAGCTTAGGACTACAGAAAAAGCATTCTACTTCACTGGACAGTGGAGAAGTGAGGAACAGCCAGTAGTCCAGCCCACTACCAGGAGGGGAAGAGGCCTTTACCTCAGGTGATTGGAGGGGTCACATGGACCCAAGGGGCTCCCCAGACAAGTGGGAGGGGGGCCCTTGCAGACCATGCCTTTTAAGCTGCAACAGACAGCTGAGAGCAGGCGTCAAAAGTCAGGGTCCTTTGCATGAAGTGTCTGAGAGGAACCCCAGCCCTTCTAGGGGGTCTGGGATGGTGTGTTTCTGGGCAGCTCAGTGGTGACAAAAGCATGTTCTCGTTGAGACAATCTATGCAGATACATGCGCAGGGTAGTAGACTTTTCTAAGTAGTTGTAACACTTCAATAGCAGCTGAACCCAAACAAATCCTGAGGCCCTGGCCTAAGTGACAGGTCGAGCCCCTCCCTGGACTGCCCTGCTGCCCAACCTTTCTACTCTCCATACTCCACAGCTGCCTCACCTCTGCAACTGGATGCCCTATCCCTCTCCACCATACCAGAGGGTGCTTCCTCCAGGAAGCCTTCCCTCCCTCCCACCCTTTCCTAGGTCCGCATGTGCACAGTTCTGGGTGGAAGGAGACAAAGCCTCAGGCAGGGTTGAGTCTTCTTCTTCTGAATCTGAAGGCTCTTCAAGCAGAGGCCGGTCATCCCCAGGGAAGAGACCCCCCCCCACACACACACATACACAATGATCCTGTGGCGATCAGTCTCCTGGCAACACGTTTCAGAGACCAGCATCAAATGAGGCATCTGTCCTTCACCATCATCTTCAACTCCAGTAAGGACTGAAGGTGAAGCTGAACTTGGGGGTGCAAAGAGGGTTCCCCAGTAGGAAGGCTTAACGGGTTCTCTGTTGTAGATGACACCATAAATGTGTACCATTCCCCCATAATTACCTATTAAAATAAGACCACAAGAACCCTAAGGAGCAAAGGAAGAGGTATGGGGCCAGACAAGGACACTGACTCATCTGTACTCCTGCAGTGTGGCCCTTCAGACCCAGCCTGCACAGCAGCCTCCCCACCTTGCCATGGGTAACTAGGACAGACAGGGTCTCAGTTGACCCCCACTGCTAGGGTCCACCCACATAAACCCTCTGTGTGGGTCTCTTGTCTTCATCCTCCCAATTCCAGTTCTGTTCTAAAAGTATGTGTGACCACTACCCCTTAGCCCACCACCCACCAGAAAGACAGCTAATTCAACCATCTCTGATGGGTCCCTGTTCCCTCTTCAGTGGAAGGTCTGAGCCTCAACAAGACAAAGTCATTATGGGTCTCGGGTCTTTTTCTGTCCCCACTATGCCAGCACCAATTCCTGCTAGCAGCAGTCTGATGCAGCCACCCCACTCCACACAGGTCACAGCACCCACTCCCAGCCTCAGATCCCCTTTGCTAAGAAAGGAAGCCCCTAATGAGCAGAGGGGGGCATAACTGAACCAAAGCTCACAGGCTGGGCGAGGGAAGGTCACCAGGTCCACCTTATGAGAGAAGACAGCCATACAAGAGCAGCTGTAGAGGCAGTTGCTTGTACACGTAGGAGTGGGTGTAGGATGGGTGAGGACGCCATCCCTAAAGGTGTGCAAGCAGAGGGAGGGCCCCGTGTCACAGGTACATCAGAAACAAGCTGGACTTCGACTTCTCAGACTCCCCTGAGGACCAAATCACTCAGATGACTGCTGTGCCTACAGCATCTTGTCCTCTCCCTGGACAGAATGTGGATCTGGAAGACAGCCCAGAAATTTAAATAGCTAACTAGATCTCCCAGGTGATCCTCAACATCTGGAAAGGTGGAGAACACTGACAGGTGACCTTCCAGGTCTTTCTTGGGCCTAGAGATTATCAGCTTTGAATATCCCTCTCCATTTCCCCAAACCCTTCTAGAGATGCCAGCCCTCCCGGGCAGTGACTAGGAGGGGAGAGAGATAAGATTGGGAGAATTCGTCCCACAGTGGCGGTACTAGCCCAGCTCCTTCCTAGCCCCTCAGCCCCCAGAGCCGCAAGCTTAGCATGGGGCAGGGTTGGGGGAGCAACAGCTGCTGCCCAGTGAGGCTCCTGAAAAAAGCAATTATCTTGCTCTTAGCGGAAAGGCACTGGACCTTTAGCCACGCCCCCCAATACACACACACACACACACACACACACACACACACACAC
>NC_022013.1:64306097-64323451 GCF_000317375.1 Microtus ochrogaster | reverse complement strand
CACTCACACACTCACCCAGGCCAAGATGCTGTAGTAGCCCTCATTACCACCCCCTCCAGACTCCAGATTTCTGCCTTGCACCACCTCCATCCTCCGAGCACACTTCCAACACTTAAATCATTTAGCCCGCTAAACCGGAGACGGCAAAATGGGTGCTATTTCTTAAAAACATACAGAGAGCGTATTAAATTATTGATAGCCATTAAACAGGAGGAAAATATTAAACAGCTCTCAGCCCTTATCAATCATTCATGCAGTTTCCACTGGGGTGTTTTCTGGAGCGATCACTCGGGCAGCCCGGGGAGCTGGCTTCTGCCAGCAAGGAAGGCAGTGGCTGGAGAGAGGCCAGCAGGAGGCTGGCCCCAGCCCCGACAGTCACCTTGGATAGGGGTATGTGGGGGCAGGGAGGTGAGCTTCGCGCTTGCTAATGTGCCATCCTCTGCTCTTCCTGACATTATTAACAAAGGGAGACTCCAGCACCGCCTCCAGGAGGCTCGTAATTAAATCCAGCCTGCTTTTATTGGGCACCTACTACATATCAGACCTGCAGGATGCACAAATAAACAAGCCCCAAGGCCCTCGGGGGGTAAAGGTGGTGGTAGAGAGCCCAGTGCAAAAAAAGTGTGGCTTTGCTGCCCAATAATGGAGCCAACACTACAAGTCCACGCGGAGGTGATGCAGAGAAGAGGGGTCAGCTGCGGCCGCAAGAGGCTGCCAAGAAAGGATTCACTAAAGTAATTCCCGGGGGCGTTCTTAGATGGGAACAGAAAATTGTCCTGAGGGGAAGCAGGGAGCGGCACGAGGGGGATAAGTAGCCCAGGGAAAGGCTGAACATCTCCAGGACTGCTTGAGTGGCAGGTTCTGGATAGGCGGGATGGGAGTTTGGGCACAGGGACCGGAAAGCATAACAGGTAGGAGGCTAGCAGCCTCAGTATCCACAAGCAGGAGCCTGAGGTTCACCCCAGCTGCCAGCCAGTATCCCCACCACACTGGTACGGCAGATCCATTTCCTGGCTCTGATTCAGGACACCTAAGCCAGTATGACGCAGGCCCCGAGGCTGTAGGTCCAAGGTCCTGCTGCGTTCAGCCACAGACAGGCCTGGCAATGCTACCCTCGGGAGACAGGATCCCCACTGCTGCCTACCTGTGCCAAGGACCCAGATACCAGGGCTATGGGAGCCAGAAGACACCTGATACTGCCCCACCTCACAGCACAGGGACCAGCCACAGTCAGAGGCCATGTGAGGATCCCAGGCCCAGCTGGGTTGCTTCGCCCGACCCTGCCTAGCTCCTCCAGCCATGCCCAGCACATATTGGTCTTTCTGAATGTTTTTCCAAGCTGTCAGTTGTGGCAGAGGCCCTGCCAAGTGTGGCTCACACCCTCATCAGAGCAAGCTGCTGTCTCAGGGAGATGTTTTACAGAGAAGAGATGTTTACCATCACACCAGGGACTGTCAAGACATCACCAGGAGAATTTCAGTCTGCAAAGTCAAAGGGTCCCTTTCTCAGCTGCTTGGGAAAAGTGGCCTGGGATTCAGGAAACATCCTTTGGGCTGAAGGGGCCTATGGAGTAGGAATATGGGTACATAAAGCTAATGCAGAGGTAGGGCCCTGAATCCAGTCCTTGCTCTGACATCAACTGTCCCCTCCTGGGCTCTGCCTGTATACACAGTGACAGAGACACATTCGGGACAGAAAAGCTACATGGCTCCCATAAGCCTCCTGCGTAGCTGTTTGCAGCCTGCCAGAAACATGGAATTCCAGATGTTGACCCCAACCAACACTGCTCTGTTGACCCTCAGACTCAGAATGACATCATGCTTTGGTCCCTCCCTCATTTGTGGTCCTAACAGCGTTGTCTCAGGGCCCCTGCATCTTCTTGTTATCACTTAGCTGGGTTGTTACATATCCACTTCTCTCTAGTACAGGTTTCAGAGAGGTGCAGGGCCCTGGGGGGAGCTTGGGAGCAGGCTATCTAGAAAATTCTGCCGGCCAGCAAAAGCAAGACCCAAATGGGCAAATGACTCCATAATCCAAAACCAACACACCTGGCTCCAGCTGACACCATCTTACTAGCCAGTGTCACTGTCAAATCTCCAGTCTTCCAGTTCTTCCCTCGCTGGCATTGTTCACCAAAGTCGTACCGCAGGCACTCCACCACCCTGACTGCCATGCCCCAGGGCCTTTGCCTATGCCAGTGCTTTCTCTACCCAGTCAAATTCTGCTCTCTCCTTCAGCAACCGCTGCACAGTTTATACATTACCCTAGACTGAATTCTGGTCACATCTGTTCTGAGCTAAATAGGGGACATCATGAATACGAACAGGGTTTCTTTCATCAGCCCTTGGCACACAGGGTCGGAGGGAGCCTCTAGCTTGACTGCACTCAAAACCACCCACCCCAGCTCCCGGTCTACCATCCAGAACCAGTGTTTCCTAGTGGATAACCTGCACAGCTCTGATGGCAATGTGAGAAGCCATCCCCCAGAGGAAGGGTGAGCTGCTCATAGCCAGATGTAATAAGACCGTACGTACTCTTGGAGTTCCTAAGCCAAAGGAAGGGGCAGGCTTGGGAATTTCCAGGCAAATGCCAACAGAAATTGGCCACAAATGAATCATTAACTTTCAAGTTGAGAGCTCAAGTACTTGTGCCAAGGTCTTTGACTCTGGCCTATGTGGGCCACTTGGCTTCGCCTGGCTCAGGCCTGAGGGCACCCCCACCCCTGTCCCGCCCCCACTGGCCATCTGCTTTACCCCATGGCTTCTGTTCACCAAGAAGCAAGACCATTTGAGCCGGAGAAGCCCTGATGTCTGATGGGAATGGATTCGCATTTCCTCAAGAGCCACTTCAAACCTCTGTCCACAATACCCACGCCCTTCCATCACACTGCCCGCTCAAGCTGGCCAAATCCTTTCTGTCCTTCAAGGTCTGGATGCATTCCTGTCTGCCTTCTATCTAAGCCTCATGACCCCCAAGTCCTCTCAGCCCTACACACGTCTCTGTGAGATCTGTCTGAACTGGCCTAAGTGCCTGGGATTCATTTCTACTAGGGACTCTGTCTACTCTTCCGCACCCCACCGGACACAAGGCTCTGTTTGAACCCCACAGCTCTAAATCCAGGACTGTGGCTTGTTGGGTTGGTGCAGGCCTGCAGCTCTCACTAGGTTCTGGTAGGAAGGGATCCTCAGGCTTCTTTTCAGGGCCTGGTGGATCAAGGTGACCTCAAGTCTAGAGTAGGGGAAATGGATGGTGCCAAATGCCAGTTCCCTTGTAGCCAGTAAAGACCAGAAACAACAGCTTCATTCCTCAGTGTGCCACCCTACAGAGGCCTGGCTGCCACACAGCTGATTATAGCAGACAGGAAGTCCAGAAGCATAGACAGAACCTCACAAATAGGCATCCTACCCTGCTGCAATGCCATTCACCATGAAGTCGTCTGGCTTTCCAGATTCAGGGCCACCCACACAGTAACAGGCCACTAAGCAGAATGACGGGTGCCACCGCCTTGTCTATGCGACCACATCCAGTATATGACCATGCAGCACCCTTATCCTTCCTCCGCCGTATGGAGAGGGATAAAGACTGTGACAGCAGCATCAAAGGGAGACTCCAAGTTCCACAGAGAGCCGGACGGTGCTGAAGTCATTGTCTGAGACCCCAGCTTCTATCAGTCACTAATGCCCTCACAGTCCCCCTTGCCCAAGCTCAGAGCTTTGACAAGTTCTGTGGGCATTATCTCAGCCATCATCCTGCCTTCCTCTCAGAGCCTTTGTTCATCTGGTCCTCAAAATGGCCCTGTGAAGTTAGGTATGCTGGCTCAGGACTGTAACTTTAGCACTCAGGAGGCTGAGGCAGGAGGATTTCAAATCTGATGTCAGTCTCGGCACGTTATTAAGATTCTGTTTCAAGGAAGAGTGCTTGCTTTGCATGATGAGGCCCTGGGTTCCATCTCTAGCACTACAAACAGGACACAGAGAATGACTCCTTGAGGCAGCAGGTGAAGGTCATTATTATCACGTGACACACGGAGAACCCCAAGCCTGACTGGGAAAAGGCCTGAATTACCCATTATTCTAGCTAGCACCCTCCATCTGAACCTAACTCCAAAATAGCTATCCTTTAAGCCATTAGCAAAAAGGAAAAGACAGGACAGAGAGGTAGAAGGAACTGCCCACAGCCATGTGTTCTTTACAGAACCCGGGTTGTGCTTTGGGAATGGGTTTCTGTGACACAGTCTTCTTCCTATGGTCTGGCTTGCAGCTGGTGGACATAGTGGGGGAGAAACAGAGACTGTATAGGGATCTGGGGGTGGGTATCAGAAAGATAGGCAAAAGGTTCTGAGGAGATAAGGCTATCTCCATACTGCTTGCAGGGTTCCTGGCATGGCCACTCTTTCCTGATGATAAGGGCAGAAAGTCTTATTCAGGAACCTATGATCAGGCCAAATGCCTGGAACACACTGAGCATTTTGTGTGTTTACATACATACACATGCATGCATAAACAGCTTCCTTATATACCCCATGTCTGCACACACATGCATACAAGGTAAGTCAGAGGCTGTATGCACGTGTGTGTATATATAGACATACCCCCATTACATTCCTGATGATCACGCATGTCAAATGCAAGCATGTACACTGGTTAATAAGCAGACATCCGACCCACAAGACCAAGTACTGCCCTGAGTGCTGGCAGGTACACCCGTATGGCACACCATGTCCATTTGCACTTGAATCAAGAGCAAGGATGTGAACAGCCTCTGGTGCATGCGCGTGTGGCCCCAGATAAGGCTCAGGACACATGTGCACACACTCGTGCACAGTAGTTCCGGAGGCCAGGACAGGTAGACAAGCAAAGAGAGCAGGTGGCAGGCAGCCATCTACAGGACCAGCTGAAGAACCCTGACTGCTGCTGTGCTGCATGGTTGTGACTGCTCGGAGCAGCACCATAAATCAGGAAGCGACTTGCTGCAGCTGCTTAAATCACTGCTGCTGGACTTGGCGCTCACAATGAAGCGCCAGCAGCTGGGAGGAGAAAAGGAGGAAGATGTTGGCATTTTGCATCCTTCACCTAGGACTGCCTACCGACCTGCATGGAGATAGACCCCCTTGCCCTGCTGGCTACTAGGCCCTTCTTGCTGTAACCTTTCCTCTACCTTGTTCAGCCAAGCCTCAAAGCACATTCACAGACTGGGCACTGGCCTCCAGGCCTAGCACTGACAGCTTCTACCAGTGACTAGTATCCTATGGGCACATGGGGGCGGGGAGGGGAGTCAGACAGTCTATTCCTCAAAAAGAACACTGTGGGTTGTCAGCAGACCAGGCATTTAAGCATGAATCTACCGTCAGTTCCACCCCGGAGGAGTTCCCTCCCTTGGCCCACATCACTTCCCGTCTGTAAAGTGGGGATGGGCTCAGGGCCTCCAGAGCTGCTCAAGCTGAGGATCTGCTGCTGGGGAAAAGATCTCGTGGATGCTGATTAATTATGACTATTAATAATACAGCCATCTGTAGCTCGTGGTACAGCACATATGATTAAAACCGGGCCCTGTGCCCCGGCGGCAGAATAAATAGGTCTCTGAATGGGCCACTGGTGTCACCACCAGCCTGAGAGTGGATGCATGGTGATGAAGCACTGAGGAGGAGCTGTTTGTGCTGCTCAGACAGATGAGGAGAGCAGAGACAGCCAGGAAGGCAGACAGGCAGGCAGACAGACAGACGATGGGGACCTGTTCATCAGACAGTGAACACCAGACAGTCCCTGAGGCCAAGCCTCAGGGAAGGATTCTCTGCGCCTGCCCCTAGGGAAAAAAGCTTGCTAGGCGCTAGCTTTTCTCAGCTTTGCCCTGTTGTTGCCTAGAGCCCTGAGCTTCAATTGAAGATGCCTCATAGGCTGTGGGTTGCAAGACGGGGTAAGCACGGTGACAGATTCTGGCCACATCATCTTACACCACTGTCTGGTGTCCTCCTTGGTTCCCCACCCCCAGCCCTGCACCAAGTTATCTTCCTGCACAGTACAAGCCTTTCTGACACACCTCCCTCCCCCATAGTCGGACAGTGGGTACAGCCGCCATCCCTCAGTCCTAGGGGCTCAGGCCCTCTGGCCTTGCTGTGAACAAGAATGCACTCTAGATGTTCACACGGCTTCCCACTGGTCAGACCATGAGCGGCTCCTGCTGAGCACCCTGTCACTCTGGCTGTAGGCAAATAGATGGCACAGGAGCCTCCAAACCCTACTCCAAATGGATACACACTATGAACTGTGGGCTTGCACAACGGCTCGTTTGCTATTGGTGACCCATCTGATGGATCAAGAAACTCACTTCCCAGGCCACCGCGACTTTAAGAAATAAGCCAGTCCAGATTAAACACCATTTGTGGTTCCAGGACAGGAACCAAAAAGCTACGGAGAAACCCTGTCTCGAAAATAAAATAAAATAAAAAAAACAAAACAAAAAAAACCCCACCATTTGTGGGCTGGAAAAGGGTACTGGGGACTGAACCACCACCTTCTGAGCTATCAGTGTGAGTAGACAGTGAAGTGGTCAGGAGATGAGGGCTATGGCTTCAGGCCAGGTTTCTGAGTTCACCTTGTGTGATCTCAAGCAAGCCCTTTGCCAAGTCAGGGCCTTGATGTGTCAGCTGTGAAATGGGATGAATGGGGTTGCTCTCCCACTGCGGGCATGAAGGCAAGGGTGGAGTCAAATGCTCTGGAAAAGACTGAAAGGCAGCTGTGCTCCCCAAACCACAGTTCAAATGCTGGTGAAGCCACTAAAGAACACGGTTCAGGAATGTGAAAGCAGGTATGCCCTGGGAAAGCACAGTGTGTGTGTGTGTGTGTGTGTGTGTGTGTGTGTGTGTGTGTGTAGCCTCGTGAGTATACAAAGTAGATGACCTCTCTGCAGTGCTCCCCATGTGAGCCTCTGTAACTTTCCCGACTGTGGTGATCCTTCTAGACTCTGGTTGTCATACCTCCTGTCACTCACACTGAATCCAGTCACAGGCCAGCCCCAAGGATTGGCCCAGGAGCAACTGTTAGTCATACCAGGAGCTTCTAGGTTCTATACTGGCTAGCTAACCCCCGTGTTTAGCTCTAGAGAGGCAATGAAATCCAACAACAAGATCCTGGGGTGACTAATGACGGCACAAGTACCCCCAAGGTCCTTGCCCACACCTATGGTAGGCATTACTAATCAATCCCTGTGCTCTCTTGTAGCCTTTGAATTATCATCCTACATGGTGCCCTGGGCAGTCATTCCTAGACAGGGCATAACACAAAGTATTTGACATCCCTGGTAGTCACACTCCACTGGGATAAATCACAGCTAACGTAAGTGAGGCCTAGTCTTGGTTCTGGCCTGGGAGATATCAGATGGCAGATGCAAGCTTGGGACCCCAGTCTGAGATCTTCAGGGTAAACATCCAGTGAGCGTGAAGGCAGGAGATGGTTGTGTTGCTGGACCCTCCCAGACTCTTGGCGCAAACCCAGTAGGAGCCCAGCAGCTTCCCTCTGACTGGACCCTGGGTCTGGGATTTCTCTGACAGGGCAGTGACAGGCCACCAGAATCTGTAGCTCTCTGTAGCCACAGTCCTGAAACAGAACTCCACGAGCCCTCAGAGAAAGGGCAACCCAAGTAACATTCCAATTCTCCTCCTGCTCAATGTCCGGCCCTCCTCATGGATGTCCTCAGAATGTTCTACTTAAAGTCAACTCACAACTTTGGTTTAAATACATTTCTAAAAAATGTTTAAATACATTCTAAAATTCACAGCACTACCTTAATATGGGATTAGCTTTAACCACCATGAACGCAAGTTAAAGGTGAGAGGAGACTCATGAATGAGATGGTACTATGGGCTGTCGTCCACCACAAGCTGGAGCCTGCAGCAGCATCACTCCGTTAGAAGAAAACAACACCAAGTAAGTGTTTTGGCCATTGGAAGCTGTCCTTGACACAGGCCGAGAGATGGTACTATGGGCTGTCGTCCACCACAAGCTGGAGCCTGCAGCAGCATCACTCCGTTAGAAGAAAACAACACCAAGTAAGTGTTTTGGCCATTGGAAGCTGTCCTTGACACAGGCCGAGAGGCGGCGTGGTCTGGGAATAGACAGGATTTCTTGGTCATCTCTGTCGACCTTTTAGGAGCATGAGTTCATCTCAGCAAGGTTCACGGGATCTGAGGGGTGGCCACTCACAGCCACTCTGTTGACAAACGGGGAGAGTCGGAGACACGGACTCACTGACTCGAGGTCGCACAGCAGTGAGTGGCTGAGCCTGGCTATTGAAGCCTTCTGAGTATTGAAGCCAAGGTTCCTCGCCGGCTGCTACACTGCCATGTCAATGCTACACAGTCACTGAGGCAGAGTGGAGTCACCCTGACCCGCGGCTGTGCTAATAGCTTTTACACCTGAGGTTAACAGCTATGATTTAAGAGGTTGTTTGTCTTAATTTTCAGGAGCCAGCTTCTGAGCAGGTACTAATACATAGGCCTGGGAAGTTCACCTTTTAGAAAATCTTTACAGCACTTCAAGACAGTTTGGTGACAACTGAAAGCAACGTCTGTCCTTTGCCTCTCTTTCCACCACAGTGCAAACCCAGAGCAGCAAACATGCACATGCTGCCTGGGATACACACACACACACACACACACACACGCACACACACACTGTTTGAAAGCTACCACGAGGGCCAGTGAGGCTCACAGCCTCCTTGTTAGATTTGGAAGGAGCCACAGGCTAGAATTATGACCCTCTTGGGAACCTCAACAGCAGAGGATCCCTCCCTCCAAATTAAAGATTCTAGTTGCAGTACAGGATTGGGGAAAGGCAGATGGAGCAGTACTAACCAGGCACTTGCTGATAGCTTGCAGAAGTTTATTGACCTCCATAAAGCCCATAGCCACAGTAAGGATTCAATGTCAATGAGGCAAAAGCCTGCACAGGGGTTTTTGCACTAGGAGACTGTCACAGCCCTCGCTGCTCTATCCCATACTAACCAGCTCCCTTGGGCTCCAGCCAGACTCAGCCTACTGGCCCTGGATGACTCACAAAATGACCTTTCCAGTCCCAAAGCCCTGAGGCTCGTCCACTGCATTCTGGAGTCTCAGGTAGAAACGCCAAGACCCAGGAAGGAGAGGAACATGTCTAGGCTCCTCATGGTGGCCAGCACACAGCACAGGGAAACTGAGTCTGTAGCTGCCCCTTCTGGCTTCGAATCCCAGTGGACACACCAGAGGCAGTTGCTATGTCACAATCAGCATTTCCCAGCTGAGCACACGGAGCAGCAGTGGCAGCCAGGGCCCAGGTTCAGGAGAAAGTAAACAGTGTTCCATGCCCAAGGCACGCACCTTCTGAGCAATGCCAGGTCTATTCTTCTAGGTGGAGTTTCTAAACCCTCTGTACCCAGGCTGCAGGCTCCAACCCCTGCACACAGCTCCACTGAGTCCAGGCAACCTACAAGCCAAGCTTCAGAGAGCCATGGTCCCAGAAGCACTGAAACAAAGCCCAAGACAGTTCCACCCACACTGCCCGAGGAGGCTGGCACAGTGCCCCAGGTAGTGGGGCCTGCTAGCATTGGGTTTGACTGGACCCATGAAGCCACTCTCGGGGATGTCAACAGACCCAGAAAACCAGTGCATCCACCATGGCACTACCCTTCCTCTGCCTGCTTTCCCTCAGTCAGTTCCCCTCTTCCTTCACGGTTCCTTCTGGATCAACTGATGCCCACTCCACAGAGCCCAGGGCCCAACACCCATAAGCTGAACCCAGAAACCAAGCAATAACCTTGACTCTGACCCTGCCTTCAGCCAAGCTCCCTGGTAGCCTGCCATATTATGTGCCCCCCCCCCCCAAATTTCCTTTGCTGGCAGGAGGACAACATCTCTTCACTGGCTCCCTTGCTCACCCAATTCTCTTCCCTGCACTGGTATAACTTGTCCTGTTTGCTGTCTCCACCCTGTGTGCTTCTGGTGCCTGCTCACCTCATTTTATAAACTCCTCTCTACTGCTCCATAGTACCTTCAGATGCACCAAATGAACTCCTGCCCCAGGGCCTTTGCACTCATCTTTCCCTCTCAAATTCCCTGCCCACACAGCTCTGGAGTGTCCCAAGAGGTCCTTCCGTGGGTACCCTTATCTAAAACGCATGGCGTCCTGTAACGAACCAATGCCATTCCTATACTGCATGCCCCAAAAGCGGATTCCTTATGTATGTATTTAATCTGCCCTCCATGGTCCCATCCGTCTCTGCCCAATAACAACGGCTCAGGAGGGCAGGCACCTAGTCAGGCTAATCTCTGGGCTCATGTCCAACGGCTGGTACAAAATGGCAGCCCAGGGTTTGCTGAAAGGAAAAATGAGAGAACATCCATCCACAAGCTCCCCTATTCCCTGGATGAGGATGCTGAGAACGGAGAACAGCCATGACTGCCTGGGAGTCTGTGAGGAAGAGGCAGAGGCAGAGCCTAGGCTTCCTGAGGTCCAGGCAGACCAGAGAGGTACCCAGCACCACAGACAAAAACAGGACATAGATGGCTTCCACATCTCCTTTGAGACTCAAATACCACCTCTCTGCCTACCACATCCTGTCTTTGGAGCCAAGCTAGTCTCCGCATGTGCCTGGCTGGCTCCTAGCCATCCTTTCGAGAACCCTTATCTAGGCCATCCCAGTTCCCTCCCTCAACATGCCCAGTAACTCCCAGAGCTGCCTTGAGCTGACGGGGAGAGTCAGAGGCAGGGGAGGCCTGTTGTCCTGGGGTGGGGCAGGATGAGGGGGCCGAGCCAAATTCAGGTCACATTGCTGCACTCACAGCCCTGCGCAGGCTAAAAATAGCCATGTTTATGCTTGCAGAGCTGGGACTCTGCCTCTCAGTCAGCAAGCTCAGGGGCTTTACTGCCATCCCAGGAGGCCTGGTCCAAGTCAAACTTTGGCCAGGCCTTCTGGGTTGGTTACTGCCTCTGTTTTTAAGGTGGGGTAGAGGCACGCCGATTAGGCACATGGCCCTGCATGTGTGTTTTGAGGGACAGAGGAATTGGCCAGATCCTGGTCCAACCAGTTTATGCCAAAGCCTCCAGGATCACAGTGGCATGGTACTCTGGGAGGCAGATGGAAAGCTTATTTGCTGTGTCGCGAGGGCAGGTCTCTGGTCCTCAGTTATCTCATTCATTATGCCAATTGCCAGTGGAGAATGGACACCTGTTCCTTACGGGGCATGCTCAGTATGGATGGGCAGTACCCATAGTACCACGTACAAGTTGGCAGCGGGGAGCTAAGGAATGAGAAACGAGGCCACCCCTGGGCCCCACAGCCATCTTCATGCCAGATGATGACACACCTGCCAGGACATCTGTCACCTGACCCTGTGCCTCCTTCCCTGACCTGGTTTACCCTGGACTTTAATATCCAAAGGGCAGGTGGTGGACCCTGTCTAGAGAAAACCCCTCCCTCCATGCACAGGTGGCCTAGTCTCTGACCTGCAGTTCCATGAAGCTGGCTACATACACCATGCAAAACATGACAGGGACACAGATGGGGCCTGGCTGACCCCCTGCTCGAAGGTATTGAAGGTGTACTGCTCATTCAACCCCCCCTTGTGTCTGTCCCTTAGTTTGCTCTTCCTGGTGCCTCCCATGTCCCTTCCCTCGTGTTTTGGCCCAGGAGAACCCTTATTCCCTGTTTTCCCATCAGAGTGAGCTCAGCTCTCTGCCTGCACTGTATGTCCATTAGATGGACAGTAGCTCCCTTGGCCTGAGTCCTTTCCCTCCTCAACACAAATACAGGAAGATGTGTGCAGGTGTGTGCCGGACCACCCTGGAGGGGAAGAGCTAGCTTCTCCTTTCTCTCTGCCCCAGCCAGGTGTACCCCCAGACAGCCCCCTTCAAGGTCCCCTCAAGAGCCTTCCATATTGCAGTCAGCTCCTTCCCTCCAGCGGCTCCCATCCTCTTGGGATGCTCTGGAGGCAGAGACTCTGTGCTCCTCAGACCTGCAGGTTTCCACCCGGCTTCCAAGGCACCTGCCCATCTATGCAGAGAGTGGCTCATCGTCTGGTCAATAAGCCCCAGGATCAGAGTGATGGGTCTAACACTCTACACCTCCTGGACCACTGCAGTGCTCTGGAGCCCAGAAGAATAGCCCTCTGGGAGCCACTGCCAAACTGCTCTGCGGATAGGATCTGGGGGCATGGCTCATTACCCGAGTCCTCTAAGGCACGGTTGCTGTTCAAGACTGTCATGATATAAACTTAGGCCCTAGCTAGTTCTGCAGATGCGAAGCTGGTGTCCTCTGTAGCCTCTTTCTCCTAGAAACAGGTCATCCTTCGGGATGTAGCACAGAGGCCTCCTTCCTCCTCTGGGAAGCCTTCCCCGATTGCCCTTCCCTAACAGGCTGGCTTGCAGGCGGCTCCCTTCCTTGTTTATTAGACACCCATGTTGTGGAAAGTTCCTGACCTGTCTTCTTCCCAATGAGTCTCTGAGCTCCTGAGCTGGGCCACTCCTTCACGACCTGATACCTGTTGTCAAGGCAGCAGTTGGGGCCAAATGTAGTAGGATCAAATCAGTGGGCTATTCCAGCTATTCCCATGACTGGCCCCTTGAGAGTAAGAGGAAGTCAGCTGACCCTACAATGCACCTATAAGCCACCTCCCCTTCCACAGCACAGAAGCAGGTGTTTTGAGGTTAAGGCCGCAAGGGTCTTGGAGAAGAATCTCCGCAGAACTGTGAAATGGGAACAAACGAGGGTTCCAGACTGGGCAAAGAGGTTCCCTGCTGGAGTACAGTTGGAGGGCCTCTGTCTTCCATGACCCTCTCATGACCCTGCTTCCTGAGATTCCCAAGGCCTCGCATGCTGCCCTCCTGGAAGAACAGACACCGGTTGAGCATCCAGAGACATTTCCTGGGGTTCTCAGAGACTGGAGAAGCACCTCACAGGCAGCCTAGGAGAGGCCCAAGAGCACCTTGCTCAGTGTGGCGAAAGGTCCCTCTTCCAGAAGACCCCTAGGAGCACTGGCCTCCCAGCACCAGCACAGTGAACTCCTATGCCCCCATGTCAGGTCTCAGCTACTGCCCATGCATGGGAAGGTGCTATGGTTGCAACAAAGGGACCACCTGCCCAGTCCTCCCTACAGCTCAAGAGTGCTTACACTCTGCTTTCTGGACACTTGGCCTCTGGGGGCCTTCTTTTAATTCCTGCATAGGCTATGCCACGAAGATCCAAGGCCCTGCCCTGCTCTATTTGGCTTCTGGCTCATCTGTCTGGCACTACCACCATCTCCATCTAAACCCCAGGGGTCCCAGCAAGTTTCTTATATGATCAGACTCTGGTCCTTGGTCTTAAAATTTCTCCAGCTTCCTTGAGAGTCTGAACCCCCTCATGCTCTCTTTTCATAACTAACCTCCTTGCTGGTGACACTGACCTCGGAGGTCAGAGCTCTGAAGGGGGTTGAGACAACATTTCTGTGCGTGTTTGTGCATGTGCATGCATGCGTGTGGTGTCCTCATGGGTACCCCCAGGCTCAGCCCCTGCAGCAACCTGAAGTCTTCAGCCTTTGACAGCCACTTGAGCTCATATCTCAGCTCTGTATCTGACAGATACAGGGCTTGGATGTCCTACAGATATCCATCCATGTCCAGTCACACGAGGCATGTAGCATTTCCGTTCCTATCCCCGTTTAACAAAAGGAAGGAACCAAGGCACCGAGGCGGAAGTACCTGAATAAGGTTGCCCAGGTGGCAAACACAAGAGCTGGCTCCAGATCACACACCCCAACCATCACATTACACTGCGTCTGAAAGTCTACAGTCCCTTACCCATGCATCCAGGTCAGCCTCGTCCATTTCCTCACTCCCATAAACCTCAGGGTTTATCTGCAGTTCCGAGCCTGGGTCCACACAGCTTCTGCTATCTAACGTGCCCTACTTCTAGTCCACCCATACACTTCCATTGTAGCTCAAGTCCATACACCTCAAAGCTCAAATCCAGAATTCCATCTGAGAACCTAAGTTCTCAGACCAGTGGTTCTCAACCTTCATAAAGCTGCAACCCTTTAATACAGATGTGGTGACCCCCAACCATAAAGTCATTTTGTTGCTACTTCATAACTGCAATTTTGCTACTGTTATGAATTTAATGTAAATCTGTGTTTTCCGATGGTCTTGGGCAACCCCTGTGAAAGAGTTATTTGACTCCCTCATTCATAGGGGTCATGACCTACAGGTCAAGAATTGCTACTTTAAGCAGTCTCACTCAAAATTGACATAGTGGTTGAGTGATCTATGAGACCAGTCCAGAGGCTTCTGGTGCTGCCTGTCTGTATCGGTCTGAATAACAGTTCCCCGGGGAAAGTCTCAGGAGGATGTGGTGGCCCCCCTGTAACAAAACTCCTCTTCCTCACACTGAAGTGGGGGCACAATCAGCATTCAAGCAGCCCATGAGAGGGGCCACACAGACCACATATGTAGCATGCACAAAAGCCCAAAGTGACAGAAATTGATAAAAACTTCACAGTGCCACTGACACCCCATATATCAAAGGCCCCAAATCTCATTCTCTGCTTGCCTCCAATTTCTATCAGAGCTTGCCAGCTGCACATTTATTGAGAAGTTTGTGAGCTGACAGGCACTGTATTACCAACATTAATGATGCATCAGTCTCTAGAATTACTGGGGAAACAGTCCAGTTTGATTTCATTATCATCCCCAGTTCTCCACATTTGATTTGATGCAGCTCCCTACCCCAGTCTGAACAAGTCAATAAACAAAGGTGCAGAACCAGGTAACCCCAGGCACGAGAACCCAAACTTATACACAGAAGGGCACAGAAGGCCTCCCTGTGCCCCTGTGACAGCTGAAGGTGCTCAGGTACAGCAGGTGGTATTCACCAGGACAATGGATCGAGGGCCAAGGTCACCTCCCATACTGCTTCAAAGATGGAGGTGACCTTCAGGAAGCATCAACAGACAGCGATGTCATCTTAATGCACCCCTTGCCTGGGGCAGGAAGCTGGTCCCACGGAGAACCCATCACCATCTGTGGGCCCCAAGCTCCACTGGACCCACGTCTGTGATAGGTTGAGCCAGACACTGCTGGCTTTCCCAAGACAAATGGGAGGACAGAAGATGTGCAAGGTGCTTTTTTTAATAAAATATTTATTTATTATGTATACAATATTCTGTCTGTGTGTCTGCCTGCAGGCCAGAAGAGGGCGCCAGATCTCATTACAGATGGTTGTGAGCCACCATGTGGTTGCTGGGAATTGAACTCAGGACCTTTGGAAGAGCAGGCAATGCTCTTAACCTCTGAGCCATCTCTCCAGCCCGCAAGGTGCTTATTTCATCTGCAGTTACGTTGTTCTTTGGTCACTGTCCCCAGACACACAGGTCCCCTTTCAGCTACTCAGGCTTTTCCCACGTGTTTCTCCCCACCACCAACAAAGCTGGATCGGGCCTCTGCAACCCACCTCCCAGAATTTCCCACCCCGTACTTGCTTCTTGCTTGGCACTCACTGTGATTACTAAAGATGCAGATAATTGGCTTCTTTACCCGTGCTTTCTCTCTGGCTCTCCACAGACAGGGATCTCAACTCTAGGGTCACCATCTTGTCCTTAGGGCCTCAATAGACCCCCATTCCTGAATGTGGTGATTTAGGATTAAAAAAAAATCAGCAAGGAAGGGAAGGGAAAGGAGAAAAATATATAACTCAATAAAAAAACAGCTTTTTAAAAATTTGGCAAAAACATCAGCTGTTTCAGAGCTGAACTGCTTCTTCCAGTGGCCAGAAGCTACGTCACACATTTTCATATCTGGCTCACTGTGGGGACCTGCCCCTCTCTCCCCTCCTGACCATTCTCTACACTCAGCTTCCTTCAGGAACAATCGGGACAGCAGGGCCAGGAGGCAGGTGAGGACTTGAGTTCAGGAGCTAATTTCAAATTCTGTTCCCAACAATTAAGCGAAGCAAATACCGTATTATGTTATGCCAATCACCTGCCCTATAAGGCAGGTGTCACAGGCCTACAATCAGTCATCTCTGGGGACTTTCAGGTTCCCCAAGAGGAATGATGAGTCCCTAGCTTAGCACAAGCAGTGCATACTTATGGCAGCTTTTGGTACTATCATCTATAGATGCTTCAAGCTAACCATGAAAGGTGAGATCTGGGGACCTAGAAGAGGCCCTGGAATGGCTGGGGCCCATGAGAACTGGTTTCTGGGAAAGGAACATTTCAGAGGTATAGAAGCCCACAGAATCTCTGGGTGAAGACATAATTGGGGTGTCTTCTTCATGGCCATAGTTACGTCGGTAAGAGAAATGAAGATTCAGAGACAGTGTGGGTGAAGACATAATTGGGGTGTCCTCTTCATGGCTATAGTTACGTCGGTAAGAGAAATGAAGATTCAGAGACAGTGAGACTCAGGGCAGAAGCCTGCACTCAGCACAGGTCAGATAGACAGACGGAAGCTACCCTGTAGACCAGCTGGGCAGCAGGAAGGCCCAGGTACCCAGGCAGCAAGGATAGGCCAGGCAGATGCTCAAGGTTGTTTCTGCATAAGGGCCCTGATCAGAAAGCAAACTCAGAGGCACAGCCCTGGACTTCTTGGAACAGTCTCCAAACTAGGAGTACTATGGTTATTATTGTTATTTAGTGCTTTCTGGAATTAAATCAGGGGAACATTTGGCTTAATAGATAGTGTTCTGACTTGAAAATAGAGTTTTCCCCTGAAATAAATATTACTGACATAATTTATGTATGAGCATTCACCATGGGACTGGCTCAACATTGAGCGCTAAGCATACACTATTGTATTTCATCCCACTTACAACTCCACGGTCCCCATGAAAGGAACATGCCGACTGCCCAAGATCCTGCACTGCGAATCCAGAGTGGTGCAGGGCCCTGAGCCTTGTGCCCCAGGGGCCCTCGACCTCTCACCAGCATCCAACCTAGCTGCTTTCTGCATGAGCAAGTGCACGTGTGTTAATGAGTGTTAGTGCACATGTATGCGGGTCCCCAGGCCTCTCACCAGCATTAAGCAAGCATGATCTACTTTTCTGTCTGTCGGTCCATGCATATGGGCAGGTTAGGAATGGGTGCATGTGCAAGCGTATGTCTGTGAGCACACTTTTGGTGACCAGAAGTTAAACTTGGGTGTCATTCCCCAGTAGCCCTGATTTTTTAAAGATTATTATGAATTATTATTATTACTATTATTAAGACAGGACACATGCCATAGCATATGTGTGGAGGTCAGATGATAGCTTTTGGGAGTGGATTCTATTTTTCTAACTTTACGTGGGTTCCAGGGCTGAAACCCAAGTTGCCAGGCTACCCACTGAGTCAACTGGCCAGTCCACCACTGGGT
>NC_022013.1:64269862-64305997 GCF_000317375.1 Microtus ochrogaster | reverse complement strand
GAGAGAGAGAGAGAGAGAGAGAGAGAGAGAGAGAGAGAGAGAGAGAGAGAATGAATGTGTGTGTGTGTTAGATTGAACTGGCTGGTCATCAAACTCCAGGGGTCCTCCCATCTCTGCCTCTGCATGCCACCATACCTGGCTTTGTATTTAGGTTCAGGTCCTCACATCTGTGCAACAAGCTTCACCAATTGAATGATTTCCCATCCCAGACATTTTCTTAAAGAGGACACTGAAGCCCAGGAAGGTGCTAAACTTTTACCAAATCACCCACTCAGCTGGCAGGGCCAGGCCACCTGATGCAGCAACTGTGGGCTTCCGTTTTCAAAAGAATCTGAGAAATAGGGAGTTAACATAGCTTCACAGCCAAGGACAGGAGTCGCCCAAAAGAGAAGAGCCTGAGAGTACTGGCGGAGAGTTGGTTCTGCCTGCCTCCTCTGGAGCACAGTGATTACCTGGGCAACTGGGGACTTCAGAGTCCTGGGACCCCAGTTCAGGTGCTCCCTTGAGGCTGCAAAAAGGGCAGAAGCTGCCTAATTCTAACCCTCACAACCCAGGTTAGTACCAGCACAGGCTGGCTCCTTGTACACCTAAGGCACCAGGCTGCAGCCTCACGAAACGGGCCCTGTCGCAGCTGGACTCACCCAGCAGGTCTGGGGAAGCCAGTCGGAGGAAGGGTTCCTTGGCATTTTGGTGGCACTCTTACTCAAGCAGGTCTTTCTGTCCAAAGGGCAGCTTTGACGTGCAGAACAGGCTGTGGTGTCAATATGAGTCCAGCATTGTCCAGCTGGGGACAGACAATGCCCTCGGCACACTGTTTATTTATAAATCTACCCAGTGCTCACCGCTGCCTTTCTCTCTCCAAACGCAAACTGAACAGCCTTCTTCCTGTAAGTCAAACAGGCTGCTTGAACTGATAAAAAATCATCCAGAAAATGCTCTTTATCTCCTAAATACAGAAAGTCCTCACACTCCCGTTTAGAAAGAGGAAGAGGCCTTCCCACTGCCATCTGGGGCAGGCCTATGAAGCAGGACCACTTACTCCCTTAAAGTTCAGAGCCACTGGCTGAACTGCCTGAAGACCCCTCCTTCATCTGCCTTGCTCTAGCCAGAGCCACTCCATTTTTAAAGCTTCCCTTAAATGTCCCTTCCTCCGGGTGGCCCTCCCTGACCACTCTCTGGCCCACATTCTCCTCATTCCTTTGAAGCTCTTCACTGTCACCTCTGGAGCTCTGAGTATTTATCTTCTCGGTTCTGCCCAGTAGCCAAGGTTCACCATCCCATTTAAACTACAGAACTGAAGGTCAAGTCTCGGGATTCATTTGCCCATCCTCCACTGAAGGCACATCACTCTAGTTATGTCCTGATGGTTTTGTGCTAAGGAAGATGATTCTAGAAGCCGATGGCAGTGAGAGGAACGCAGGAATAGGGGGAGTCAGTAAGAGTTTTCCCATGGACTCCCAATGAACTGACACTATGTCAGGGCTCAAGACAAAAAAGCTGGGCATATGCTGGTCCCCTAAGGTGGGGGACAGTTTGGGCAGACTGGTAGAGACATCATAAGGCACGGATGGCCTCCAGCAAGGCCATCTATCCCCATGGATGGGGCAGAGCAGAAGGCTGGCTGGCTGGTGAGGGCTGATACCAAGATCCCTGACACAGGTAGCACCCAGAAGCCTCACGCACGTCCACCACAGTGGCAGCCTATGGGACTGGTAGCCCTTTGCTTCCTGTTCTACTGTGGGGCTCCCCAGATGGCCTGGCTGTGTGAGATGCACTCTGCTGGCTGGCAGCCTAGCAGCCAGGCCCGTCTGTGCAGCTCTCAGTAGCTCCACCAATGGTTCCATTGTGCTCATGTTGAAGAACTCCTCCGGAGCCGGGCACAGACTTCTGGAGGAATAAATCAATGGGGTCTTATAGGCCAGAGCAGCTTCTCTGACCATGCTGCTCCCTTCAGCTGTGCTCCAGTGTACTTCCCAGACCTGCTGTACAACACTCGCCTACCCCTGCCTACCCCTGCGCCTGGAGAGGACAGAAGGGCCTTCTCTTGCTCCTAGCATATCCCCCCACTCCAAAACAGACTACCCATAGGTCTGAAGTACTGTGTGAAGCCACAGCCCCAGGAGACACCCTCGTCTGCCTGAGTGCTGGAGACAGCCTCTCCATTTCCACATCCCCTACCTCCTGGCTCTCAGAGTCTCTGCTGCCCCACCACTTCAGGGGCATTGGAAACAATGGCTCTTCAAGGAACTGAATGTGAGCCACTAATTCCCAGCATGTCTCCCCAGCTGTGAGATGACATAGCTAACTGAGGGATGGCACACTGTACCCAGGGTCCCATATGCAATCTAACTGACCGTCCCTGCAGAACACAGCAAGTAGGACTTGTCCGGAGCTTTCAAAGTTCCTCAGGCAATCAGGAGGAAAAAGAAGGCAGCACAGGGGCCAAGTGGGCCGGGCATGGCTGCAGAAGCCTTAAAAGCTAGTAAAAGGTTTAATTCTGTATAATGACTTACAAAGTGACAAGTAAAATAGATTTACCGTGACAGCTTGAAAGGAAAACCACAGAAATAAAATTACACTCCAGCTCTTCCCGGATTTTTGCAACCTGTCCCCTCCCTTTAGAAAGCCAGGAGCTTCGGGGGCCACATCAGGAAGGGGCCATGAGAGGAAAGAGTGGTGGCCTGCGAGTGGGGAGTGGGGCAGAAAGACAAAAAGGCAGGGACCGGTCCTCAGTTCCGGGTGCAGCAGGGGGTCAGAGTGGGGAGCCTGCCCTCTGGATAGTGAGCTTCTAGCCTTCCAAGTCAACATCTATGATGTAAGGCGTCATGCTGACTGACATAACTGAGTGTCGGCACACAGAGCACAAAATTCCTGTGTCCTTCAGGATCCAGGACTTCCGATTTCTACCTGCCTCCTATGGGGTCTAACGGAGTGAAAGACCTTCAGGAGGGTCCACCGCTTGTGCTGCCACAAGCCAAGAAATGCCACGTTAGCCCTACATGGCAGAAGAAGAGCCGGCAAGTGTGCCGGAGTGCCGGCCCTGGCTCTCAGTCTCCACAGGTGTCTTAGAATCTGTTCATGCGAGGGAAAAGGACTATAGAGCAGGATCTCTCAGCTCTAGAGGATGAGAACAGAATGCCTGGAATAGTTCTGCCTGTGTCATGGACCACAGAAGCTCTCCCAAGAGGCAGCCACCCTTCCAACTCTCTAGGGCAAACAGCCCAGGCAACACTTAGGGCTCTCCATGTGGGCACTCTGGTCACTATGCCCAGAATGTTACTCAGGCACACCAACAGACAGATGAAAACAAAGAGTCAGGCCAGAGAGATGGCTCAGCAGGTACAGACATGCCACTGAGTCTAGCAGAAGAAAAAAACTGAGACTCCTAAAAGTTGTCCTCTGACCTCTACACACAACACACAAGTTGTGGTATGTGTGTACCTGCGCGCACACACACACTCAGCAGAAGGCCTGCTTTCAGGAGAAAGATGCAGAAACATGGTGCTGAGCTCCACTTCGAAGTCAGGCAAGTGGATGAGATCTCCACGGCAGAGGCTGCCACTCCAGGAACAAGCCCAGCAGACTTTGGGAACAAAGAGCCACCTTGGGTAAGGGTGGGCCAGAGCGCATCTGCAGTGGGATGCAAAGGTGGCTCTAATGTCAAGCCTGGCTTAACCCTTAAGCAGCTCAAATCCCGCCCCCCACCCCCTCCCACCACCACCCCTAGGGCCCAGAAGTAGTGAGCAGAGAAAAGAAGGCAGTGATGGGAGGGGCTGCAGGCAGAGCCTGGCCATGCCCCCCCAGACCCCCTTCACACCGACAGTAAGAACTGGCAGAGGTGAGTCCAGCAAGGACTATAGATCACCTCGTGTCCCTGTCACTTCTCATTGCCACCCAGTAACTCCAGGTTTGGTGAAATAAAATGTAGTCCTGTGTCTTTAACCGACAGAGCCAGGAACGTGCCCAGGCAGGCCTAGACACCATGTTTACCCGACAGAAGGTGGCCCTCCCTCTGCCCTCCCCAGAGCTGGCAAGCCAGGGCCATTTGCCACAGATTTGCCTGGTGTGTAGGCTGCCTATGAGGCCTGGGCCCCAGATCTGCCCAGGATCTTGCCCAAGAAGCCCTTCGGCCTGGCCAGGCCACTAAAATGGAGACAGTTCTCTAAGTCAGCAAAACCAGGGCAGACAGCAACACGGGCAACTGAAGTACAGGGGCCTACAGACATGGCTGCTTTGCACAAAACAGCCTTGCCCTAGAGGTACTCTAAGAGGCAGGGCTGACCGTCTGCTCCAACTGGGAGGGTAAAGGTTAAGGAAGCACAGAGGGGCTGGGCCAGGCTCATGGGCCCAGCTGTGGTCCCGGCACTGAGGTGATCATTCCTCCTGAATGCGAAGATGTGTATTCCAAACCACAAAACCCACCAGCACTGTGTCAAAGGTGGCGTCACTTATTATCCACTGTGCAGAGAGCATTCTGGAATGCTCGCGAGATGCCAGACATGGTGCAGGGTGTTGGCAAGTCGGAGCTGAAAGCGGCAGCCATCCTGACAACAAAGGCTGCAACAGAAGTCATCGAGCAGAGCCTGAGGAATTAGGGCAAGGGCAGGCTGCACACTCGGTCTGGTTGGTGCACTAGGACAGTCTGAGGCGTGAGCAGACTTTGCAGGATGCCTAGGAGTTCCCCAGGCAGATAGAGCAGAGGGAACAGAAAGGACATACAGGGGAAAGTATGGCTGGGGACAGATAACAGGCAGCCTCGGAGGCCAGGCTGTGGTGCGTTAAGATACAGAGGAAAGGTAAGCAGAGGGGGCAGGTGCCGATGGCTGAGGGAGCTTTTATTTAGACCCACCCAGGTGGCCCAGTAGAGAGAGGACAGGCAGGGGTTATATGGAGGTAACCAGAGAGGGCTCTGGAAATCTGAAGGTTGAGTCCAGAGCTCCCTGTATCCTTCCACAAGAAAAGCTCCTAGAACAGAAATCCCATCTTCTCATGGTTGCAGTCCTAGGGTGACATCAAGATGACTTCCAGATCACAGCTGGAACAGTGAGAAGGTGATGACCCTACTCTTCCCTACAGTGGCTTTATGTAAATCAGAATCAAGACTTCCCTCCCCCAAAACACTTGACCACCGCTTCCCAGAATGCTATTTAATAAATATATAATCTGCAGCGAGCAACACGCGTTACTGCACAGAGGCCTCCTAGGAGACACACTGCCAGTAAGCAGACAATGGGAAGGCTTGGAGGACTGGAGCTCATGGAGAGAAACAGCAGATAAAATCCTAGACACGGAGGTAAAAAAACCGAAAACAAACAATGACAACAAACCTCTTACCAAAGCGAGGAACAACCAAGGCAGCGTTTATTAACCCTCTCTGCTTTTTTGGCATGAGAAATCTAAATAAAATGAGATGTCTATTTATTATTATGTGGGGTCCAAAAGAGAAAAGAAGTAGCTGCTCAAACAAGGCTAATAAAGGAAACGCTCAAGCAGGAAACAAAAAGCCCTGGTTTGACAGCTAGATACTAGTCACAGGCAAAGAAATCAGGATGGGGCTAGTCTCGGGGCCTCAGAAACAAACAAACAAAACAAAACTTTTTTTATGAACCCTGAGAAGCAGAATGGTAGTGGGTAAACAGGTCAGGGTGATAGTGGGTGAACCCGAGAATCTGAGTTTTCCATGCAGCAGAGTCATCTGGACAGTGGTAGGCAGCCTTCTTCCGATGACGTGCAGCTACACCCAGCTTGACTCAGGGCTTCTCTGCTCCAGGCACTGTCTGGGGACATAGCTGAAATCAGGAAGAAGGCAAAACACTGGTGGACCCGAAGGGACCTCAGTAAACAGAGAAGTAGGAGATTCATCTCTGGCTGCCAAACTGTGAAGAGCGGGCTTCTGGGCTTCTGTGGCTGTGCACGAAACTGAATGCTCAGTGGCTTCGGGGCTTAGGACTGGAGTCTGAGTCCCCAGAACCCATGCGAAAAAGGAAGAAAAGAAAGGCTAGATGGCTTTCATGCCAGTGCTGGGCAGACAGACAGGTAGACCTCTGGCTCACTGGTCAGCCAGTCTAGGCCAGTAAGAGACCCTGACTCGAAGAATGATGTGTCTGGCAAGACGGCTCAGCAGGTAAAGGCTCTTGATATACAAGCCTAGGGACCTGAGATCAATTCCAGGATCCAAACTCCATAAGGCTGTCCTTGGACCCTCTGGCTACCACACAAGCGCTCAGCAGACACACATGTATATACTCACTAATAACAAATAATTGAGCCAGGCGGTGGTGGCGCACGCCTTTAATCCCAGCACTCGGGAGGCAGAGGCAGGCGGATCTCTGGAAGTTCGAGGCCAGCCTGGTCTACAAGAGCTAGTGCCAGGACAGGCACCAAAGCTACAGAGAAACCCTGTCTCGAAAAACCAAAAAAAAAAAATTGAAAAAAAAATTGAAAAAAAAGGTGAGCAGTATCTGTGGGGTTTGCTGGCCTCCTCCGTGTAAATGCACAGGTCCACATTCACCCATAAAGCAAGACTCTCCTAGAAGTTAGACCCAATATGGAACCTGAGGGTAGTGGGGTCTAGTGTAAAGACTCTGCCTACTGGGCAAACAAAAGGCTCAAACAAGTTTCCAGAAGCATCCTAGATGCAGGCATGGACTCAGTGTCCCAGAGTGCAGGGAGATCACAGGGCTTGTTCCAGATCAGGAAGCTGAGAGGGGACAACAGGTCAGTAGACTCTGGCCAGAGTTGCTTCTAGGCTCCAGTGTTGCTCCAGGGGTAAGAAACACAGCTGGCAACAGCAGGGAGAAAAGATCTGTCTGATGATCCCCTAAATCAGAAACCAAGGAAGAAGTACTTCTTAATCCCAGCATTTGGGAAGCAGAGGCAGGCAGTTCTCTGAGTTTGCGGTCAGCCTGGTCAACAGAGCTAGTTCCAGTACAGTCAGAGCTACACAGAGAAATCTTGTCTGGAAAAAACTAACAAATAAACAAAATTCAGGATTATTTGCTCCTTCCTTCCTTCCTCCATCCATCTCCTTCTCTCCCTCACTCCCTTTCCCCTTCCATCTGTGCTGGAATGGAACTCTGAGCCTCAGGTGTGCTAGGTAAACATTCTACTACACACACCACATCACCTGAGCTTAGATTTCCCCCCCAAAAATCCTGGCAACCTCCAGGCTATGACTGGCACAGCCTGTGACTGCCTGCCACTGACTGATTGTGATTAGGCTCCAGAGAACCCAGGCAGCTTGCCTCAGCCTACTCAGACTCACTCCCCACCCACTTTAGAGATTAGCAATCTTAGCTGGAGAGGATGTGAAACCTTTTCCTCTGGGTCCTACTGGTACGAGGCCCGGGGAGAGCTGGTCTACCTCTAGAGGCCTAAAGGAGGCAGAGTGGGTGTGGGTCGTCAAAGTCTGCTACCTACTAAGCTGGGCAGTAAGTATGCGTGGCCATGGGATCTGGGTGAGGCTGCCTGACTCTCGGCCTGGCTTTCTTTGTCATGTGTGGACAGGGTTGAGCCCAGAAGCACCTGCCTATGCTGCAGAGCTGCGGGGGAGGCAGCAGCCAGGCTGCAGCTGGAGCTTGGCTGACTTGAGGCTCCAAGCAATGAGGCAGAGAGAGGAAACAGACAGAGCACGCTGCCCACCTGCTGCTGTGGGCAGGGAACATGCTCTGAGGCTATTTGAGACATGTTAGGTCTCAGAGGGCAGGACAGGGTCCCCAAAATTTGACACCAGAAGGCAAAGCTGGCAGTGTCCAGCACAATCAAGGGCCACCCTGACCCACACTGGCTTAGGCCACCCTCAGGGTAAGGCAAAGTGACCTAGGACCTGTGCTGGTTCAGACCAGAGTCAGCTGGCCTGGTTTGCACACAACCCCTCCACCCACCTCATGTTCTACCCTCTGCCACCCTAGCCCTGGGGACTTCCCTCTTTGTGCCTCTGCAGTCACTGCAATCCTGCTGCAGTCAAGGGCAGTCAGGCTATGGAGACTTGGGTCTAGGTGCTCGATGGAGTACCTTGTTAGGGAAATAGATGAGCAAAATGAGCAAACTGAGGCCTGAAGAGGGCAAAGGGACTGTTTGTCACACGGGAAAGTAGATTTGTTAAGATGAGGCAGTGAGCCAAGCATCCCAATGTCTCTATCTTCCTAAAGGGTAAATCGAGGCTTAGAGACAGGAAAGTTCCTGCCATAGACAACTTGGAGTTAGGAAGAAGCCCAGGACAGTCATCCTGGGTTCATCTCATGGAACCAAGACAGAGCTGTCTTCTCTGACCTCAACCTCAAGTTCAGGAAGTTGCAACACTTCCTTGTTTCCATAGTAACCAGCTACTGCTCCAGGAATACACTGAAATGTTTTTGTTACCTCCTCTGTGCCTGTGCTGGCCCTGGGCCAGCCTGTGAAGACATGGGAGGAAAGAGGGGGTGTAGGGGGAGGTACAATCCCAGCCCTAGCCTAGCATGATGGCAAGCAACTGAGAGAGTGGAGGAGAATCCTCAGAAGAGAGCTCCCCAGCGTCTGACAGGGGACATGTCATGAGACAGCATCTCGGTGGTGGTGGGAGCAGCTCTGGAATTGGCTTCTTAGGGATGAATAGGAGTTCTCCAGACTGAATGATGAGGCTAGAGGTAACTGCACATTAGAAAACTGTGGTGTGCTGTGTAAGCCTGGGGGCTAAGCTGCTTGGAGGCTGAGGCAGGAGGATGGTTAAGTGCTGGGCCCACCTGTACTGTAGAGTAAGTTCACAGTCAGCTTGGGCAACTTAGTAAGATCCTGTCTCCACATAAGAGAATAGCAGGGGTTGAGATGCAGCTTAATACACAACACTCCGGGTTTGACCTCACCTGGACTAGCTACATGTGACAGTCCATGCCTACAGTCTCAACACTTGGAAAGCAGCAGATGAAGGATCAGGAATTCAAGGTCATACCTCAGCTACATTCACAGTGAGTTCCAGGCCAGAAATCAGTCTCAAAAAGCCAGAGAGGGGCTGGGCAGTGGTGGCGCACGCCTTTAATCCCAGCACTCGAGAGGCAGAAGGCAGGTGGATCTCTGTGAGTTCGAGGCCAGCCTGGTCTACAAGAGCTAGTGCCAGGACAGGCTCCAAAGCTACAGAGAAACCCTGTCTCGAAGAAACAAAAAAAAGCCAGAGAGGGGGCTTCTGTGGTAGAGTGCTTGCCTAGCATGGGTGAGGCCCTGGGTTTAATCCTTAGTACTAGGAAGGAAAAGGGGAAAGAAGGATGGGAGAATGACCTAGGGAGTAACTGGTACTCAGTACAGAACACAAAGGGGATGGAGGGTTGAACACTGGCTAAAAAGGAAGACAGAGACCAAATGCAAACTGTAGACCAGTGTCCATGACACATCCCACTCCCAGGTGTTTAAGGGGCATAGTGACAGAGTAGACACTGTAATAGGTGAGGTGACAACCCTAAAGGGTTCCAGATACTACTCTTCCCGGGATAGAGTACTAGGGACTGGACACAGGCCAAGACCTAGTTCTCAGGTTAGTGAGAGCCACAACCCTAAGCGGCTCCCTAACCCTTACCAGGAAGCAGGGTTGGGCACCTCAAGAAGCACTCAGAGGCTGCTGTTCTGCCTGTGGTCTCTCATCAGACATACACGTGGTCTAGCCGGAATGAGGCCAGCCTCAGAGTAGAGGATGGAGGCACAGGGAGGCCAGACTGCTGGGTAAGACAGGAGCCCTCAGAATCCTGCTAGCTTTGCTTCTCCTCCCTGAGCCTCCATTCCCTAACTGGAAAGTGGGGACAAGGAGGGTGAGATGGACAGGCTCCCTCCCTCCTTTCTAAAGCTGCTCTCCAGCCATCTTTGGATCTGTGGGTTCTGGGAGGGGTCACAGCAACACATCCAAACTGTGGTCTAGGACAAAGCGACACTTTGTGGCCAGACAGGCCAGACATGCGGGCAAGGAGTCTCACAGGACAACAGTTTCTGGGGCCTACTCTACTCAAAGTGACAGCTGGCAAAATAAGACAGCCCTTTATGCACTGAGAAGTATCTTGTTACAGGGTGGTGGCCATGTACAGGCCATGATCAAGAGACCAACAGTCCTCCAGAGGCCACAAGTGAATAAAATCCTAGTTCCTTGGCCCAGGCTCTGCAGCTTCAGAGCAGAGGCAAGCATAGGACCTTGCCTCTGGGAGACAAGGCAGAAGTCCCAAGCACCACCATTAAAAGCCATAGAAAGCCCTGTCCCCGGGCCTCATTCACTCAAGTGGATGACTTTAGTGGGAACAGTCAAACGACCAACAACATGCTACATGGTAGGGATAGATACCTGAGTTCCCAACCCAGCTCAACTAGCGACTTGTACCTCTGGGTTTAGACTCAGTGGCTAAGTAAGGGGTTGGCCTGGTCTGGGCTGTTATTATTGATGTATGTGGTAATAATATTCTATGCTGTCTGATACAGTGACACTATACACCATACCTGACAAGGGTAGGACCTCCCATCTAATGTTCCCAACAGCCACAAGAGATGCCACAGCAGGAAACAATGCCAAAAATTAGGATTCCAAACCCAGGGCTTCTTGCAGAGAGCCCTGGGCTTTGGAGCCTGGGAATCCTTGGGTAAGATACACTTGGACAGACAGCTGTGGAGGTGGGAGACAAGCTGGGTTCAACCAAGTGCCAGTGGGAGGTGGGCTAGAGAGGAACCTCTTCTCACACCCATACTTCCAACACCTCCCTGGACAGGGCTCCACCTCTAGTGGTGAATGAATATGACAGGAAGGGCTCAAAAGACAAGCCACCCAGCATAGACTCTTGCATGATCAACAAATGGCAGCCACTTTCTTCCTGCCGTGTCCCAGAAATCTGCCATTGCTGCCTCCCCAGCCACTTCCACATTCCACAACCTGAGTGCATGACTTCCCCATCCAGCCTGATGTCTTCAAGCTGCACAGATGCAAAGAAAATAAGAAGGCCCGGGGCACTGGCTTGTTTTATTTTAGCTTGGTACAAGCTAGAGCCATTTGGGAAGAGGGGCTCTGCATTGAGAAAATGGCTCCATAAGATTAACTTGTAGGTTAAGTCCGGTAGTGTATTTTCTTAGTTACTGACTGATGTGAGGGGGCAGGCCCACTGTGGGCAGTGCAATCACTAGGCTGGGGTTCTTGAGTGTTCTAGGAAAGCAAGCAGAGCAAGCACGTCACAAAGAGCAAGCCAACAGCACACGGCATTCCTCTATCAGCTCCTGCCTCCAAGTTGCTGCGTTGAGCTCTTGCCCTGATTTTCCTAGATGGTGGATGACAACCCCTAAAATGAAATAAACCCTTTCTTCTCCAAGTTGCTTTGGCCATGGTGGAGTTGTTTGTTTGTTTGTTTGTTTTATTTACGGCACAGGGTTTCTCTGTGTAGCCTTGGCTGTCCTGGAACTCACTCTATAGGCCAGGCTGGCCTCAAATTCATAAATCTGCCTGCCTCTGAAAGTTGGGATGAAAGGTGTGTGCCACCAACTGCCCAGTGTTTTGTCACAGCAATAGAAACCCTAACTAAGAAACTTGGAGCCCAAAGAAAGCCATATCCTTCAGGGAGTCCACCCAGCTTTTAGACTTAGCCTGCTATGCGGAAGGGGGGTGGGGTAAGCCCTGGATTCTTCACGGTTCTGGCATGAAAGCTGGACCTCAGGATCCCTTCTAAGCTCCACGGAAGATGGGACTTTCCAGACAAAAGGAAGTACTGGGGAGTAGGGAGCAGCGCACTCCTGAGGTGCACAAAGGCACACATGACGCTGTGGCCATGTCACACATGGGGTGTAAATCTGGATGGCAGGCATCAGAGGATGCTGCTGCCAAAGTAGCTTGATGACGTGGGATCCCAAAGTACCAGGAATACTGGAAATAGAGCTTGTAGGTGCCATAGGTCACGCTGCCTAGGCACCTACAGGGACTACTCAAGAATTCTTGAGTGCTGAAAGGATTCCCACCCTCCAAGCAGGCACACCCCTCCTCCATAAAAGGACCAGCTAGAATGACAAGGACCTGCAGAAAACTGAAGTCAGCTCAGGAGGGTTGCAGGGAACTGAAGTGCCCCCCCCCTTCAGCAAGGGGTCAGCAGCAGCTGAGCTCATAGTTCCAAGCCCATCATCAAACAAAACTAAAATCTGCCCCCCGAACTTTCAGATCTTCCCCCCAGGAACTGAGGTACTGTGAGGCGCTGGAGCCCCAGTAGCCCATGCCCATGAACAACGAGGAGGAAGGCTGACGGCCAATCAACACTCTCCTCCTCTCCCTGCCAGCCACAGTACATTTCCCAAAGCCATAAAGACCCTGAGCCAGGGAAATGATGTGTTACCTACAGTGGCAGGTGGGGGTCACAAGCATTCTCAAGGCCCTACCCAAACTGCCTCCTTGCATGCAAAGCATGCCCCCCAGAAAAGGCCGCCTCACAGTATCAAGGCAGCCAGCTCTTCTTAGGGCTGTGTATCTTTCTCAGTAGTGTCAGGGCTCCCAAGCCCAAGGAAGAGGTGACCCACATCAGGTCTGACCTGGTCTGCCACCTTCCTAGAAGATGGGGTGGGGAGCTTTCTCCAACTAATCTCCTGAAAGATCTAGGACTGAATCCTTTAAAGCCAGAAATAGGACTGCTTCCAGGGACATTAGCCTACCCCACAAGGTCATACCCATTGGACCATCCCCCTGGGACCACCCAACCCCTGGGACAGGTAATATGCCTCAAGAGACTTCTACTTTTTGGGACCTTAAGTCAAGTCCCTTCTCTTCCTTCAACCTCTGTCTTCTCACCAATAAAATATCAAACTACAATGAGAGGCAGGCTTCAAAAGACAATGTCCTCTGCAGGGAGAGGTCAAACACTGAGCTGGAATGTGGCCAGGAGGAGCTTCAAGACACGTCCAGTTATTCCTCTCATTGCCCGGGGCACCAGCCTTGTAGGCAATGGCAACCTCTAACGCTGCTTCCAGTTATCCACACTGAAGCAACTGTGGAGCGTCTCTCTAGAAGATGGGGGATACCAGAATGGGGCCAAGTGTTCTTTATTGTAAAAGTTCCTAGTAAATTAGGCTGAGGGTTTCCAAGGGGGGGGGATGGGGGCCTGTGTCTACTCCAAGGTCCCATTCTCTGTCCTCCTTCATAGTTGCCTTCTGTGGAGCCAAGCAGGTATCAAGGCCTGGTCCACCCTGAGTCTTATCAGATGGACAGAGGCCAAAAGGAAAGTTTTTGGTATCTCCCGTCTCAGTTTGCAGAAGGGAAAGATCTCAGACAGAAAGCCAGATGACTTAGAACATTCCTGGGGAGGAGGGCAAACAAACCTCCCTGGTGGGTCTAGTTAAAATGCCCTTGAATTATTATCTCTAGGAGTGGTCAGGAACCCATCTCCTGCTTCAGAAGACCCTACAGACAATGAATAAGAAAGCTTTGGTTGGTCAGTCAATTTGACCTTGAGCAAGCAGTACACTGGAGGTAAGGCTTTGGGAGGACACTCTTGACAGTAACTAAGACTACCATTCCTTAAACACTTGCCACATGCCAGGCGCTGAGTGCTCTTCTGGCTTCTTCACCTATTGGGAGGGCAGTGTATTAGTGATTGTTAGAGCATGAATAACTCTTTTACAGATGTGGAGGCCAAGGTCAGAGGTGTCACACAGAAAAGGTGGAGTTAAGAGCAGAATCCAGGCAGCCAGAGAAAATCCTGAAACTGGGCTGGAAAGGTAAACATGTCAGTCACTGAAGCTCTTGCTACGCAACTATGAAGAAGACCTAGTTCAGTCTCCAGTACCCATGTCAAAAGTCAAGTGTAGTGGCGTACTCTTACAGTCCCAGGGCTTGGTGGCAAAGACAAGAAGGTGCCTGAGTCTCAATGATCAGCAAGTTGAGCTTTATCAGCTAAGGTCCCAGTGAGAAACCCTGTCTGTCTCAAAATACAAGATGGTTGTCCTGAGGATTAATGCCTAAGATTGGCTACACACACACACACACACACACACACACACACGCACACGCACACGCACACGCACAGACCGTACATACATACAGACACATATACACACAGACTCAGACACACATACATACACACACAGAGACAGATATACATACAGGCAATATAGACACACATACACGCACACAAACACAGATACACATAAATTCAGACACACAGACACACAAACACACAGAAAGGGATGGCAGCAGACTGGGGGGCCTTCAACAAATGATTTCTAGTGTGCAAACAGTAGCAACCTCAGAGGTACACTGATCCTCTCCACCTGGACCAACCCCTCCCCAGTTTCCTTGCTGTGACGCCCCGCTGAAGGGAAGCCATCTCATGTCCCAGAACCACTCTTGGCTTGGGTTTTCCCTATCTGCCATCCAGATGGCAAACAGAGACCCCAGAAGGACTCCTTGTACTTCTAAACACCAGAAGAAAAAAAAGTCAAGACTCCGGAGATCTCCCAGGTCTGCCTGCTGCTTGGCTCTGCTGCTTGCTGGCTGTTGGAATGGTGTTCTGAGCCTCTCAATTGTCCCAGTTCAGGATCAAGGTCCACCCAGGGAACAGGGTGGGAGCCTGGGCAGGAGCCTTGAGGATAGGGCAAGGTCCAGACCCAGTCCTGGGCCTGGTCCCTTTTTCCTCCGGCAGCTGTCACCTGGACCTGATATAGGTGACTCTCAGGGTGGAGCAAGCAGGTTCCAACTCTGCTTCCTTGTCTACAGAGGAAACGACAGCAGGTAAGCAAGCCATCCGCCATACAAGCTCAAAGTCAGCATGAAATGGATCGGGAGGGGGGGTTAGGGAGGAAGGGAGAGGAAGCTTTGACAGGTGAGACCTTGGACCTTCTTAAGAGGAACTAGGTTTGGCTTCTCTCACAGCAGTATTGCACACTACCTGCAAACATCACACACGCGCGCATATACTCCAGCTTGTGTACTGCAAGAGGCTCCTGAGCTAGGTTACAAATAGCCTTTCTTTAGGCAAACTAATGACCAGCTAAAAGGAGCTGGGCCTGGCCAACTGTAGATGCTCAGTAAATGTCTAACGAACTCTTGAACTGGCAGAGCCCAGGTTCTGGTCCGAGTGCAGCTCTGTGTACTGCTAACCTTGAATGGGCTAATCACTGCTTTCTAAGGTTCTGTTTCATGGGCTAGAAAAGACAGGCACACCCCCACCCCAATTCTACAGGCTTAGGATTTTAAAGCCCAGAGAAGTGAGTTTTGAGGTAAAAGGGGGCTTCCAGGCATTTCTTCCTATGGTCCAGAGCTAAGAATTCAGGGTGAGCCTTCTGGGGCCTAAAGGGAGCCTCCAGGCAGGGAAGGGCTCTGCAGGTCACAGGGGAATCCTTTCTTGGTGCCGTTTCCACTCAAGTCAGAAACCAAAAGAAGACTTTTGGACAGGAGTCATTAAAAGCACAAAAGAGTTACATACTGACACTGTCTCCCCATCAGAGGCCTGGCCATGTCCTGGTGAAGACAGGACTGGACAAGAATGTGGGAAAGACTATGGACAGGAAGAACCAAAGGGCAAGGAGGGAGACGGGCAGATATGAGCATGTGTGTGCGTCTGCATGTGTGTGTGTGTCTGCATGTGTGCTTGAGGGGAGAAGAGAGAAGCATGGGTAACCACCAATAGAGGAACAAGGCCTCCCAAATCCTGTTTCTGGAAACAGGTGTCTCAGGAAGGTTCACAGCCCCTGGAAATTCCAAGCCTGCCCTGCTGTTCTCAGTGTGTAAACCTAGGTAGTGAAACCATCTGCCATTTTCTGTCATTTTTCAGCCTCAGTTTCCCCACAGGTTCTGACAAGGATTCGAGTTAGGAGACCTCATAGGGACATACCACTTCTGACAGTTTGGGATACAGACATGCTATATATAGAAAAACACCCCCCCACCACCACCACCACCACGACCCAAGAGACCTGGAAAGGCTGTCCCTATCCCCAACCGGCTGTCTAGGGTTAGGGCTGGGCAGAGCAGAGTCTCCACACCGTCTGTCCTCAACAGCCTGCCACCGCCAAAAACCTTGAAGTGGTTACAATTACAGCCAGGCTAACAGGATTAGGGGAGCGTTGAAATCTAAGAAATCTAATTAGCTCAGGCACCCTGGCCTCCCCCAGCACAATCCTGTAGTAACCCTGGCAGCTGGGTCTAATGGGAGGGGCAGGCTCTGGGCCCTCAGGGCTAGAGTCATTACCTGCACAGGTGTGCCTGGCCAGGCCAGGTCAGACTTCTGGGGAGATGCCATCTCAGCCTGCCCAGTTCTCCACTGCCCACCACCCCACCAGCCAAAGTCTTGTCAAAGGGTGGCATTCAACTAGGCTCCAGACTATGAGGTGCCAGAGTGGTGACCATGGGGGAAAGAACCCAGGGGCTCCACAGGGCAGCCACCCGACACAGTGTAGCGGACTGACTCAGCCAGAGGAGGGGCGGTTTGAGTCATGCTCTGTATGCATAGAAACCATAGCAGCTCAGGGACAATCTTGCTTCCTCCTCCAGGGCCGGGCAGAGCTGAAGCTTCTGCTTACATCCGCCTAGGCAGGCAGCATCTAAGGTTAAGTGCAAGCTCTAGATGGATATGTGGGGGGGGGGGGAAGGGGGAGAGAAAAGGGAGGGAGAGAAGGAGGGAGGAAGGGACAGCTGCTGGGGGCGTGCATTGCCAGATGCAGGGAGGGCCACCTGTGACCCTTCCTGGAAACAACTGCTCCACTCCTGGGATCCACACAGGCTTCCGTACCACATGCCAGCATAGTTGGGGCTATTGCTCAACGCACTGTGATGTGGGGGTCTGTAAGGCCTGGAGTTGAGTCCTGGCTTAGTCACAGCCTCTTGGCCTCTCTCTGCGCTTTACTTTTCTTCTCTCTTAAATGGAAATAATTCCATACAGCAGCTGACACTGTTGTTAATGGGATCAAACAAATCTGAAAAGTGATTCTAGATAGACCACGCCAGGCAAAGGAAAGGGCTGTAGCCGCGCCCTCTCTCATATGCATATGGCAAGCAGCCAGAGGCGGGTGGATAATTATTTATTTGGACTGGTCTTTCTGCCCTTGCTGGACAAAAGAGCCTAAGAGTGTCTTGCATAGCTCTGGGACTCACTGGTCACTGTCTTCACTCTGTAGACTATCATTAAACACATGAAGAGTCAATCCTGGGTCCCTGACCTGACCCTACCCTCTTTATGCAACCCATCCCAAGTCATACCCAATTCAAGGAAAGTAACAAGAGGCAAGCCAATGGAGGAGCACCCCTTGGGCAGACCCTTCCCTGAGCTTGTGCCCTATCAATAAGGTTAAAAACAACCGCTGGAAAGAAGCTCCCCAGCCCCATCAGCCATATCACTAGAGCCTGGATATAAGATTTAGCCCTCACGATCATTAAGGAAAATGGGTCTGTGGTTGGGAGAGGCCTCAGCATCTTAAGCCTGAAATGAGGATCTATCAGCCGGTCTGGCTTTCCAGGAGGCCATCCATTTAACTCACAGCTGCCCAGTGAGTACAGAGGCTTGCTGCCCAGAGGTGGCGAGTACCTTGTCCCAGGAGGCATACAAGTTGAGGCTAACCAGTCAGCTGTCAGGGAGGTAAGGAAGGATAATGGAGCAACTTCTGGAAAATATTTCCAGCATCCTGTCACCTCAATCCAGCCCTTTTTCCTACATCAGAGTTGCCTAGCCTTTAGGCTGAAGACTCAAATGTCTGGACCTACCTCATCCTCCCATCAACCATGTCGGATGACAGTTCTGTTCTTGAACTCATTTTACATGTCAGGAGACTGAGACAGAGTCAACCTCCTGGTCCACAAGCTACAGCCTCCTGATACCTTCTTCTCTCCTTCTGTCTAGTGTCTGTGGTAGGACTTTTGTGTGTAGCCTCCCTTGAGGAAGGGCCTAACATCAGACTCATGACTGGCACTTCCAGGCCAGGCTCCGTACACCCAGGCAGACAGCCACAACCCCGCCTCAAGGTCTCCTCAGGACAAAGATTGCCCCCAGAGAGAGCCTGGGTGGTGGCCACTGTGTCCTGCTGAGAGGATCCAGCAATCACCAGGAGAAACTGCAGCCGCAGGGTCAGGGTCAGGGGTAATTAGGGCAGTGTCCTTTGTTGTCTACACAAAACCCAAGGAATCCCATAAAGATGCAACAGAAGCTGGGGCCTGACAAGGACCCATGGGAGCAGTTATGAATGAAAATGGATGGGACCCAGTCACTATCCAGTAGGCTCTACAGCCTGGTCTCATGCCACCATGTCCACAGACAATTCCCAAAATGTGCTGCTGCACATTTCTTACAACATTTGACCCCAAGACTTTGGGTAAAACAACAAAACAAAACAAAACAAAACAAAACAAAACAAAACACCATGGACCTTGGGCTGGAGCTGGGCATCCAAGTTTCCTGCGCAGGTCCTCTTGGACCCAGACTCAGAGGACATATACAGGCTTCAAAGTGCCTTCCTTCTTATTCACTCTCACCAGCCAGAGGTGGTGTGTGTGTGTGTGTCCGAGCGCGTGCATGCGTGTGTGCGTGTGACTCTTCCATTTGCTGGCAGGAGTGGTCAACATCTAAAAAGGGGCCAGGGATGAATATGTGGGGTGGCTGTGACTGGTTAAGTGTTACATGTGTGCACACACATACAAATGGGGGTGGAGCCAAACTCTAGCTTCTAGGTCTTTATTTGCCCCTGGAGCCCCCCCCAACACACACACACACACACACGCACGCACGCACTCACGCACGCACACACGCACGCACGCACAGGCTTTTCCTCAGGAGTAAAAAAGAACATTTTGTCCCCACAAAGAAGCCAGCCGCCGTTTCTGCACAGACAAGGCTATTTATTCAAAGTTTTTTCATTAGTCCAGTCCCTCTGTGAGCCTGTGAGCAGTACTCAGAAAGTCTTACAACCGCAGCTCAAGTCCTGGAAAGTCTATAGCTCCGCCCCCAGCCTCAGTCACCAAGTTCCCAAGTCCCAACTTCTGATTCATAGGAGAAAACTAGGTCTCCTAACCGTGTGACTTGGGGGCCAGTGATGCTTCTGTCTTTGGGGGGAAAACAAAACAACCAAAATCCTAAAAGCCAGAGGAAAACACCATCTCCCTCTGAAGGCGCTCCTGGCCCCAAAGCCGCAGGCGCTCCTAAGCAGATAGGGCTTTCAATGTGCCTTTTGTTTGATGCTGGTGTTTCAACATCCTCTTGAAGAGGGAAAGGTCAGCACAAGGCTCCCGGGGGTGTTCACAAACCCTCTGCCTCTACTCGGCGGCCAGAGGTCCCAAGCAAGGGGCCAGGAATTCCCCCTGCTTTGGACCTCCTTAAAAACCAGCCCGGATAAGAAAGGCCATGGATTTGCTCCCTCATCCAAACTTCCCAAATAGGTCACAGGCCTTCCACAATCTAGTCACCACGCAAGCACAGGGGGTGCAGGTCGGAATTCACCAGCAGCCAAGTCGCCTGTTTCTCCAGCCCCAGTCACCATCTCTTTATCTGTACCTTCAAAAAAACAATAAGCAAAACCAGGCACCTCTGGGAACAGCCTCTGGCCTCCTGCCCTGCCCAGTGTAACCAGCCTGTCCTCACACCCACGAGGGAGGGAGGAGACTGAACTAGTTAACCCTCTGGTCTACCAGGCCCAGGTCCCAGGTTGCAGCAGAGGCAAACTGTTGCTCAAGAAAACCCTTCAGAAAACCATTGGCACCAGGAGGCTGCTGGAGCCAATGGTTCTCTATGTAACGAACGCCAAGGCAGGGGCTTCCACAGGCGCAGCCCACTGATTGCCCTTTCAAATCCCGGGGGTTGGTCCCCACTCTTCATGCCCTGGGCTGTCCACCCACGGGGCTCCAAATGTCCCTGGCAGTTCAGAGAGAAGGGAAAGGCTGGCCGAGCGGTGCACTCACCCCGCCAACCCAGCCGCCAGCCAGCTTCTTGGAGATCTCAGAGAGAACATTTGTTTGGGCTGCCAAGTTAAATCTTCCTCCCTCATGTCAGGGCATTGGAAAAGCAGTCAGGGGAAAGGGGAAGGGGGAGAGCGGGGGGGGGGGGGGGGGGGGGGGGGGGGGGGGGGGGGGGGGGCGGGAAGGAGGGCGGGAGAGAGCGAGCAAGCAATCCAAGGAGGCAGGCTCCTAGTCCCAGTTACTCTTAACACTGCCAGCCCAAGGAGCTGCAGCTCCCGAGGCAGACGTCTCTCGGGCTCCAAGCATTGAAACAGAGATCTGGCCACCGGGTCTCCGGATCGGGTGCGGGATGCTAGGCTCCCTGAGCCCGGGTGGTGAGAGAGGCCCTCGCCCTGCTACGGGCTGGAGGCACAAGGTGGAACTGTAAAGCAGAGGAAGGAAAAGTTTGCGGCAGGTAGAGGGAAGGGCAGAGTGGTCGTGTCTATCGGCCGTCCCCGATAGAGGGTGGGGGGCCCAGGGGCGCGCTCCCGTTCGCCAGCCCTCCCGCCCGAGTTGTTTACATTCCTGGAGTGTCTTTTAAACCCGGGGCTGTGGCCGGCTCCTGGCCTTCTCCGGCGGCTTCGGGGCAGTCTCCCGTGAAAATCTGCTGGCGCACAATGGCCGGGAGAGGCGGCTGCCCCTCGCCCGCGCCCCCACCACTCCAGGGCGGGGAGCCTGCCCTCTGCACCGCGCCCTCTCCCTGCCTGGCCAGCTTCCTGGACAGATGTCCCCGGCCAGAGGGCGACGCGCTCCCGCAGCCTACACCGCGACATCGAGGCCATGCTTCCCACTGTTTTCTCCCTGGCCCTGACACCAGGAATGTGAAACAAGCTTTCAGAGCTTGCCCCCACCATCCGTACCCCAGCTTCAGCTCCAGTCCGGCCCCTCAACCTCCGCCCGGGCCGGCCTACCACTCCCCCGGGGCCACCGCCGCCCGAGACAGAGAGGAAGAAAGAACACGGGGAAATTACTTTCGTATTTGCAACGCGCGCGCGCACACACAGACACATCTTCCCCTTGGGCTCGCCTCCTGGCTGGGGCAGCCCCAGCCAGGCGTTGGCCTGAAAGCCCCTTCAGCTTCTGAAGCCCGAACGGGAAGCCTCGACACACTCACTCCCCTCGGCGTGCACTGCTCCAGCCACGCGCCGCGTTTTCCTGGGCCATTCTCCCCCCCAGAACAACTTAACCGCGCCCCCATCTCCCATGTACAAAAGTGTGTTCTCCATAGAAAGCATACTTAACACCACCAACCCTGAACACCCTGGAATCCAGCGCCTTCCCAGAGGTTCTCCTACGCACACAGGAGCACAACTTCACATCTTTCCAAATGAGGCGAGGGAGACTCAGCCAAGCCTTCCCGGATCCTTTTCTCCCTCCTCCGAATCAGTATCCCGGCCGGCCCCCGAGTGTTCAGCGCGACTGCTGGAGGCGCGCCGGCAGGAGGCGGGCACCGAGTCCTCGCGCACACAAACCGCACCGGCGCCCCGCACACCCGACGATTCCCCGGTCCCCGCGCTCATTCCGAGCAGCTCTACCAGCTCGGCGCTCGCGGGTGGCCAGGGCCTCCGCCCCCGACGGCCAAAGCAGCGCACCGAGCCCGTACGGCTGGCCCCTTTCGCCCAGCCGGAGCTAAGGCTTTAAGCGGAAAGTCCTAGTACAGTACCCCGCACTTGCACCCCGACGATCCGCGGGGAGCGAGAGGAAGCCTCGGTACTAAAGGGCGCCTGGCTCTGTCCCCAAACTTACCGGGCGCTGCGAGCACCGCTGCCACCGCTGGAGGACGCGCCGCCGCCACCGCCGGGTAGGGCCGGCTGGAGCCGGGAGGAGCGCAGGGAGAGCGCGGAGATCTGCTTGGCTCCGACTCCGGCTCCGGCTCCCAGCTGGCCGGGGCTGGGGTCACCGCGCTGCGCCGGCGCTGCTCCCTTGCTCGGCGGCCCGATCGCTGCTCGCCCGCCCGGCCGCTCGCTCTCCGGGCGCCCGCCGCCGCCGCCGCTTGCTTTTTTAATGTCCACAGACAGTGAAAAGGAACTCGGCGTTAGGGGGTGAGTAAGTGAATCAACTCGCCCGGAGCCGAGCAAGTTGAAGTGTCAGATTACATTGGCTATTCTATTTCCAAAGGGCCCCGCGCCGCCGGCCTCCCGCAAAAGCCGGCACGGAGTTGCTGTAGGAGCGGAGCGCCGCGCCTCCAGCGCTCAGCTCCGCTTGCCTTGGTTCGCTCTCCATCTGCGCGCTCGCTGCGCTCTCCCTTTCCCTTTCCTTTCTGACTCTCTATCTCTCCTTTCCCTCCCTTTCTTCCTGTTTCCAGGTCTCTGTTCTAAGCTTTTCTCTTCCAGACCCTGGTAGGCTCCTCGTTACCTCCACACCCCTATGCCGCTGGTTCACTCACGTCTCTCCTCTAGCCTCCCTTCGCTGATCTTCATCACCCCCTCAATCCCTTACATTTGGAGTGGGGAGACTGATGTGCCTAGAAAGGGACCGCATTGGTAGACACAAGATTACTGCCCAGAGGTGTATCCCTGCTTCCTGCTGGTCCCCTGCCGGAGTACACTGGGACCGCAGATGCTGTCAGCTATTCCAACTGGGGCGACCGAGTTGCTAACCAGAGGTGTGCAAAGCTTCCCCGGAGACTTTGGGATTATTCCTAAAACCGGATGGTAGAGAGAGGGTGAGAGGACCTTAACCTTCACCACCACTAGTGACGTAGGGGAGGTTGAAGCGCTCCTCCCTTGACCTCTGAGGAAGAGCGACGGTTGCAGAGCGAACTATATGTCCCCACCCTACTCGAAGTTCAAAGACGCAAGAACGCCCAGGTGCCATGCAAGGAGCTCCTGGGTGCCACGAACCGAGTGCTCTCGCGCTGCCAAAGTGGAAAGAACCCAGCCCAGCTTCTAGCCCAGGGATGAGCAACACTACTGTGGGGGCGGAGGGCACTCACGAAGCACAGTTAGGTGTGCCCACTCGAGGGGGGTTTCCCTTGCAGACCCGCCCCCGAAAGTATCCAAGTGCGCACTACCTTTGGCTTAAGTCTGTTGCCACTCACACAGAAACTCCTACACAAACGGCACACACGTTTGCGCCTACCCTCAGCAAAGCACGCACAGTGCACCCCAACACACTTGCACACACACTTTCCATCCTAAATGTGCCCGTGCACTCTGACTCCTACTGTACACATGAACATCGCTGTACACTACCTCCGGTACACTTTAAAAAAAAAAAACAAACCAAAAACCACGAGGCATTCATTCCCGTGCACTTCATCTCACGCTCGCGTACACATACAAACACATGTTCCTCTTACTCGTCCACATCCTTTCCTCAAACCCCCCTCCTGATTCCAGGTACTCCAGTCTTGAGGATAACAAGCGTCTGGGTTGGACACGCGCGCACGCACGCACTCCCCTCCAGGGCAGGCGGGGGAGGCTTGGGCCGGAGCCCGCTAGGCAATCCAGGTGTGGCGAGCATTCCGTGCTCCGCGTTTTGCAGGCAGCCGCGGTGTCGGAGGCGAGGCGAGGAAGGGAGCTGGAATAACAAAGGCAAGTTGGGAAGAGCGCAAGGGGGCGCAGCCCCGGCCGGGCGGCGGGGGGAGCCCTGCGCTGTCGGGTCGTCGGAAGCTGCTGGGCCACCAGCCGGGAGAACCGGAGGTGGGGAGGAAAGGTGGGGGGAAAGGGGCGGGGCCGCCGCGTGACGTCAGAGAACAATGACACCGCTGGGGGCGGGCTCGGGCAGGCAGCCCGGGCGGGGGTCTTCCTTGGGGCCTTGTGCGGGCGGAAGAAGTCTTGGCCTCGCTGGGGCCGCAGTTTGATTGACGAGGTCCGCATGGGAGCGCAGACGTGCCACGCAGACTCGCGGGTTCCTGAGCCTCTTGGGCGGTGATCATAGCGCACCGCGGGCCAACAGGACGAGCAGGCCGGAGAGCCCCCCCCTCACTGCAGACCCCCGTTTTAGAATATCCTTCAGAGGGCTGGCTGCTCTGACCTCGGCTTGAACTCCTTCAGGGCCAGAGAGATCACTCCTTCCACCACCAAGACAAGGAGGCAAAATGCGTTTGCTAGCTTTGAATTCATTCTCAAAGCACTGACGGTCTGGCAGCTGTGAACTCAGCCTGAAATTCCTGAGGGCAGACTTGCGGCTCAGGTCCACAGGGACATGGGACAGGGGTTGTCTGGGTGCAGAAAACTACTTTTCCTGAGGTAAATTCTGCCTCCTGCTGCCATTGGGTATGCGGGAGGGAGGAGCGATGGGGGGGGGGGTTGAGAGCGGGCGCTGCTCCTTGGCCTCAGTCCCCAGACCTGTCACACAGGATGACCTGTTAGCAACTTGCCCACTACCCACCCACAGGTGGCAGCTGAATTTCCCTGGGGAAAGTAGGTGGCATGAAATCATTTCTAGACCTCTAGGGACACTGGAATGACCTGGTCCCAGCACATTCCCGAGAAGATTAACAGCAACAGCACACACACACACACACACACACACACACACACACACACACACCCCCAGCCTGTGGGTGGCCCAGGTTGGAAGGATAGACTGAGAAACGCTGGAAAGCTTGACTTGAAAGGTGAGAATTCAGTTTTCTGAATGGAGCCAGAGCCCTCCCACCCTCAGACGTACACAGCATTGGCCACCTCCATCCCCTGCATAATAGTCCCTGTCAGATTTGGGATGCAAGAATCTGGCCCCAACCAACATCTGGACCAGTTCCTGTTGCCTTGATGACCACCGCAAGTCACAGCATCCAGCCCTCTCAACCTCTCTCCAACTCCTTCTGTTAGTAATCAGAGCTGGCCACCTCCAGAAGTGGAGAAAATGGTGACCTTAGGTGAACATTCATGTTCAAAACTCCTGTCCGGAAGGCTGCACCCACTTTCCTTCTTAAAAATTACATTGTATTTATTTAGTTGAGGAGAGGGATGCACATGGAGATCAGCGTGCAACTTTTGGGAGTCATCTCTCTCCGTCCATCAGTGTAGGTCCTGGGGATTAATCCTCAGATTCAGCAGCAAAAGCCTTTACCCAATGATGAGGCATCCTGCTGGCTCCCCCACCCCTTATTTCTAGCCAACATGCTCATCTGGAAACCTGAAAGTGGCTGCCGAGGGCAGAGGAGCCTAGCAAGACAGAGTCAGATGGTTTTCAGTCTTCCCAGTCCACCAAGCATGACACCTTTGGGGCAGTAAACCTGAGAAATCACACCCAGGCTTCTTGTGAGGGCCCCAGGCCTCAAGCTTTGGGGACCCCAGGCCCTTACCTCTATTCATCTGCCCAGGAGGTTACTAGGCCTGTTGGCTCCCTCTGGAGTCTTCAAAGGTATGACTTATTCACTACCTAATGTGTGCTGAGTGAGGGCATGATAGGTATTTACTTATTGCCTGCAGTTAGGTTACTATCCCCCTCCAAAGAAAAGTGGACTGTAAATACCATTCCCAAGCTGCTCCGGCCCTCATTAACAGTTTTCTGTTAGCCAACAACCTGAGGTCTGTATCCTTAGCCAGATATTCTCTGTGGCCCTAGGCAAGTTGTTCTGCTTTTCTAGGCCTTCTATAAACCAAAGACTAGGTCTCATGACAATGAGATCAAGCCTTGCTGTTGTCTATGCCCTGAGTCCCCAATTTCAGCCTCAGCTGCAGTGGGCCTGGATGGGGAAAGGTTCCTGTATTCCCTCTGGCTCAGAAGGCCAAGTTGGTACCTACCAGAGTGTAGACTGTCCCTGGGTCCCAGGAAGCAGGAAGGCCAAGGGCCAGGAGGAAAGCATTGATGAGAGGTGTGAGCACCGTGAGTGTGCAGCGAATCTGTGCAGGCAGGGTATAGTGGCCTCTGGACCCAGGCTGCTATTCGTGGGTTGAGGTAGGAACAAGCATACAGTTCCTGCCTCTCTACTTCTGGAGCCAAAAGGTATGCGAAAATTCAACTCGCTGCTCCATGGGCCGGGTGCTTTGGAGTTCCCTCTCCTCCTGTGTCTCCAGGCTGATGGAAGAGAATAGACTGGTTGCTGGGGTTCCAGCTCAGGCTGCACCCCAGAGCTCATCTCACGACCAAGTATGGTACAGCTGAAGTGACTTTTGAAGTGCTTAGGGGGAAGTATAAGCTCCTGCTAGAAGCTGATCTCTGTCTGAGCCCTTCCTGGACAGTGAGTAATGACAGCATAATTAGTCTTCCCCTGTGGTTGGAGCAGGAGCCTTTGGATCCTGCCCAGCTCTGTACCTGTACCTCTTAGGAGTAGATAGTTGGTCCAACACAGAAAACCTGTACCCTCAAGCACAGAGTCTCTGTGTTCCAGCTAGATTCTCCTCTCTTTTCTGAACACTAGAAAATGGATGTATCAGAGGAAGACTCCCAGTATATGACTGTCTAGGACTTATTTGTTTTGGTTTCTTCATGGTGGCGGAGCACTTTGAGACAAGGTCTTGCTATGTAGCCCAGGCTGGCCTTTGAACTCAGTTCTGTATTGGCTGAATGCTGGGATTACAGCTGTGAGCTACCACACCCAGCTAGGACATATCATCTTGCTTTGCCATCCTCTGATCCTCACAATGGCACGTCTGTGGATGACTAAGATGGTACAGAGGGAGGCGGTGGCTTTCCCTGGGCCACAGGACTGGGAAGTACAGGGGAGGCATGAAAGGTGGGCCGCTTCCTGCAGCACCCTCTCCCTACACCAGAGCTCCACCAAAGAACAGGCTGGGACTGGTTGGTGTGTGAAGGACAGCTGGGGAGATAAAGATGCAGCATGCCAAGGGTGGAGTACACCGGCTTCCTGCCTCCATCCTGCTGCACCTTCCCCCTGCAGAGGAGCTCAGGCCTGACATCTCACATACGCATGCTTTTCACAGCCTCTTGCCCTAACCTGTCTTCATGTCCTTCATGTTTGGTGACTTCCAGGAGTACCACCATCGCATGCACACCACTCCTTGCCTGCTTTTGTGCACACTCCTTTTGTCTCCTAGGACACACCCGTCTCAGCCTTCCAGTCCATATCTGCAGCCACCTGCTCAGGAGCCTACTCTGGTGATACCACAAGCCAGGTTGTCTACATCATCTCCATCTCCGAATGTTGCCATAGTGCCTTCATATCAGTGTGACCATAACGACTGCCTATCCAGTCCCTGCTATAGGCCAGGTCCTCAGTAGCTCATGCACTTGTATTCTGGTCCTCGCCTGAATTGAGAATTATTACTAATGGCTCCATTTCACTGATAAGAAAACTGAGGCACAGGAAATGAGTGTAACACCTCATAGTGGAAAACTACCCAGTCCCCCTACCTCTAGAGGTAGAATGGTTTTATACTCTCACCCAGTGAACTGACAAGCAGTCACGTACAGCAGAGATAGGGGGACACACATCAATAGACCAGGCTCCTGTTAAGGACTCGCCTAGATGCCATTCTTCTGGTTTAGGAAAGAAAAATAACTGATGTTGAACAGGTGACTAGAAGGTAAGCTCTCAGGGAGGTAGTAGAAAAAAAGACCAGAGTGAGCCATGACTCTGCACAGGATCCCAGAGCAAGGGTGGGACAGTATCAAGCTCACCAAAGTAACAGCCATTCTGTTGCAACCTGCCTTGGAGCTCCTGAAACTGTGCTCTTTTTGGAGGACATACACCTTGACGACTCTGAGCCATTCAGTGAGTGGTTGTGGTCCTTCTCCCCTCAATCAGAATGAGAGAGGAGAAAGATGAGAAACCGAGGCATTGTTTTAACTGCAGTTGGTACCAACCAGAACCAGAATCCTGATACATAGGATGGTGGTGTGGGAGAATCTGCCAATCATGTTTTAAATAAATGCTGATTGGCCAGACAGGAAGTATAGGCGGGTCAACCAGACAGGAAGTAGAGGTGGGGTGATGAGAACAGGAGAATTCTGGGAAGGAGAAAGCCCATTCCTAACCAGTCCTGCCCCAATTACAGAAGAAGCAAGATGTGATCTGCCCCGCTGAAAAAGGTATCGAGCCATGTGGCTAACATAGATAAGAACAATGGGTTGATATAAGCTACAAGAGCTAATAAGAAGCCTGAGCTAATGGGCCAATCAGTTTATTATTAATATAGACTCTCTGTGTGATTTTCTTTGAGAGTTACCAGCTGTGGGAACTGGGCAGGACGGAAACTCTAACAAGCCTGGCCCTCATACTACAGGTTGGATCAGGAGTCAGCCGTCCAGAGGCCTGGCTTTACCCCTACTGCGAGTATCAGATGTCATTTGGGAGGGCTGGAGGACACTGCCACCATCATGCTTTCCTTCCTCATTCATTGCAGCCTTGGGTGAGCTGGACCCCTTCCCTACCAAGAAAGGACTGTAGGTACATGTCTTGGGGTCTTGCAAAGATCTCTCTTCTAGAACATCACTTTAAACACTGGTTTGAATCCAGGGTGAGCACGGCGGGCTTTCCTATCCATCCCAAGGATGGTATGCCATCTGCAGGGGTAAAGGATCGGGAACCTAAAGGCACATCAAACAACTCTCTCCTGAGACAATTACTATTTGCTCTTTGGAAAGGGCTCTGCAAGACTTCGTGACTGTCTCCTTTTGCTCTCACCCCTTTTGAGAGATCCCTCTTGCACCTGAACTCTGACCTTCCAGGCCATGGGCCATTCTGACCCAGGTTACTCCAGTGATCAGCCCTGCAAAGCCTGGTCACTGGCCAGGGTCTACTAGGGCTGACTTCTCAAGCTCCCTCTTCCCTTAGGGAATAACACTTGTGAATTTGTAGAGAGCATTTTCTGTCCCACATAAGTGCCACAACTCCCAGGAGGCAGGCAGATTGCACAACCCACTTTGTGGAAGAAGAAAATTGCTTGGTGGTTTGGCCAGTATCATACAGGGGTATACATAGGTGTATGTATGTGTGTGTGTGTGTGTGGGGGGGTGTTCTTTCCAGGATTTGGGTCCTGATAACTCGATTCCGTGTCACTAACCCAGGTAGTGATGTTTCAAAAGATGCCACTCCTCTCCCCAGAAACACCAGGAGACAGATCTCAGACGCTCTGATTCATTCAACAAATGCCATTGGCTCTGAGCAGTGTGTCAAGCACAGAGCTAAGTGCTAGGGATCCAAAAGAGCGGAGGCAAATGTAACCCATGCTGCCGCCCATCTGACATTCTGATGGAGGAAACAAGCCGAACAGGCCCTATGCAGAGACTTCTGTTCGCAGAGGTCCAGCCATGTGCCCCAGGAGGAGCCCTGGACCCAGGGTCTAGAGACATAGGCTCTCTTTCTCCTGGCTCTGTGGACTGAGAAAGGCTCTCTTGATGTCTGTGAGCACATAGCTTCTCCCAGGGTTTCTAGGTCCTCGCCCCACTCCCACCTTCTAGGTCAAGTGGTTAATGATTTCCTGGTGTAACTAGCCTGGTACAGTGTTTTCTTAAACGCAACTTTTCATGGGCACTTGAAGCCAGAGAGGAACTTCTCAGGTCATCTGACCTGAGCCCCCTCACTAAGCAAGAACACCTAGCCTCATTCTTCCCAGGAAGTAACAGTCTCTCCCCACCCCCATACCTTTCCGGAGGAGATAGAATGCTTGCTCCTTTACAGAGCAGACCTCTGCCCACTGCTGTGTGTGTGTGTGTGCTAGTAAATGTTTAACATCTGGCTCTCCAGACTGGGGAAAACCTGATTCGTAGTATCTGTTGATTCCCTTAGAGTAAATAGTCCTACCATGGTGGCCTGGTGCTGCTCGCTTAGCAGTTCACACAGTTGGTGAAAGTTTAACTGCTGCCTGTCCTTAAGCCAGTACGAGCAGGTTACAGCGCAGAGGTACCCCGAAGAGAAGCCCGGTCCAACTTGACTTGCTGGAAAGTTCTTTGAGCAAAATACCTCACTGTTCTCAGGCAGGCAGCCCTTCACGTCTTGATCTCAGCCCCATGAGACGGGTAGATCCTGGCCTTAGCAGAGATGGTACAGCCACTTTCCTTTCTGCCCTTCTCCCTACCCTTTCTTCCCTTCCTTTCACAAATATTTATTGGGCCCTGACTATGCCATGGTGCTAGGTACAGTCTTAGATTCCCTGGCTCCACCTACCCTGCCTGTCCACCTCCCAGACCCAACTCAGACTGACTGACACCCACTCTCCCAAGCTTATGTTGATGCCTCCCTTTCTCTTCCTGCCTTGGGTAGGCCTGTCTCCCTCTCAAATCCTCCCGGAGCCTTTATCATCCCTTTTGGCACTTATCACTTTCTACCTCGGATTACAGCTATTTGTGTACACGGCTTATCTTCCTGCCAGACAGAGAGGCAGCTCGGGCTGTTGAAAGTGTGGACTTTGGAGCCATGTGACCTGGCCTTCCATCCCAGCTCTGCCACTAGGGATATGCATTCTCTGGAGCTCACACCACCTCTGGGAGCTTCAGTTTCCTTATCTTCAAGGCAGGCCTGGTGATAACCACTTCCAAGATGATTTTGGCAATTCAGTGGGATTAAAATGGAGCCCCCTTTTCCCATTCCTGTCTGGACTTCTATCCTCTTCTGGATAGACCTTGTGCCAATGCCTCTTCTTAGTCTAGTTATTAGACTCTAATACTAGTAACAGCAGGCACACATATAACAATATGAGATACAGGGTCTTAATCCAAGAGTTTGCATATGTGGATGCCCTTCGTCCTCCAAAGCTTGGAACACTGGGACTAATCTATTTCTATCAATAGTATACCTGGTACAGTAGTAGTACACACCCATAATCACGGCGCTGTAGAGGCTGAGGCAGGAATAACACAAGAATATGATGCTAGCCTGGGGAACCCACTAACCAACCAAATAAAAAGATAATTTAAGGCACAGCCAGGTTATATAAGTCCAAGGTCACATGGGTCCTGGGTGAAAGAGCTGAGATATGAGCCTGGGACAGTCTGTTTCCAAGCCACGGCTGTGACACTTGATGCTGTACGGCAGTGCTAGGAGTGTGCCAATGAATTGTAAAGGCTGGGAATTGGGGTATCCATAATGTTCCCCACCTTTGTACATCCTTACCCCAGCCTAGAGATAGAGGTGGAATGTTGCAGAGAAGCCACTGATCTTCCCTTTGGGCCTCTCAGCAGGTAAAGTGATTAGTACCCAAGAGCCGAACGTCTCCGGGCCCTTGACTAGGGGACAGGGGGGTCACTGATGGATAAAGCATCATAAAGTGGAAGGAAACTCACTGAGAGGCATTTGTGATGGGTCTTCACAAAAGTAGACAGAGGAGCAAAGGCCAAGTGTGTTAGTGGGAGAGCATCAGAGGTCCATCTGTATAAGGCTCACTTTTCTGCACACGCTGTTGGGCAGGGGAGCAGAGGCCACGCAGTGCTCATGTGCTTTGAAAGGCTGTATAGCGCAAAGAGAGCTGGGCTCACCTGGGCTGGCTTGATACTCTGATTCTCTGGAAGCTCCTCAGATCAGAATTCACTCACCTCTTACTGGGCCCATCTTTCTAATTCTCGGAGTCTTGGTTTCTTCTGCAGAATAGGCGTGAAGAGTGGACCTTGGGGTCCGTTGAAGGATGAAAGATGGCATGAGATGGGAGCTGGAACCTCGTGAGACAGGAGGTAGACGGCAGTATGGAGAGAGAGGAGATGGTAGGGCCAAAGGAGCTCTGCATGCCTGGACTGGGGTGACAGCTACCAGATCTGCTCAGTCTTTCTCACCTGTTTTCTGTTGCCAAAGGCTTGTTGGTATCTATAGGGGCAGATCCATGCTGAGCCCTGTTCTTCCCTCCAGCTTAGGACAGCCCAACCGTGGCTCCTGAAGGCAGGCATTGGAGAGTATGCTAACGAGTCCTTGAACATCAGGCCTGTGCTTCAAGGACACTATGAGACCCACTTTCCCCTGCCAGTATGCCCAAACCTCTGTCCTTATTCAGACTTCCGGTAAGTACTGAGTCTCAGGTGTATGGGCAGGGCCCTAGAATGAAAAGGGACCCTCCTCCAACCCAGCAGTTGAGCTGAAGCCTCAGTACTACACTGCAGCAGGGATTAGCACTGCCCCAGGGGAGGCCCAGCATATCCATAATGAAGCTGAAGGGTTTTCACCATGGGAAGGAGATGAGAGCCCAAGATACTTGCCTGGCATAGGCGTTGTACTCAGCTTTGCCAGAACTTTCTCACTCTCACTGTCCCACACCTGGGCTGACCTTTTCCTCTCCAGAGGGGCTCTGGTAGTCCCATGTCACACTGAAGCTCAATGTGCCCTAGGGAAAAGACCTGAGAGAGGCTCTGGCCAAAGAGCAGTGGAGTTGGGCCTCGAGCTCAGTTATTCTATACTCCAGTCCTGCCCTGTCCATATGAAGGGGCTTTGTTCAGGTAGAGATTTTTTTTTTCTGTTGTTTGTTTTTTTTACCAATATTGGTAGAGGGGTCCTAAATGCCAGGGGTGTAACAGAACACACATGGTACAGTCCTCACAGGCCCTGTAATAGGCCTGCTAGTAGGGGTGCCGAGTATCCCAAGGAATATGACCTAAGTGGTGCAGTCTAATCAGACCCAAGACCACAGCTTATCAGAGTCTGTCACTGTACAGAGGTCAACAAGGCTCAGGCCGATATGTGCAGTTCTTACAAAGAATGGGCTGACCTTCTATGCCTATCTTCCTACCCATGCCCAGCCTTGTTCTAGTCATGACTGGGATCTTCTATGCCTTTTGTGGGACTATGAAGAGAGCTCGGGCCTTTACACTGCTGCAGAGCTGGATAGGGTACCTTTAAGGATGCCAGCCTCAGGGTATCATAGAGGCCTCTCAGCCAACCCAGCCTCGCAACAGCCCTGTAAACCTGGACTTATACACAATTAAAATTTTATTACATTATATTTCCTACATATAAAAGACTATTTGTGAGTTATGAACACATCCCAATGGAAGCTCATAGCCACTCTGCTTAAGAACTGGATTCTTTGGGCACTGGGGAAGACCTGGCTCTTGGCCCCCTACTTCTCAGAAGGAACCAGCACCCTAAATATGGCCATAATTCCCTTCCTCCCTTTAAACAAATCATTGCAGTAAATACGTGCAGAACCACTGTCCTGACTGCACTGCTGAGACATGGCATTAGATTCTTCAACCCCAGAGGGCATGACCTCTTTAAGGGGAAAGGGGGGCCTTTGAGGATCTGCCTTACTCTCATGGCCCCATTTAGGGCCACGTGGAACCTCATTTGCCCTCCTGCAACAAATGCTCTGAGATGGACGTATGTTCCTGGTGCAGCCAGCCGGGTAGTGCAGCGCATGCAGCTGGGCATTCCTTGAGCATGGTGTGCTGTGTGCTTGCCTAGGCAGTGTTCTCTCTCTGTAGGACTCTTTCCTTTCCACTCAGGATACCTGGCTCCTTCCAGCTCCGGCCTCAGGGTTTCATGGTAGGGAGACCTTTCTTGGGAGATCTGATCTCTGTACCCACCAGTGACTTCTGGGCACCCATCCCTCTCACAGGATGGTGATGTTAGGTATCTAGTACCCGGATGCCAGAGGAGCTGAGCATTGGCTCCAAAGCAGACATTCCTAGAGTGACTCAGAGTAAGAGAGTGTATGTGAGCAGATGCACATCTCTGGATGTAGGAACTTCATGGATATGGATCTCTTCCAATGTTCTGTGAGTTAGTCTGGCCTGTCAACTGGGAGAAAGTCTCAAGGAGGCTCCTAGGACTTGGGGGGCTCTGCTATCTACTCTCTGGATGGATGAGTAAAGTCAATATATATGCCTGCATGTAGGTGTGGGTGTTAACAGTGAGTGTGCTCTGTCTCTGTCTCTGTCTCTGTCTCTCTCTCTCTCTCTCCCCTCTCTCTCTCTCTCTCACACACACACACACACTCACATACGTGTATAATATAATTCCGAGTCCACATGTGTATGGATGCAGGACTTTCTTCTCTTTGTGAACAAGTCTGTTTGGTCTCTAAGCATCACACAGGCACGTATGTGGAGAACCTACCATGCACTAGACCACAGGGGCTGGTGTGAGCAGAGCAGTGGACAAGCATCTGGCCCTTGAGGAGACTGAACAACTATTCACACTTCTTCCTAGACTGCCTACCAGCCCTACCAGCCTCCAGTACCATGGCCTCAGCCTCCCAGATGGAGTCCCCAGCGTGCAGGTCACCAGTGAGGCCAGAACTGTGAGACCAGCAACCAGGAGGCCAGTGCTTGCTTCTCATGCTGAGTGACATCAGTGCAGGGTCTGCACGAACCACAAGGAAGCTGGCAGCAGGAAGGTCTAAAATTTCCCCTTTCTCTCTTGCTTCCTGGAATGTAAACTGTGATTTTTCCCCAGTGTCATTTCCACAAGTGTCCTATAGGAGGGCGCACAGCCGTAAGCAACAGCAGAGACTGAAGACAGCCTGGAGTAGAGACTGGACAGGGTGGAATAGCACCACCAAATGTCTGAACCAGGAACCAGGTCATTCCTGCCCCAGTGTATTCATGAGAGCACACATGCGCAGAAACACACACACATGGATTTACATGTGTGCATGTGTTCCCACAGAGGCCATAGGAACTCGGGACACACATGCAAAAGTTATTCCAGACTTCTCACCCTGTCTTTTTACTCAGGCTGTCCTCAAAGGGGACCTTCAGGTGTAGTTCCCACTGCAACTGGGTTTCAAGTTGTGTTTGAGGGAGATAAACTTTGTCATAATCAGGGAGCCCATTCTGGGTCCTTCCAGACTTTCCTTTTCATGTAATATGGTGGCATGGGTTATTAATCAGTGTGATTATTGGGCTGGCAGGTTCTTTTCTTACCTTCTGCACATCTTCCTCCCTCAGTGGCCCTGGGATTTAGCAGGAAGAGTGTCTACCTGAGAACTCTGGCAGCCTGGTAGAACCCATGACTTCTCACTTCCATCTGTGGGGTTCTGGACAAGCTCCTTGCCTCCCTGAAAAAAAAAAACCAATTCCACACCTGTACAAACAGGGTGACTACTGCCTTAATAGTGCCCGAAGAGGCACTCCAGTCCAGGACACAATTGAGGCACTCAGTTAACCTTGCAAACCCCGTGCCTGGTGGAAGCCACTGGGTTCAGGACACCAACACCACAGGACATGTGCTTGCCTTCGTGGTTCCAGGGAAGCCAGAATCTTGACTTGGCATTGCCTTACTAGCTGAGAGCCCTGAGGATGTCACTGGCCCCCTGTGGCTACAGCTACCTTCTGATCTTACTAACTCAAGTGTTCGATAAGAGCAGCTGATGGCTCATCAGAAGGGTCATGCAAGTTACAAGCCCATGCCCCTCTGAGGAATGATGGAGGACAGGTATAGTGGCATTTAATTTGTATTGTAATAAATGAAGTTTGCCTGAGGATCAGAAAGTGAAACGGTCACACTGGCCAGCCTTACAGACCAGGCAGCAATGACACACACCTTAAATCCCAGTAGCTACAATGACATACATCTTTAACCCCAGTAGCCACACTAGTTTGCCATAGAAACCAGGCAGTAGTAGTACTCACCCTTAATCCCAGAACTAGAGAGGAGTATAAAATGGGAGGAGACAGCTCTCAGTCTCATTCTGAGGTTTCCTGGAGGCAGGATCGCCATTTTTGGACTGAGATTGAGGTAAGAGCCAGTGACTGGCTGCTTTGCTTGTCTGGTCTTCAGGTTGAACCCCAATATCTGTATCTGAGTTTTTACTAATTGTGCTTCAGACACCCAGTCTTCTGACATCCAGAGCTAAGCTCTGCATGTCCCCACAGAGGAACACTGAGTAGTTTGAGAATCTCTTTTGAGCCCCCCAGGCCCCTGGCTGCTGGTGATAGAAATACTCCTTTGAGAGGAGGCTAGGTTCCTTTGAAACTCCTAGTCTACACTAGAGGGGCAAAAGGCCACCTGCTTTCAAAGTGGCTCCTCTGGCCCTTAATTACCCTCTGTCACCTATAGGTGGAATTTCCACTCAGCTGAAGAAAGGCGCCCACGCCGCTGGCTGCCACGTGCCAGTGGCAGGCTTCCCTGCCGCCTCTGTGTAACCGCTGGAGCCCCAGTGGCAGCCGGCTCAGTTTCTGATTTTAATGATTTCCTGAATTCATTCCATTTCCTACCTCGGGGAAAGGAGGAGAGGTGATCCTCTTGGAAATTCACATAATTGCTTTTATTTGATTTTTATTAAAATGCATTCAGGAATAATGTGATTGCCCCCGTTATTACGTTGTTCATCAATCCTGCTCAGGAATCTGTGGTGGAAAAAAAAAGCAATGGGTGCAAGAGCCTCAAGGGGGAACGGGGCACGAAGAGGGCACTTCACAGTGACTTGGGGCTCCTTTGTCCTGGGGGAGTCACAACCCACCTCTGGCCCCTT
>NC_022013.1:64263674-64269692 GCF_000317375.1 Microtus ochrogaster | reverse complement strand
CCCACCTTGGAGACGCAGGGACTCAAAGGTGAGGTCTACGGTGGGAGATATGCTGCCTTCCCTTGCTCACACCCCCACCCCCAGTTCCCTGCACTTTGGTCTGTTTCCCACATAACCTTTGGTCTTTGGGCTCTTAACACGCAGCAGCTAGGAAACCAGAGTTGTGCCTGGCAGTGGTGGAACACACCTTTAATTCCAGCACTTGGGAGGCAGAGGCAGGAAGATCTCTGTGAGTTCGAGGTTTACAGAGAGAATTCCAGGACAGCCAAGACTACACAGAAAAACCCTTTCTCAATAACCAGTATCTCCCTCAGACCAGGCAGAGCCCTTATCTACTTGACATAATTAGAATATGGACAGAGGCGCAGGCCTTTAATCCCAGCACTCAGGAAGCAGAAGCCGGCGGATCTTTATGAGTTTGAGGCCAGCCTGGTCTACAAGAGCTAGTTCCAGGACAGCTAGGACTGTTACACAGAGAAACCCTGTCTCGAAAAAAAAACCAAAAAAAAAAAGGGGGGGGATTGCTTTGCCTTTTCCGGCCTCTGTTTACTGATGAATCTAGTGGAATGCAGCTCAGTGCTGTGGTGTATTCCTGTGATTCCAGCACTAGGAAGCTGAGGCAGGAGGAGATCCAGTTCAACGTCTGCCATAAAGACCCGTTAATGGGAACATGAAGACTTTCCTTAGCATAGTAACAAAACTATTTGAACAGGTACCCAGCACCATGGTGTGAACTCCCACGAGTGCCCATCAGAGTGGATTGGTACCATGTGGCATTTCCTCCCAGGAGTGGCTGGGTTCCCTCCACTCAACTGTGGCTGCCTGCTCCTGTTGGAGGAAGCTGTGCAGAAAACCAGGGAGCACCAGAGCAGACGCTCACTTTCAGAGCTCCTTTGCCAGGGCAGGATGGGGGGATTCATTTCTGCGAAAAGCTTTTCTTCACTTGAAATAAATGCAACAAAATTCAACTTACTGAGTTTTCATTGTTAATGTTTATTTTGGTGCAAGTCATTTGGCAATGGATACAGCTAGGGAATTCAGAGAATGAAGAGAGCGGATTTTGAATTTACACTGTTGGGGTCTCTGGTGTTTACCACCCAGCTAAACACTCAGTTGTGGTATCTGAGGCTCACTCTGCACCATGCCTGCCACTGGGTTGCTGTTGCTATTGTTTTCTGTGGGCCAAGCTGCATACCACCCAGATCCTTGAGAGCACTCCCACTGAATCGTGGACTCCTGTCCCAGAGCCTGCATCCCCCAGAGCACTGCCACTGAATCACGGGCTCCTGCCACGTGCTTTACAGTCCCGGTAGAGGTTTGCTGTCTCTCCAATCAAGCTGTAGTCTATCCAGGAGGGCAGTTCTGTCCTTTCATGGAGAGGGTCAGGCAATGGCTGGGAAGGACCTCTAGAGTCTCAGTAAAAGGAATTTCAAGGCCCGAGTGTGAGAAAGGCGCTACCAGTCATAGGGGGCCTCAGCCTGGTTTGTCTGCAGATGTAGAATGTTCAGTTCTGAGCCTGGCTGGTTTTGACTTAAGTCACTGTGCTGGGGACTGCATAGCAAGGAACTTCCTGTCCCCCTCTAAACTGGGGGGATAGTGAACTCAGAGGGACAGCAATAGTCCCTAAGGCCATAAAAGGTCAGCTGAGGAACTGAACAAAGAGACTAGCCACTTCAGAGTCCCTGGTTGATTCCATGCCCCTTCCCATCTCTTCTCTGAGTGGCCCAGGCTAGGAGCAGGAGCAAACCCAGATCCTATAGATGATGACCCTGACTGAAATTGGGAGGCTTGTCCAGCCTCAGTTTCCCTTCTGTACACTGGAGGCCAAGCCCAGGCCAGGGAGGCACTCCAGACACCAGTTCTGGGGCAGGGATCCTTTAGAGCCTGGAGCCTAGGACTTAGATTTGCTACAGGGTGGGCAGCACCTGCCCCTGCGGTTATCCCAGAAGCTGAGAGGGCAGCAGTCTGAGTTATCGCTGTGCCCCCAGCCTCCAAGCCTTGCTGCTGCACTCGGCCTCCTGGCTATACTCGAGGCTTGCTCAGCATGCAGCTTCTTTTCATCAGATCTCTCTTTGGCAGCCTCAACCTGGCCCCTGCCCCACCCCACTGCCTTTTCCTCTCTGAAGTGTTGTGCCTTTTCCTGCCGCCCCCACGTGCAGAGTACAGCACAGGGGATGTTTGCACCTTGCTGCTTTGAAAATGCTTCCTTTTGGTGGTGGGGTGGACTACTGACTGATGATCTCCAGAGTCCCGCTGTGTGCTGGTGACCTGTAGGCAGACAGCCGGGCCAAATGGAATTCGGGCTACTGTGGGCTATATCCACAACCTCTTCGCCTGTGGATCCCATGTACTGGTCCAGGCGCTTGAGTCCAACAATCCATGTATGCGCCCAAGAAAGCTTGTTGGTCCAAAGTTGCCAGTTGATTCCCTCTGCAGGGAGCTGAACCAGAAAGCAGCTGAGGGCCAAGCTGCTGAACCTGGTATGGCAAACCTTCCCACCCTAACTCACCCTTCTTTACCTGTCCCTGCAGCACAAGGCCTGCAACAGAACCAAGCAACACAGCTTCTCAGAACTCTGTGTCAAGCTTTTAGGCTCCAGTGGATTTTAGGAGCTGAATTAGAATTTCAAGTCCATTTTCTGTGTGGCCTTACGTCAAGTGGCTAGGCCTCTCTAAGTATCGCAAGTCTTTGTTAGTAAATGAGAACCGTGGAAGAGACTCTAGCAGCCAGGAGAGGTTGGAGCTAGGATACAAGAGTCCAGGGACCATGTGAGCCTAACAAGAGCCTGGGGAAGCTTTAGTGGTCAGCCAGGTCGGGGGCAAATGGCAGAGGTGATTGGGCGCTTTGAAGGTGGGTGAGTGAATGAGTGCTATGATCTTGTTTTAGAAAGGTTACGAAAGCAGCAGGACAAAGGAAGATGGAAGCCACCGAGGGGATTTCAACTCTTTACAGAAAAACTAGGAGACTCACTCTTCACCAAAAGCAAGAATCATGGAGGCTAGACTGTCCACTGCTGCCCACTTGGGACATAATTCTCAGTCTTTGGCGTCCTCCAGCTGACAGGTAAGAAATGGCAGCTCTCCTTTCCTCTAGCTTGGGGCATCCCTGGCATCCCTGGGGAGGGTTAGCGCAGCAGCAGCCCAAGTCCTGAGCATCTACTTTTCATCAGCATCATGTTTTGAGACCCCCAGCTCCAGCCCCAGGTCCTGCTTCCTGCAGCCCCTCTCCTGGAGTAGGGCCTGGCAATGTGCTTCTGGACCTCAGGCAGGGTTGTTATCTCCAGTATTCTTGCAGGTAAATGGACCTCCATGGCCTGGGTGCGGCTCTGGACATGACTCTTCCATTAGAGTTGCTGAGGAGACAGAAATAAAACCACTATGTCTCCTGGTTTTCAATCTCGGCTGATGGGGTATGTGACTGGGATCATCTTCAGCAAGCTTTGTTTTTTTAAAATTATTGAATTTATTATTATTTATTTATTTATGGAAAGGCAACATGAGCCATTGCTTAGTGTGGAGTCTACAGGACAAGCTGCAAGAGTCCCTTCATGGTGAGTCCCAGGGATTGAACTCCACTCACAAGTTTGGTAGCAAGCATCTTTACACAATGAACTAACTCAAAGCCCCGCTCAGCAAGTTTCTTTAGATAAAGGTGTCTTTGTCTTTCATAGTCCCCTGGAGCCATTGCACCCATTTCCCAGAGAGACAAACCAGGACCAAGGGCAGGAACTCAGACTTCCCTCATGGTTTCTGGTCTGCACAGGAGAAAGGAAGTTGGTCTTTTCTATTCCTGAGTCTCATAATAAAAATGTTTCTCCAATGTGTTCTAATTTTAACTGTCATTAATGCCTTGTAGGGGTACAAGGCTGACAGTCACATACCCACAGCATGAACGAGCTTCTTTTTCTCTCTTGGCCATAGAACTTCCATGGAGCAGGACCATGTACAAATGCTTAGAACATCTTGAATTATTGTGTGCGCTTCTCCTGCCTCCTTGCTTGGCTCCCAAGTGTTGCTTAAGTAATTTGGCATGAGAGTGGGTACGTAAATGTTTCGTTAGAATGGGGGACAAAGAGGCTGGTCTCGGGTAGATGACTCTCTTGCAAGGCACAGAGCCCTTGGAGGCTTGGGAACGGCTTGTTCCCTTGGGAGGTACTCAGAGGCTCTCGTGCTTGCTGTCCAGATAGGATCTTAACTGGTCTGGGATGTCTTGCCTCCAATCTGACCCACCTGGAAACTCCAACTCTATCATTATTCTCCCTGAGGTAGGGGTTTGTATATGTGTGCGTGTGCATGTGTCTGTGTGCATGTGTGCAAGTATGTGTCAGAGTATAGCAGGTCTCATTTCTACAGATAAACCCGAAGCAGGGTCTCAGGGAAACTGGGATTGGGACAGTTCCCCAGGGTCAACCTGCTTCATTTTCAGTCCTAGTACCAAGCAGGCTAAACTTGTCCATTGTCTGAGATCAGGTAAGTTTGGGCACATTCAGGATCCTGTGACCCTAGATCACTGACTGCCTCTGATCTGACCTCCTCACACTTCGGTGGCACCCTTGGGGATGGCAGGAGGTGCAGGGAGGACCTTCCTTTCCCAATCTACTTCTAGTGTTTGAAGAGGGACTTTGGGGGCCCTGCTATGATATGGAGAGAGGAAATGGAACACTCTCTGGGCTTTGGTCGGATATGTTTTCCTGAGCTGGGACACCGGGTCCCTGTCCTGGGATCGTGTGATCATGATTATTGTCACTGGGCTTCAGTTTTCTTTGCTAAAATTCATCAATTGTACAAAGTCTTTGGATAATTAATGTTTCTAAAGTCAGGAATGGTGCCCCCCTCTAATCCCAGTACTTGAAGGACTGAGGCAGGAGCATCAAAAAGTCAAGGCCAAGACAGGCATGGTGGTGCACGCCCTTAATCTTAGCCCTTAGGAAGCAGAGGGAGATGGATTTTTGTAAGTTGGAGGCCAACTTGGTCTACAAAGTGAGTTCCAACGTGGTCCCGAATACATAGAGAGGCCTATCTCAAAACAAACAAAACACGTTTCCTGGATTGTCAGCTCATTTACTCCCCACCCACTTGGTAAGGAAGCTTGTTTAAAAGAGCTGGCAGCGCTGTACGGCTGAACAATGAGGCTAAATAGCCTTTTTCAGGTCTCACAGTCAGCGCATGAAGACGGGGGTTACATAGCCCAGCTTTCTGGCTGACTGAATGCAGATGCACAGGTATGGGGGCTTTCAGAACTGTAACCATGGCAACCACAGTGCTTGTTTGTAGCTTGCCGAGTAACTTTCCAGTACTACCTCACTGACTTCCTCTGACAAGGCCCCCAGGAGTAAACTGAGGCAAATTGTGGAATTTGGACACCCTCACCCAATCATTAGTCAAGGATGGAATATAGGAAGTATGAGTTTGGGATTTAAGAGGACATGGTAACCAAATCTCCCAGTGTGTAAGATATGGGATACAGTAGATACTCAATAATTGCTGGACCCAGTTTTGTCTCCATGTCTGCCTCTGGAAAAGGCAGATGTTGATGCTGGTTCTTCCTCCACTGTGCTCTGCCTTACATTAAATTGGGGCACGATCTCTCACTTGAGCCTGGAGCTGGTGATTTGCTAATTTAGCAAGCCAGCATTGTTGCTATTATTTTGATGTCCATTGTATCAGTTGTGAATAAGAAACGGTTTTTTGCTTTGTTTGTGGATTTGTTGTTGTTGTTGTTTTCCCAGACAGGGTTCTCTGTGTAGTCCTGGCTGTCTTGGAATTAACCTAAAGATCCGCCTGCCTCTGCCTCCTGAGTACTAGGATCGATCTATCTGTCTGTCTGTCTATCTATCTATCTATCTATCTATCTATCTATCTATCTCCCTATTTTTTCTTTCTTTCTTTCTTTCTTTCTTTCTTTCTTTCTTTCTTTCTTTTCTTTTCTTTTCTTTTTTAGCCTTAACACCCATAGTTATTAGAAAAGTGTTTTTTAAAAAAGCCCCAGTGACATTTGGTTTGAGACCATTTTGCGCTG
>NC_022013.1:64244052-64263279 GCF_000317375.1 Microtus ochrogaster | reverse complement strand
GTTTGATAGGTCTTGGGTCCACATGCTTTTACTTGAAGAATATTTTCTTCTACTTACTGATTTAAGATCTTCCAAACAGGTTTTAACTTTTAGAATAGGGCTTCACATTAAAACTTCTCTTTTTTCCTTTTTCTTTCTTTTTAACATTTCCCTTTTTTATTAAGAGTAGGTTCTTATCTCATACAATACATCCTGATTACAGTCTCTGCTCTCTCTGCTCCTCTCAGTTCCTCCCCACCTCCTCTTCCCTCCATTTCACTCCTTTTCTCTCATTAGAAAAGAAGAGGCTTCTAAGGGATAACAACAAAACAAAACAAAATGTAATACGATGAGAGAAAAACCATCACATCAAAGTTGGACAAGGCAAACCAAAAGGAGGAAAAAAACCCAAGAGAAGGCACAGGAATCCAAGACCCACTTGTCCACACACTCAGGAGCCCCGTAGAAACATTAAACTGAAAGCTGTATCATATACACAGAGGACTTGTCCAGGCCCATGCAGTCGCTGTGAGTTCATATGAGCTTTGCTTGGTTGATTTAGAGGGCCTTGTTCTTCTGGTGTCCTCCATCCCCTCTGGCTCTCACACTCCTTCCTAAGGGTTCCCCAAGCTCTGAGGGCATTTGATGGAGACATCCCATTTAGAGCTGTGGGTTTCCCCAGTCTCTCTCTCTGCTGTCTGACTGTGGGTCTCTGTATTCTTTCCCATCTGCTGCAGGAGGAAGCCCCTCTGATGATGGCTGAACAAGGCACAGATTATATTTATCTTTCCATCCTTGAATACATCATTGCTATTATTTTGAACAAATTGTCTGATGTATCAATTGTGAATAAGAAAAAGTTTCTTTTACCTTTTCTTATTCTTTCTTTGTTACTTCCCCTTTCTTTAGCTCTGAGGCTTGAGCTGAATAATTTCCTTTCTCTCTAAAGAATTTGCTTTTTGCATGTGTGTGGTGCATGTGTGTGCAGGTGCACACAACCATGCCCTGGCATGCAGAGGCCAGAACAGGATGTCAAGTGTCTTTCTCTATCCATCTCCACTTTATTGCCTTAAAGCAGAGTCTCTCACTAAACTTGTCATTTGGTCAGGTTGGCTGGCAGGCTAGCGAGCTCTGTGTCTTCAGTATCCTATACTTGACTTACAGGTGTGTGCAGCCATGACCAGACGTTAATGAGGGTGCTGGGAATTTCAACTCACGTCCTTGGGCCAACTCTTCAGCTCTAAAGAACTTCATTTTAGAAATCTTGCAAGGCTGGTCTAGTGTAGACAGATTCCCCCAGTTTTTGTTTATCTGAGGAAGTCTTGTCTTTCCATTCACTTTTGAAGGATAACTTGGCAGGAAATAGAATTTGTAGTTGGCAACTTTTTTTCTCTCAACTCTTTAAATATTTCATCTTACTCCTTTTTTTGTTGCTATTGCAGAAATAGTGTCTGGAAGCTTGATTCAATCCTTAGCCTTGTTTAGGAGTTTTTGTTCATCTTTGGTTTTCTGCAGTTTGAGGAGAGAGAAAGAGAGAGAGAGAGAGAGAGAGAGAGAGAGAGAGAGAGAGAGAGAGAATATTCATTCTAATCACTGTTGTTTTGGCCCATGGATGTAGTGTCTGACATTAATTCTGGGGCGTTCTCAGTCATTAATGCTTCAGCTCTTTCTTCTGCCCCTTTCTGTTTTGCACCCAGCACCTGGCCTGAAGCCCTGCCGTCTGGATAGCCTGTTTCATTTCTTCTAGTCCGTTTCCTCTTTGCAGTCCAGTTTTGGAAGTTTGTATAGTTTTGTCCTCAAGCTCAGAGATTCTTTTCTCTACTGTGTCCCATTTCCTAATGAGCCTTCGGAGGCCATGGGTTAATGTTGACTGCTATGTTCTATCACCTTCTACCTCATTGCCTTGAGACAGGGTGTCTAATTGAACCGATAGATAGGATGGTGGCTAGCAAGTCCCAGTATCTCTACCCCTACGACACTGGTGTTACAAGTGTGTACATGGCCAGGTATATTTTTACATGGCTGTTAGGGATTTGAAATCAGGGCCTCATGTTGGTACAGCAAGTTCACTAATGCATTGAGCCACAAGACTACTCAACTTCTGCCTGATTCTCTTGGGGCTCAAGTCTTGAGGAACTGGGATTGCCTTTTCTCAGATGTCAAGGAAATGGAACCCACCAGCATGCAGTCCTGGTGTCTGGCTTCTTTCCCTTAGCGTATTACTGGTGAGAGTCTCCGTGCTTCTGTGTGTCTTAGTAGCTTGGTCTTTTTCATATCTAGGTAATTCTGTTAATCCATTCATTTGTCATTTGTGTGTCTGTTCAGGGCTGGCACATAGTGAACCAGTAGATGGATGTTAAGTGACTGAGTTGATAAATGATGACCGAAGGTAGACACTCCTTTATAAAAGACCAGAACCAGGTGTTGATGTGAATCAGAAGGGACAAGATGATGGCACTTGTCATTAATTATTTCAGAGTATTCTTATTGTGTGCCCACTCTTGCGCTGGGTTGGGACAAGTGGTTCCTGCCCACCCACCCTGAGCTGCCTGTTTTGCTGAGGTACAAACTACTTTCCAGAGACTATTCAGGCAGATACATGGGTCAGGACGGACGAGAAGGGAAGACTGACTGTGTGGGAGACAGAAGAAAGGTGTGGTACAGTATGGCAACCAGCAGGGTAGTTCCTCAGCAAGAGGTACAGGCTCAGACAGACTTCCTAGAGAAGCCAAGGCCTGCCTTGGGGCTGTCTATTGGCTTCTGGGGTTGAAATGGTGTCCCTGCAGGAGGAGCAGTCACGTGAAGGCTCATGGGTGGAACATGCAACAAGTAGGAGGAGCAAGGCCAGCTTGAGTATCAGGAGCAGTCAGAGATGAGATGGGGAAGTCCTGGTGTAGATGTGGAGAGCCAATGAGTTATATCAAGTGCGACTTTTATTAGGAAGACAAGTGGGACCATTGAAGGTATTTAAGCTGCAAAGCAATGTAATTAGGATGTGCTAAGTGGAGAAGTGACTAGATGCATGAATGAAGTCTGAGGTGCAGAGAGATCCAGGCAGCCTAGATTTTGCGAGAATAGTTTCAATTAGATAAAGCCAGTTGAGAGGGTGCCATAGTAAGACCTGGGACTAAACTGTTCTCTCTCTCCATCTCCCCCTACTCCATGTTTCTGTCTCTCTGTCTCTCTGTCTCTCTGTCTCTCTGTCTGTCTCTCTCTCTCTCTCTCTCTCTCTCTCTCTCTCTCTCTCTCTCTGTGTATGTCTCTGTGTGTGCACATATGTAACAGCATGTGTATGGCTGTCAGAGGACAACCTTGTATGTCATTTTCAGGAATGCTGCTGTCCATCTCCTTTGAGATAGTGGCTCTCTTTGACCTGGAGCTCACCAATTGGGCTAACTGATTCATGAGTCCCAGGTTTTTCTGTCTTTGTCTCTCTGGTTCTGGGATTACAAATATGTGCCACCATGCCAGGCATTTAGAATAAAAAGAATTTTTTCTTTTACTTTACATAGTTGAGCGTTTTGTTTCCATGTATGCATGTGCACCAAATGAATATTAATTGATCACAGAGTCCAGAAAAGGATGTCAGATGCCCCGGAACAAGAGTTAGGGGCAATTGTGAGCCACCATGTATGTGCTAGGAACTGAACACATGTCCTCTGAAAGAACAGTAAGTGCTCTTAACGGAGCCATCTCTCCAGTTCCCATGTCTGGCATTTATATGTGGGTGCTGGGGTTCAAACTCAGGTCCTCACACAGGAAGATAAGCACTTTACTCACTGAGAGAGACATCTTCCTAGCCCCTGGGGCTGACCTTATGTGAGGTGGGAACAGTGAACAGAGACAGGTCACCAGACTTGGCACTTGGCAAAAGACTAGATGACAGTTCCAGTTTTGGGAAGAAGAAGAAGAAGTAAGGAGGCCGGGGTTGGGAGTGGAGACAATAAGCAAAGGCGGGGCTAGGAGAGTCCTGTGTCTGAAGGACCTTCAAAAGGAAAGCCCAGGAAACAGCTGTACATTTGGGTCTGGAAAGGAAATCAGGCTAGGTCTGCCGACCTGGGGAGCCCTGGGATGCAAGATACCTTGAGATCTAATCTTGGAAGTTCTCTGGTACCCCTGCTGAGCTAGTCTAACATCAAAGCAAGCTGACGGCCAACTGCAGTCAAAGGATGCAAGAACTGAGTCTGCCTTTTGTTTTGAGGAACTGCCAAGGGTTGGGGAGAACTTTCAGGTAATGCAGGAGAGAGTGAGCTAGCATGAGAAGAACAGATGGGCCCAACAAGGCAGCAGCAGGTGCAGGGCCCATGGTGTAGAGCTCAGGGCACATGGATGAGGCTTGACTTTAGGGAGAGACAGGTGTGGGACATTCCAGAAAGGACGTTCTAGCTCCCATTTATGAAGACGATCTGAGCAGCTTGACTAGCCACAATGTTTCCAGGGGCATCAAGAGCTTTGAACTTGTCCCTGCCTTCCTAGGACAGGTAGTGGAAAGCACACTTTACTGAAGGCTATGTGTGGCCTTCATCAGGTCTCCTGATGACGAGGACTGTCTGTTGTGAAGTTTGCTCTATAGGTGAAGCCATGCAGGATCAGGGAGTCTCTCCCCAACCTCCCGTGAGAATGCCTGTCCTGACTGCACATAAAAAAAAAAAAGGAGTTGCCCCTTTCTTTTCAAGGAGCAAGGAGATGTCCCTATAACACTTTGCTTAGAGGGGAGACCTCATAGTGGAGGAGAATTTCACTGAACCCTAGGAAAGGGGGTCAGGATGTGGGGGACATGCTTGGCCAGTGATCGGATGGAGCCAGGGACTGTAGGTCTAAGTTCCTTAGAAGCAGGGAACAGGGACTAAGGAGAGAGATGGCGAGCTACAAAAGCCATGGGCTGCTGGTCACCATCCTCTCCATTCCCTATCACCACACACAGTGACAAGAATAAAAATAATTTATGTCATGTGACTGCTTTTTAACTAGCTGCTTTCAGGACTTAAGACTAGGATTCTAAAAGGCATGCATTTATAAATTATTAGTCCCGAGCTCATAAGCGCATATACTTTGGTAGCACTTTAAATTAATTTATTGTCATTCATTGCAGCTGTCTGTGATGTAAACCTTCGGCTATAAATTTGTACCACAGTCTGACACACCATTAACGAAGGTGCTGCCCAAGCCAGAGCACATAGTAAAACATCCCATAGTCTCTGTAGGGATGAACGTCTCCCTTCTCTTCCTTCTCCCTTCCCCTCTATTCTTCTCTCTGTTCTTTTCTTCCAATGACAGGCAGTCTGGAGAGAAGGCAGGTCCTTGAGAGTGGGCTCACAAAAGAATAAGTGAGGATTGAGGAGATGGCTCAGTCTGAGTTCAGATCCCCAACGCCCGTATAGAAAGTCAGACATGGCGCCTGTAATCCCAGGGCTGAGAGGGCGAGGAGAATCTAAGAGCTCACTGACTACCAATCCAGCCAATCGGTGAGCCCCAGGTTCAGCAAAGAGACCCTGTTTCAAAAAATGCAATGGAAGGTGAAGCAGGAAGACACCTGATGTCAACCTCTGGTGGGCACAAGCGCGCGCGTGCGCGCGCACACACACACACACACACACACACACAGAGAGAGAGAGAGAGAGAGAGAGACAGAGAGACAGACTGAATAACTGAAAACAAGATACACTGTGACCTGCGGCCCTTCCCAGAACTCAGGGGATTCTGTTCCATTGCACAGAGAGGGCATGGCTTGTCTAGCACAAATGAATAGCAAGGCCTGAGAAATCCACTATCTAGAACCAGAGGACATTGTACTGCTACCCTTAAGCAAGAAGATGAACAAGGAGGAGGGAACAGAAAAGAAAAGAGAAGGGCTTGGGAGCAGAAGAGAGACAGAGGAAAGGGGAGCAGACCTAGAAGAGGCAAGAGGCTCGGGGGAAGATGAAAGGCTGAGCAATGTCACAGGTCACGTGGTGTGCTTTAGTGGGAGCTGGTCAAGCACTGGGAGACCTGAGCTTACATTCAGTCCTGTGACTGACTAGTCACCTGTGTGTGACTTTTAGCCTACCAGTAGCTAATGTGCTCTTGCCTCAGCTTCTCCGCTGGAAAAGGAACTTTACTGGCTCGGAAACCCTGACTTTGGTAGCGCTACCATTTGGGAGTGGGCCATGCTGAAGCAGGATGCAGGGGCTGCTATGCTAAGGTTAGGCCAGGGTGGTGGGCAGGGTCCAGAGCGCTTCCTGGTGGGTGTAGAGGCAGCCCCTTGCCTCAGACGCCAGCCACTAGAACTCTGCAAGCGGTGGAATGGGACTGTGGGGTTCACACATCCCTGGAGACATCAGAATGTGTGTTCTGGGAGCACGGTGCACATTCCTGCCCTGACCTGCAGAGGCAGTGTGTGTTCTATTCCAATCTGAGACAGGGATGGGCACCACCTTCTCCAGCTCAGCCTCCTGCCTCTGCCCTGGGAGCCCCAACCAATGTCTGGTCCTGGAAGGAGGCTATGGATTCTGGATGACATCTTTTGGTGTATCTGGTGTTTTTCTTGTACTCTCAGGGGCAAGAGTCTTTATCAAGCCTTACCCACCCACCTGCCTTGTTCCTTCACATCTGGAAGATGTGAAGTCTAGAGTGGGTGGCGTCAGGAATGGCCCATAAGGATATGAATAGGTAATATGATAGTCACTCCGAAGCACAAAATAGAAAATAAATGAAGGATCCTTTCTAGCACGGTTGTTCCTGGTCACACCACGAGTCTTCATTTTTCCATACCCATCCCATGCAAACATCATCTGGGATCCAGGTCCCCAGAATGCTGAAGATCTGTCTGTACACCCTCATTATTTTCTTAGACTAGGCCATGGGGTTTGATGTTGAGGTCTGCCCATCTGTTTGATGATTTTGAGGGGACATTGGAGGTCATAGAGGCAGGATCTATCTATGCCTATTGGCTTTTGAGGCTCTGGAAGCCCATCTCAGCTTACCTAGGTAGTAGAGTGAGGAAATGTCATGTGAAGACACGTATGCATGTGTGGACACTCCCCTGAGAGCACACATTCATGGACATGACTCTGTGAAGTCTTCATGGGAACTTGGAGGTGAGCCTCAAACCAGCTATGTCCAGGGTCTGACTAAGGCATCTTCCTTGTACATGTTACTGCAGCACCAGGAGGAGAGTGAAGGATTGGAATAGGGACACCTATGACCTGTGACTTCAGAGCTCAGTCCTGGAATCCAGGGCATCCCCTCTCTGCTGGTGCTCCCGTCTCTTATCTATAGTCAGACCTCGAAGAGCCAAGAACCAGTTCTATTAATCAATTAACTACTGCCTGAGCCGAGAGCAGGGCTGCCTGGCCAGATAAAGTCCAGGGGGAGGGGAAAGGGAGGTGGGCTCAAGAGGGAAGCTTGTTCTTTTATCTAGAGCCGCACCTCATAATTGCTGTGCATCTCTACATGCACCCAGTACGTACGTCTTGGGAGCACATGCACTACTTCCGTCTTGCACAGTCTCCTACCTGTACTTTCTTAGGCATACAAACCATAATCACACCTGGATGCCTCTGGCTGCTGACAGCCTCACACAGGGCCACGTACCGGTGGGGATGTTCCACCCACCCACCCCAGCACCCCGTCCTACGCTTTAACAGTCAGGCCACACTTTTTGTAGGCATGCACATGTCAACATCATGCTGGTCCAGACTAAGGTGGGCATGGCCCAGAAAGAATGGCCTTAGGAGGTTTCCAAGGGCAGATGTCACACTGTCTACTGGAGTTGGTTGCTTCGATCTGAGTTTTTGACCATGATGTTAGTAGAACTAATTTCCAGTCACAATCTAAACTTACCCGCCACACATACGAGACCCTGGGCAAGTCCTGTCTGCAGTTGGTACCTCCACTTCCTCATTCCTGAGATGAGAGATCTGCCAGGCTTAGGCATTCTCAGACCCTAGTCCATACTAACTCTCAGGGTCATGCTTTGTGGATGGAGAGTCAGTGTATGTATGGTGTTCTGTTTGCTGCCATTTTTTGTTATTGACTGGCTTGATGGAGAATTACCTGGAAGCCCTGTCCAGGTACCTGTGGCAGGAAGTCCTACCTCCATCCCTTGGTAATGGACATTTGAAACTCCCCATTCCTGCTCCATGTCACTTGAACCCTGCCAGACTCTAACCCTTCACACAGGTCAGGCAAGCTACCCCAGAAGTCCCACTGTGCCTTCAAGCACAACCCAGCTTGACTATAGCTGCCTTTTCTGTTAACACCCAGGAGCTCCCTCCCAGGCTCTTGGTACGTGGGAAACGTGGTAGGGTTCTGGTATTTTTACTCTCCTTCTGACACGTTTCATAACAAGTAGAAGGGTGGACAGTCCAAGGGAGGACAGCACCACACACAGAGGCCCAGGAGAACCTGAGGACACTTAGTCAAGGGAAAGGGACGTGCATGGCATAGGTTTGCAGGAATGGAAGAAAAGCGCATACGGTGGGGGAGTGTGTGTGTGTGTGTGTGTGTGTGTGTGTGTGTGTGTGGTCAGTCAGCAATGTGAGTGTCGGGAGTGAGATGGAGCGCTGGGGAGGTTTGACGTGTGTGTGTCCCATAGATGTCTGTGTAAACAAGGACATTGTCTTAGTTAGCTTGTGAATATGTTTAGTGTAGGAGTATTTGTGTCAGAGACGTAAGGTAATGTATGTGAAGGACAGCTGCTTCTGGTGCACACACACACATATATATACATATAGTGTGGAGTGTGTGTACTCTGGGCAAGTTGTCTATAGGTGGATGTGAGGTGTGCATTTTGTATGGGGTGTGCAAACTACGGGCTTGCTATGGGCAAGTTGTATTTGTATATGGATATGTGTGGGGTGTATATGTTGTGGGAATGTTAGGGGTGGGTTGTGTGGATATGGGTATGTATTGTGTGGGTTGTGCATGTTGTGGGCATGTTAGGGGTGAGTTGTGTGACTATGGGTATTATTTTGTAGTGCATGTGTGTTGTGAGCCTGTTGCGAGCCAATTGCCTGTGTGCGGCTGTGAATGTGTTATGGGTAGGCTGTTATCTCCTGTGTGTATGTGTGGTGTGTATCATGTGGGGTGTGTATGTTGTGGGCAGGTTGTCTGCGTATGGGAGTGTGGGAGGCACATATCTTGTGGGGTTTGTGTCTGTGGTGGGTAGGTTGTCTGTGGGATGTGGGCTTTTTGTGGCTGTGAGGATGAGATCAGCATGCCATGAGCATGTGGGCGCGTGGGGAGGTAGGAGCAGGCAGGCAGGCAGGCAGGCTGACGGCCAGGGCCTCCCCCGCCCTCTGCACAGTGGCTGGCCTGACAGCCGGGCGGAGAAGAAAACTAGACGTCAGGGAAATCAGTCAGAGACAAATCGATTCCCTTTAGAGGTGAGAAAAAGCAGATGCTGCGGCTGCTGGTGGCCTGTTAGGCTCCAAGCCACATCCATCTCAGCCCGCCCCTATTCTGCTGGCTGCCAACTCCCCGCCTTTGTTAGGGGCCCTGCTGCGGGCCTGCTGCCTCACTGTCTTGCCTGCCTTTCTGCGGCAGGGCACCCTCCTACATGGGGTACCATACTGGTGTGGGTGTGTGTAAACCTGCACATGTGTGTGCATATGCGAACATGGCACTGGAGAGGCAAAGACCCTGTTGTGAACCTCATCCTTTGGCACTGAAGTCAGAGGCAAGTGGCTACTGACTTGTCTGAGGACATCTAGGGAGTTGGACAAGGCTGGACCTTGGGCATGGGGTCCTGGAGCAGTACACCCAAGATGGCTTCCACACATATTCAGGTCCCAGCAGTAGGGATCAATCCTGAGGACAGGGGTGAGCATCCGTCCCCAAACGCCGATGCCTGCCAAGTGGCCCTGGGTGGCCAGACGGTGGCTGAGCTCAGTGGCTGAGCACAGGCTCAGCCTTGTAGCTCTACTCACTAATGGGGTATTCCATGCCCCTGACTGCAGACTGTCTCAGCTGTCTGGATAGCTGTCAACACAATTTGAGGCCTGACCCCCAGCCTGTATCTCACTGGTTCTCCAGCTGTCAGGTCACCTGGATTCCAGTCCCTCTCCTCTGCACCCCCTTTCCCACTAGACCACAACATCAAGACACATCAGGGAGCCTGTGGCTGCCCAGGGCCAGGGACCCTCTTATATGTGGGTTGACCACATGAGTCTGCCTTCAGACAACTTGGCTGCTGGTTGGGAGATATGCAGAGCCTCCCCTAGGATGGGGTTCAGGAAAACATATTGGAAGGCCTTCATATCACACTAGCTAGAGTTTTCCTCGTGGCTGGGGCCTTTAACTGAAGCTGATCTCTCTGCCGGAGGTCTCTGCTTCGGTGCCCCACTCCCCACCCTGCAATCCCTAAGCCCTGTCCCTGAACTCTGAGACTTTATGTCCTTCCCTAGGGACCAATAGTTTTGCAAGCACTGAGATTATTCCTTCGTTCTCACTCAGACAGCAGTCTTTGTCCTGTACAGATGCCCTATAGATTAACATGAAACATCTGTGGCTGGTAGGGATAGCCACTGCTGGGGTTTGGTTTTGGCATTGCCTGTACTGTCAGAGACTCCCCTCTCATGCTCTGCAAGATGCTAACCCTCGAGACTGATCTCAAATTCCCAACTCCTGGGCACATTCTGACACATCTCTATTTGCCTGAGCTGGTCACATTCTGGAATCTGGGTCTTGCACCATCATGCCTGAGCTTCTAGCTCTAGCTGCGTGTCTGCTGTGTGTCTGCAGACAGATACCACACCTCTCTGTGCCTCCTATCCTCTTGTGTTGAAGGAAATAGAGCCTTACTCACCCCAGAGGAAGTCAGAGCAAGTGCAGGGCACAAGAGCTGCTGTGAGTAACAGCTGTGTTTTGGCCACTAGTGGTCAGGGGCTGACTCAAGTGAGCCTTCCCAACACTCACCCCTGGACATGATCCTCATTGTCCAACCAGATGGGAAAGGCCAAGAATCAGTCTACAAACACCGACTGAAACTAGTTTGGGGGCCAGGCCTTGCTGTTGTGTAGCTAGCAATGGGCATAGTTCTGGCCTATGGGATGAAGTCAAAGACTTGACCACTGAAACAGTAGATGGACCTGGGCATGGATGTTGCTGGATGTCCCCTGCTCTCAGGCAGGTTCCAATCTCACTGAGACCTGTTGGGGTATTGGACATGGGGTGGGGACAGGAGAGTGGACTCGGCCTCCAGCACTGCTTCTGGATCTCTCAAGAAAACTGAGCTCAGGGACGTGACCTTGGAAAGACCATGTTTCTGCTATGACATTAATACTTTTAACTACTAATAACAGGCAGCTGAGGCAGATACAAAAATTCCTAGACTAGCTGCATCTGTCCAGGCCAAGCCCCGGGCCAGTCCCTTCTGTAAGCAACACTGCTAAGCCTGGGAAGGGCTCTTCCGCTGTTCCCTGAACAGTGCTCACCAGCTTCATGGCGATGGTGAGAGACCTGATGAGTCTGAGAGGCAGGAAGAAGGGAAAGCTGTTTGGCTTGTGCTCCAAAGAAGGCAAGGGACACAGGAACATAGATGACTTCAGGGACCAAAGGGCCCACCACGGTGAGAACTGGAATGGACAAACCAATGGGTTGCGGAAAAGTTGGGGGTGTGCTGTGGAGCTTTCTAGAGCCAGAGTACGCCTGGTTCATTAGCAAGTCCCTGCAGCTGCACCTCCCCTACCTCACTGTATCTGTCCGTGCAGCTGAGCCCTGCATCTCCCCCCCCCCTGTGGTCAAGGCCTGGAGCTCAGGCTCTGCTCTCCACACAGAGGACATTTCTTTGGCCTTGAGAGCCCCCTTGGCTTCACTCCAGGCCTTGCAGCAGACCCCTCTTTCCAGGCTGCCTGATCAATTCCAGGTCCTTGGCCCAGGGTCATGTAATGTCCCCTCAGGGTCTCCCAGGTCACCCTCTGACTCTGAATTGGTTGCCTGTTGGCCAGACTCCACCCTTTATCCAATCAGTGGTCAAGGCCAGGGCACTTCCTCCAAACAGCAGTTCCCAAACCTGGCCTCTCTGGATTGTTTCTTTCTTAGAGCTATTGAGAACCCCGGAGCTTCTGCTGCATGGAGTTATGGCTCTTGATACTTATATTAGAAATTATACAATATTATTTCTCTGTGTAGCCCTGGCTGTCCTGGAACTCACTCTGTAAATGAGATCTATCTTCTTCTGCCTCCACCCAAAAGACGTGTGTCACAACCCCTGGCTGATATTTTTGTAAACAAACAAACGCCAATTTTCTGGGGGCTGTAGATATGATCCGTGGGCAAACTGCTTGCTGTATAAACCTGAGGACCTGAATTCGGATTCCCAACACAATTGTAAAAGCTAGGCTTGGTGGCACGGGCTTGTGACCTCAGCTCTTGGGGGTAGAGATGAGAGGATCCCAAGGCCTTGTTGGCCAGCAGGGAGAGCCAAAACAAGATTCCATGAAAGATCCTGTCTCAAGAAATAAGATGGATCAGCCCCACTGTCTCCGTGGGTGGGTGCACCCCTCTTGGTCCCAACTTCCTTGCTCATCTTCTCCCTCCTTCTGTTCCTCATTGGGACTTTGGGAGCTCAGTCCAGTGTTCCAGTGTGGGTCTCTGTCTCTATCTCCATCCATCGCCAGATTTAGGTTCTTTATTTGTAGCTAGAAACCAATTATGAGTGAGTACATCCCATGTTCATCTTTTTGGGTCTGGGTTACCTCACTCAGGATAGTATTTTCTATTTCCATCCATTTGCATGCAAAATTTGAGAAGTCATTGTTTTTTACCGCTGAGTAGTACTCTAATGTGTATATATTCCACACTTTCTTCATCCATTCTTCCATTGAAGGACATCTAGGTTGTTTCCAGGTTCTGGCTATTACAAATAATGCTGCTATGAACATAGTTGAACAAATGCCCTTGTCATATGATCGGGCATCTCTTGGGTATACTCCCAAGAGTGGTATTGCTGGGTCCAGGGGTAGGGGCTGATCTATTGGGAGCTCACCAAGGCCAGCTGGATTGGGACTGAAAAAGCAGGGGATAAACCCGGACTCTCTGAATATGGCGGACAATGAGGGTTGCTGAGAAGCCAAGGACAATGGCACTGGGTTTTGATCCTACTTCTTGTTCTGGCTTTGTGGGGGCCTAGCCAGTTTGGATGTTCACCTTCCTAGACCAGGATGGAGCGGGGAGGACTTTGGACTTTCCACAGGGCAGGGAACCCTGACTGCTCTTCAGACTTGAGAGGGAGGGGGAGAGGAGTGGGGGGAGGGGGGGAGGAGTGGGAGGCTGGGAGGAGGCGGAAATTTTTTTTTTCTCAATAAAAAAAAAAAAGAAATGAGATGGAGATGTGATCGAGAAAGACACCTGATGTCAGCGTCTGGCCTCCACATACATGCGTGAGCACATCTGCATATCCATGTGCACACATGCATGTGCAGTGCTCTGGAGAATGGAACAACTTCAGCAGAGGAGCACAGCTGCTTTGCTGTTCTCTTGTGTGATTCCCCGAAGCCGAGACTGCTGACTTCTCACTCCTGCTTCTGCGTTCATGCTTCTGTCATCACTTGTCACGAAGCTCTAAAAGTCCAATGTAGGTCACAAAGGAAAAGAGATAGATATTGGCCTTCTATCTTTACAGATCCCAGAGAGAGCCAATGTCTTAGCGGTGCCCAAGGCGGTTGCCGGACCTTGTAGATCCCATAGCACCCTTAATCTGACCCATGCCATAGGAAGCTTACAAAAAGCCCAAACAAGACTTGGGTTCTGGAGCTTGGCAGCCTGTAGGAGAATAGATGACTACTGCGTCTGGGAACAGCTATGGTGAATATGCCTTCAGCATGATTGCGGAGGCAGAAAAGAGAGAAGCTATTTCCTCAGCACCTTTTCAAAGGGGCAGGGGGAGTTCCCAGCTACAGCTAAGGCTGAAGTTGATCTTTGGGGATCTGAGCCCCTTGCAAGTGGAGTTGCTAATCCAAAGTGTTCTTGTGTGTTGGGAGTTGAAATTGTGTTCCTCTGAGTTCACGCTTGCAGAATTGTGCCCCAGTTCACAGAGGCCACACTCACCTCCTCTCTTGATGCCTGGCCGCTTCTGTCTCTTGGGTCATGTGTGGGTACCTGGAGGGAGTGATGGACAGGGTAAGTGGAGATGAGGTGTCTATGAAGGGCCTCCCAGCATTCCTGTAACACCCATGATATACAGGTACTCACTATGAGGGAGGCATCAGGCAGCTTGCCTTGGGGAAAGGTGGTAGAATTCCCGTCCAGTCTAGATCCCCCTCTATGTGGGTGGGACAGGAGAAAACAATCCTCTTCATGGCCTGGGGTCTTTTCAAGATCTTGAGGTGTGTAGAGTTGGCGAGGCTTTGGGTGGGTTCTTTAGAAGGTATAGTTCCTAACAAAGAGCTGGAGGACTAGGGCTTGTTCAATGGAGGTCTCAGCTCAGCATTGGCTGAGGCCTGACTCCAGCTTTCTCACTTCCACAGTGCCTCAGTTTCCTCATCTGTGATGCAAGGATGGTGAGTACAAAATCCACTCTTGTGGTGTGTGAAGGTAGGGACAGCAAAATGGGAAAAGGACAAGGTTTGGGGAGTGAAAGGGGCCCAACTCCATGAGAGCCAAACTTAGTTCATCTCCCTGTTCTAATCTTCTGCCATGGATTAGTCCTGGGTCATAGGACTTGCTCAGGAAACACCAATTAGGTGAAAGAATGAAAAATAGGAAGCTTTTATGTCCTAGGTGATATCAGTCCCTTCCAGGTCAAGGAGTTTTTTTTCACAGGTGGGGAAACCAAGGCCCAGAGAAAACATGGGTTTAGGGCACATGGTAAGTTGTGACCAAGCTGAACCATGAAGTGAGGCTCTGCTACCTTCACTAAAGTTCTGGGGGGAGGTTTGGGGCCCTTCTTCGTGTGCTTATATATGTGCACATGTGTGCCTGTTTCAGGAAGTCAAGGTCTCTTCCAGGGCTTCTTTTTGATGAAAGACCTTTCATGGGCTAATGGCTTTGTCCTACTTACCTAGGGTTACTGCATAGCTGGAATTCTTGCAGGAAAATGGCACCTTCCAGACTGGAGTTCTGCTGCCATGCAGCCAAGTGGCTCCAGCTTTTTATTTGAAAAGAGCCTTTCTGGAGGTGCATAGCAGAGTAGCCGAGGGGGGAGTGGGGCAGAGCCATGCCCTTATTCCAGGGCTAGAAGGGTGGTTTCTCACTCTCTGGATGGCCTTTCCCAAGCCAGGGCACCAAATCCTGACTGTGCAGCAGCTGTTGGAAGCCAACTCTCCGGCGTGGATCCAAGAATGACCCCCAGTGTGGCTAGTGGTGCACCAAGGCATTGGCTAGAAACAGAGTTTCAGGTCTGCCCAGACACCTGAGTCAGAATCTCTGCTGGTAGGATCTGACCACGCATGCTCATAAATGCTCTTCCTATGTTGAGCAAAGTTTCATCATTGCCACTTTTCCCTGTCCTCAAGAAGAGAGATGGTCTCAGAAGCCGGGTGGTGGTGGTGCATTTCTTTAATTCCAGCACCTGGGAGGCAGAGGCAGGAGGATCTCTCTGAGTTCAAGGCCAGCCTGATCTACAAGAGCTAATTCCAGGACAGGCTCCAAAGCTCCAAAGAAACCCTGTCTTGAAAAAACAAAGGAAGGAAGGAAGAAAGAAAGAAAAAAGGAAGGAAGGAAGAAAGGAAGGAAGGAAGAAAGAAAGAAAAAAGGAAGGAAGGAAGAAAGGAAGGAAGGAAGAAAGAAAGAAAGAGAAAAAGATGGCCTTCCCTCCCCCAGGAGAATCCAAGGGCTGTATAAAAAAGAGGTGGATATTACTAATAGGGTTCAGAAACATAGTGAAACTATCCACTTGCTTATCTTACCATCTACCTACCCACACACATACTTATCCATCCGTCCATCCATCCATCTATCCATCCATCCACTTACCATTCACTTACATGCCCATCTGTTTACCCACCCATGCTCACTACTCCTATCCATCCATCTTCTAACCTACCTATTAACCCACTCATTCATCTACCTACCCACCCACCCAGCCATCCACTCGTCTACCCATCCATTCAGCCACCCACCTACGCATTCCACCATCCGTGCGCCCACAGTCCTTCTACTCATGGGCTGTCTTTCATCTAGCGCATGATAGTTGTACTTAAAAACTGAAATGGGAAAGCCCCCACTGCCAGCTTGCCCAGAGGTACCCATCATGCCTCCGTGACTGCACAGGTGGGTTGGTGATTCTTCAGACCAGCGCTATGTGTTTTGTCCAAACACATGTTTTTAGAACCCAAGCCTTGGGAGCCACTGTGGAATAGTGTGTTCAAAGAGCAGGGTTGGAAAATGAATGAATTCGTGCCAGGTGCTTCCATGCACCTTTTGGTGCCTCAGCTCCTTAACCTGCTCTCATCCCAGTGAAGTTATTCTCATTTTACAGATGGGGCAACTGCAGTCTAAGGACTCAAAGGCTATAGACCCTGAAGAGGCAGAGCCAAGGCTAGGATGTGGTCACTTCCTCTGACCCCAGAGTCCAGACCCTTTCTTTTGCTCCTGGTGGCCCTTTTCTTTGAGTCTGGGGATTACCGTTGGAAGTGAAAGGCAGATTGATTTTGGAATTCTCATTTACCCATGCTGCCTGGACATGAGCAGACTGCTCGTACAGTGTTAAGCTTCCTGCGCATGTAGGCATCAGGATCCCATGGCTGTGGTGGTGGCCTTGTGTGAGTCTAGGGGGAAGATGGAGATGGGGTAACTGTAGGGCCTGTTCCTGGATCGGGGCTTCATAGATAGTAAGTCTGTAGTCAGCCACTTGTCTGTGGATATTCTGAGCAGTCCCTGCCAGTTCCCAAGCAGGAGATGTGTCCAGAGAGCTGTCATTGCAGCTGGACCATAGGCCTGAGAGGTACTTGCCACAGCGTCAAGTGCAAACACGCCCCTGCGGTGAGGACCTGGTGAGTCAGTCTCTCCAATGCAGTGCTGCCTGAATGCCATGCCCCACCCCACCCCCTGAGAAGGGAACTGGTGTTGTCTGGGTTTCTGTGTTGTATCCTCCGGGCCTCTCCAGAACCTCGGGAGGGAAGAAATAGTGTCAAGTAGGAAGAAGTAGAATCCAAGGCTCCCAGTGTCACGTGGTTTGCTCAGGGCCATCTTGCCATGACACATGGGACCTGACCCTGCCTGGTTTAACTTCCTGATCATTCTAGGGGAAAATGTGGGTGCCAAAGATGGGCTTCGGAAGGCCAGGATCCTAAGAAGCAGAGGCCTGGATGGGTCCTGGGTCTCCCTAATTGATCATCCTATGTCTTCCATTAGCCTTTCTGAGCAGTCTATGAAGGGGTGGGCCCCTGCTCTCCCTGCCAGGCTGGTGGGCAGTGCTCAGATTTTTTCATCAGTGCAAATCCTTGGACATTCATCCCACAGAGAGGTTGGGTCTCTGCAGCCTTCCTTTGAATCTGAGCAGATCTGTGACTTTCATATGATTGAGTGTGTCAAAAGAGATTATAAGCTAACTTCCTGGCTTCCATCATGTCACCAGGACACTTGCTCGTAAAGCCCTTGTTTGGGTATAAATTATCTTCTCCCAGGCTGCCATGTCCAGAGGAAGCCCAAGGTACAAAGGCCATGCTATAGGCGTGGAGGCCCACAGTGCCTGAGGAACCAGACAAATAGCCTTTCTGGTGGCTGGAGTTTTTCAACCTACTTCCTAGAGACTACGGTACAGCACCGTGTCATCGCTGCTGTGCCCACTCTGAACCCAAAGAACTAGACACGTAATCAAACTGTTCCATGCACAGAGAGCCTGAGGGCTTTGTCATGAAATAGATGGCTAAGGAACTGTAGAAGGTGGAACACCTCATGTGGTCACCACAGGAGCCCCCTCCAGGCCATTTGCCTCATGTTTAGGAGTCAGGTTGAGCTTCTACTACCAGGCCAAAACATTGCTTAAACTGGAGAATGACCATGAGAACTGGGGGCTCTGCTTTTCCTGTGGGTTGGATTTCAGCTTCCCCTGCCCAGGCTCCACTGTGGATCTTCTGTGCCCTTAGCTGTGTAACTTAGACTCCTCACCCCTTTTCCATCTTCTCTGAACTGGGAGGGCTTATGCGGGTGAGTAAACTCAACCTCTATGGTCTGTGAGCTAGGAGGACCCACATTCTTCCCTCAGAGGCCGCTGACAGAGCTGATTGTGGAGTTACAAATGCTCATTGTACCTGAAGTCACCCTCTTCCTGACACTTGGGTCAGTACACAGGACTTAATCGTTCACAAACGCCCACTCTCTGTTCCTTCCAGTAGCCCCGTGGAGTATGTCGGTACTATCCCACCTTCCGCATGTCGGTACTATCCCACCTTCCACATGTCGGTACTATCCCACCTTCCACATGAGGAGACTCAGGTTGAGGCACATGTCCCTGTGACCAGGGTCTCAGCAATGGGCTCCAGGCTCAGCACCCTACTCTTGTGGGATTTCCCTCCGCAGTCTCTAAGGGTTTCTGCTGACTTGCCTAGTCTCACCATCCCGCTGCTTCTTCCTTGCTCTGCACTTCTGGGGGCTGTAACTTAGGTCTCTTTAGATAACTCCCTTCCCTCTTGGGCCTCCTAGTTCTTATTTATGAAACAAGGGAGTCTGGGTAGATGGCAAAGGGCTTCTTCAGCTCCAAGACCCTTAGGTAGGTAGGTTTCCAATCTGAGAGTGACTTGTCCAAGATACCTACTGCTCTTCTTCTGCTGGACCCAGAAATTTTTTGTCTGTGGGAAATGGGGGCTGGGGTGTGTCATACCCTGCTTGGCTCCATTTTGCCTCAGGCTGCTCTTGACAGAGTGACAGGATAATAGCTTGTTTTCTGGGGTCTCTTTTGGGGCGGTGGGCTCCTTAGCAGTTCCTTCTTGTGGCCCATTTCCTGCTGCTCACTCTCCCCACCTATAACCCCCAGTCAGGTCCTTCCTGACTGGCTTCACTGAGCTGGCTAGGACCTCTCTTATTCCAGGTAGCCTTCCAGGACATGCGCAGTGAGGCCCCTCATTTGTTTTCCCATAGTGCTTGGGATCCCCTAAAGACCCTGGTTAGATTTCAGTCATTCTTAACTGCCTGCTTGATCCTTCTCATCTTCAGGCCCAGAAAGGCAAGGTCCAGACCTGCCTGTCTGCTCAGCTTTCCCAGTGTTCCACAGTGTTCCACGTCAGGTGGGGAACCAATCAGGATTGCTTGGTCAACATAAGTTGCACAAATGACTCAAATGACTTTTAAAACTGTGTGTGTGTGTGTGTGTGTGTGTGTGTGTGTGTG
>NC_022013.1:64235604-64243952 GCF_000317375.1 Microtus ochrogaster | reverse complement strand
GAGAGAGAGAGAGAGAGAGAGAGAGAGAGAGAGAGAGAGAGAGAGAGAGAGAGGACATCTTGTGGGAGCCAGTTCTTATCTTCCACCACATGGGTCCTGGGGATTGAACTCAGGTCATCAGACTTAACAGCAAACACCTTTACCCACTGAGCCATCCTACTGGTCATAAATGAAATTTAATAAGAAATAAACAATGAAAACAAGATTATTCTATTCTTAAAATTCTCCAACTTCATCTGCCCAAGCCTAAAACTGGGCCAGGGAAGGACATATTCCAAAGAATAGTATATTGGTTCTATGGGATTACTTTGTCTTTTTGTTGTTTTTGTTTGTTTTGTTTTTGAGACAGGGTTTCTCTCTGTGTAGTGTTGGAGCCAGTCCTAGAACTCACTCTGTAGACCATGCTGGCCTTGAACTCACAGAGATCCGCCTGCCTCTGCCTCCTGAGAGCTGGGATTAAAGGTGTGTACCACCGCCACTCGGATGGGATCACTTTTGTTGATCAGTTTGTTGGTATGATGTTATTCTCCCAAATGTGTCTTTTGCCTTTCCTGTGACATTCCATAATGAAGACTGCCAGGAAAAATGTCTGCTTTATAACCAGAAGCAGTTATGACTTTCCTAAGCATGGGGCTTCATGGAGTTATTTGTTAAATGTCATGGCCATTGTGTAACCATTGGATATATAACAAGCCTGTTGCACTTGTTGCACAGGTAGTGCAACCTGTTGCACTACCAGGATGCTCAGATCTAAAGGCTGATACTTTGAATAACATTTAAAACTTGGAGTCTTTGTCTTCTTTATCAGTCAGATTTCCAATTCTTATATTACTACTGATTTCTAATTTATATATCATTGCTTTATATTCCCTTATGAGTCCTTTATGGATTGAGGTATGCCCTAAATCGCTGTAGGGCAAAGTAAGACTTAAGTATACACACAAAATGCTCACTTCAGCATACAATGTTACCAGCTGACCCAGGACTTGACCTACAGGCTGGAAAGAGCTGGTGCTGTCTTCTGAACCATGTCCTGCCACATGCTCCAGCCATGCAGACCCTTGCAGCCTAGTCCACGTTCTTCTATGGGCTGTGAGCTTCCAGGCCTTGCAATGGATGGTTCTTCCCTATGAGCAGGAGTCTGGGTCCCAACCATCCTCTGGTGTTACTGGATTCACAATACTGCCCTCACTCTGCTTCCTATAAATGGCCCCTCTTTGAAGTGTTTCTCAGAAACTGTTGCCGCCAAGTGCTCTGCTAAGCCACCTCCTAGTCCTCTGGGTGCTGTGTGGTTTCAGTGGCCATAGGAGTAGACCATCTTGGCTGGCCTGTTGGTATGTCTTGGGTCTGGGCCTGCTACTGGTGAAAGGGCAGGTGTGATATTAAGTTGTGATTAGGCTGATCTCACACTAATCGCTTCTGAAGAAGGGTGCTTACCTCCAGGGAGCCCCACTTCACAGAAAAAACCCTGAGGGTTAGAGAGATGAAGTGTACCCAAGCTCTCAAAGTCAGAGTGGACTTTGCCTTCCCCTTGGTGCTGAGTATTCTCTACCGCGCCCCCTCCATCCCCAAATTCTATGGTTTGGATGAGTTTGGAGAGCTTCCATCACTTGGCTAGGAGGTCCTCTGAGGCGTGTAGTGACACCACCCTGGTGCCACAGACAGGACAGGGTAGCCCCTTCCTTTTCTCTGCCATGCACCATGTATGAAGGGAATTCTGGCCACTAATGATCACCTGCTGCAGAAACTAGGAGCCGAGTGGGAGGAGGGGACTAGAGACAACGAACCTTTCTGGGATAGACCTCCTATGGCCTCTGCCTGCACTTAGGACCATGCCCTCTGTCCTTGCCACAAAGCCAACTAGAGCAGGTCAATTAGGACTTGAAGGTAACAGGATGTGCAAGAGCCCCATCCCTAGCCTGGGAATCAAGGCAGCTGGTGGCCATCTCTGTTTGAGTGGCCTCCAACCTGTCCCTTGACTCTGACAGCGTGAGTTTTATCACCTGTTAAGTAATGGGATCTGAGTCCTTGCCTCCCTCCCTCCCTCTGTGATAAGCAGAATCTGTTTGCTATAAAATGGTTTCCATCTCCCATCTGAGATCCCAGCACAGAAGTGATTCCCAGGGGTTCTCTGCGTATCTCCTTGTGCCGCCTCTCATTGTTGAAAGCACAAATCCCTCCAAAAAAACAAAAGGCTTCAGTGTATCCGGATTCACTCATGTAGTGATGGCTTTTGAATTGGAAATTTCTGCAGAGGGCTGGTTTCTGCTTGCTGTCACACCAGGAGGATCAGCTATGGTCTTGTGCCTTTCTCTAAATATTTATTTAGTGCCTGTTCCTTGCTTGGAGGCTCAGTGTGCAGCAGTGGAATGGGAGAGGCCCTAAGGCATCATGTAGGGAGTTCTGGCATTGCCCTGGCTCTGCGGCTCATCACTTAGATGTCCTTGGCCGGGTCATCTCCTTCACGGGCCTGAGCTGTCCCATGTGATGTGGGGTTCCTGATGAGAAAAATATAATGAGTTAAGTCACAGTGGCTGCAATACAAAGTGTGGTTGTTGTTTTATTAGCAACCATAGAAAGCTATGGGCTTGCTCCTGTGGTAGTCACTGTTCAGTAAATGCTCAGTTGTGATCCTCAGGGTCAGGAAAGGAGCCAGGGTGGGATTCTGGGGCACATGGTGACAGGAACACTTCCTGTTGCTGGTTATGGCTCCTGGCATAATTGTGAGTCCTGCCCAGTACTTAGTACTGCCAAAGGAAGGTGCAGAGGGGATTGAGAGAAGTCCTTGCTGGGACTCAGTGGAGACACATTTGCTCACTCTCTTATTCAGACATGGCCATCTGCGGATGGGATTCAGGGAAGGAGCAGGGATCTGAGGGTTCTTCAGAGGGTCTGTGTTACAATAAGCTGGGTATATGAAGGATTTCAAGAAAATTCAGCCAGAGGAGCGCAGTGGCCAGCATGTGCCTGATGGGAAAAGGGCAAGTGGGGGCAAGTTCTTCCCCAAACCAACAATCCAACTCTCACCTTTGTTCATGTTATCGAACCCCTCACCCCACAAGGAGTTTATGCTGTGGAGAAGCAGCTCAGACTCAAAAGTTGAGGATTCCAGACAAGAAGGTGTGTGTGGCAGAGCTGGCAGTGTGTCAGAACTGGGCTGAGGGAGAGTGGAGTACATGAGAGAATGTGTTACGGGCTATTTAGGCAGCTGGGGCACATGTACGGGCCGGAGGGATGAAGCCTCCTTTCCACCTAAGAATGGCTCTCAAGATTCAGGCAGACTGTGTGGAGCACCCGGAGTTCCTGGCTTCGAAAATCACACCCCGAGTTTTCCCATATGAAACGGACATTCTTTTCTATGCCCTGCACTCTCCCCACTTCCCCAGCTGTTGTCCCCTGTGGATTCACTCATTCTCTGGCTCCTGGGTGGGTATAGCGGGTGTGGCCTGTTAGAGGTGTGACTTCTGCATTACTCTCTACATGGTGGCCTAAAACGGCCTCCCGAACTTTGGCCGGCGGAAGCCACCATAGCAAGGTTGTACTTTTGGAAGCCGGGTCAGGCACACCACAGAGATGGCTTGCCTCTCTGTTCCATAGCCCCTAGCAACTCTGGCTAGGATGCTCTCATCTGAAGGCTACCCCAACTCTAGCCCTTCCATGTGCTGTGATGCTGACTCTACAGCCCAGGTGAGGTAACATTTGAGCGCTTGGATGTCATGTGTCCATGTGGCTTGGGCTTCTGTTGCCTGAGCTCCTTCCGCTCCTTCAGCCAACAGCTGCTGAGATACCAGCCCATTGGGGCGTGGTCTCTCTCTCTCTTTAAAAAAGCTGCCACTGCCCTCCTCTCACTCTCTGGCTTCCGGCTCTGCTTCAGCGACTAGGCTCCCTTCCTGATTGCGCAGAGGGCTGTTGTCTGGGACGGTGATCTGTAAGTTTTTCCCCCTTAAATAAATAATCATTCTATTAATCATAATTCCAAATTGGTGTGGGATTGTTTGTGACTTACACCTTCTGGCTTCCTTCCAGCATGGTGCCTTCTCTAGAAGATGCATTACTTTTACGAATTACTATCTAAACTTAGTTTATGTCACTTATGTTCTGTTCCAATCACAGATGTACCCAGATTCACGAAGGGGTAAGTCCCATTGAAAGTAGAGTGTGTGGGCCCACAAACATGAAACAGACACTGGACAAATATGACCTGCTACAGTGTTTATCTACATATATATATGTGTGTGTATACATGTATGGAGGCCAAAGGATGACATTAGGTGCCTTCCTCAATCATATGCCATCTGAGTTTTAGACAAGGACTCTCATTGAATCTGGAACTTACCAATTTGTCTAGATTGGTTGACCAGTGAACCCCAGGGACCCACTTGTCTCTTTCCAGCCAGGGTTTGTGTTATCCGTGCATGCTGCCATGTCTTTTTAAAAAAATTTATTTAACATGGGCTTTGGTGATCCAAACTCAGGCCTCATATTTGTATGGTAAACCCTTTACCAGCTTAGCCACCTGCTCCCAGGTTCACTGCCATCAGCCCACACCCTGTCTCAACCAGCATCCCATCTTGTTGTGGACTCAACTGAGCCCCTGGGGGGCTTCAGAAATGACCCTTAACTTTTGATGTCTGGCTGTTGAGATGTAGAGGTTCTCACTGCTAAGAGCCCCCAGGGTGGCCCACCTGGTGTCATTTAACCCTGTCCTTGATTTAACTCTTTTGTTGATTTCTTAAGTGAACATTCCTCTGACAGGATTTCCATGTCGTAAGTGCAAACCTGGCCACAGAGGTCCCAAGGGCCCTCGAAATATGCCTGGGGGATGAAGGATTTAGACCCATCTCTCCCAGCTGCATGCTCTGTGTCCTTTCCCAGCACATGGCTCACAGTTTGTAGTCATTGGCCCAGTAGAACCTAGCAAGTCCTGGGATTGGTTCCCCTAAAACTTTCAAATACTCAAATACCCTCTCTGCTAGGTGCCCTTTTTGGTCACATGGGACTTTGTATGTGTCATTTATAGGTTGGGAGTTCCTTGGGTTCCAGCAAGCCCTTGGTCTTTCCTGGGTCCTCTAGCCCGGGGGGAGAGACAGCACAGCGAGGTGAATGACATACCACCACATATGTTCATAATGACTTGGGTCTCCAAGTTCAACAATGCTGAGTGTAGATGGACAGAGAGGGGAAGACACTAAGGTCTAGCTCATGGCCACAGAAGTGAGAGGAGAGTTTCAAGCCTACATCTACTCTGCATACCAGAGTGACCTTTCAAGCTCTAAAGGGCTTCGCTATTCATTGAAGAGTAATGGTGCTGATGGTGGTGATGGCATAGTGATGATGATGGTGGTAATGGCACTGGCAATGGTGGAGAGAATGGGAGTGGTGGTAGTGTTGATGGTGAGTGATAATGATGGCAGTGGCCATCATAGTGGTAATAATGACCATGGTGGTGGCAGTGGTGAAGATGAGATGATGGCAAAGGTGGTGGTGGTGGTGGTGGTGGTGGTGGTAAAAACAACAACAGCTGTTGGAATATTTACCACATACCAAATACTTGGCATATATTATCTTAATTAATCTTCTTTCTAAGTATGTACAAGATTTTGGAAGGTCCCTCCCCTTTGGGGTCATTTACAGAGAGCCTTGGAAGAAGAGGACCTCTTTAATTCGTGTTACAGGATCCTCGCTTGCTTATCCTCTGTTCTTGACAAACTTGTGGTTAAGGTCATGTCTTAGGAGATACTGGTGGCAGAAGTGACATAACTTCCTCCAGGCCACAGAGCCAGGATTGAAGCTGACTGTGTTAGACTCTTCTGCTCTTGTGCTGCCTGCGTCCTTTCCACCCGCCACAAATGAGAGCTGGCGACAGAGTTAAATTAGTAGAGTGCATGCCTAGCATGCATGATGAGCCAGCGCTGCATGAACCGCGGGACATGGAACATGCCTATAAGCTGGCTGTCGAAAGGTGAAGGCAGGAGGATCAGAGGTTCATGGCCACCCTCACTACAAAGTGAATTTGAGGCCAGCCTGGGCTACACGAGATCCTATCTCAAAGAACAAAAACACACTCAACAAAACAGACAAATAAACAAGCAAGCAAGAAAGGAGAGAGAGAGAGAGAGAGAGAGAGAGAGAGAGAGAGAGAGAGAGAGAGAGAGAGATGCACCAAGCAGATCTGCACCACCAGCAACCCAGAGCACAGAGGTGACTGCTGAGGGCAGAGTGGTCGGTGGGGAGGCCAGCTGCCATAGTCCCTGCTGTATAGCCGCTTCCTCTGGGATGCTTTCTGTTTACTTCAAGGGAAAAACAGCAAACAGCGCATCTGTGACAGTGAAGCTGGGCTTCCTGATAATTCTATTCCCAGATCAAATCACAGCTCGGGGAGTGCACTACCATCAACATGATTACCTTGGGGGACAGAGACAGGGAGTTTTATTAAATGAGACAATCTCGCTAAAAGGAAGCCTTACATTAGACTTTAGGCCTTAAATAATATTAGTGTCACGAGATGACAAACTTTCAGCACAATGAGCGTCTGCTGCCTAGGAGCCAGCGCTTCAGGGGAGGCCCCAGGGCCTAAAGAATCCAGAGGTAGCAGCAGACAGAACAAGTCTCCGGCCCAGTGACCACATATAACTGGGTTGTGGTTGACAGAGCAGTTCAGGGTCCTCAAAAACTTTCCCCCAGAGAGAGAGATCTGCTCTTTTCTACCTTGGGCACAAGGACCCGGCAACTGTGCAGGCTCCAGGAGAGGCAAGAGCTGATTCCTAGGCTGGACGCCACTTCCATCCCTGTAGCTTGCTGGGCTGCCCTGGGAAGCCTGTAAGGAGATCTGAGTCAGCAGCATACAAGGTGTGCCATAGAGACATGAAGACCTAGCAAGTTCTGATTCAAGTCCTGCTTCATTGACCCTGTGACCTTGGCCATATTAGACAATCTCTGTGGATGTCCGCTTCCTTGGCAACGATGTCACACCCTTATTCTGGGGACCAAATGAGTTCACATTGTTCTCCAAGGACAGTGCCTGACACACAGGTCATGCCCCTCTCTTATCCTGTCTTGCATTTCTGTCCCTGACCTGTTCTTTTTGCTCTTGAAGCATTCCTGCTATAGCGTGGGTCTGGAATGTTCTCTAAAGGCCCCTTTTAAAGGTTGGGCCCCACCAGTTCACAGAGCTATTAGGAGAGGTAACATGGAAGAAATTAGGCCATTAGTAATGTGTCTCTGAAGAGGCCATGGGAAATCCTGAATTCTTTTCTCCCTTTGCTTTCTAGTTAGCACAAAATGAACAGTTTTCCCCATCACACATCATCAACACGATGTGCTATTTTATGACTATAACAAGACCAAGCCACCGTGGATTGGAGCCTCCGAAACTGTGAGCTCAAATGAACCTTTCAGCCTTGTAAACTGATTGCCTTGGGTATTGATGATGGCAACAGAAAGCTGACCAGAAGTTATCCATATACTCTCCTCCTAGGAGAGGCTGACAGTCTTGGAGGACTAGTCAAAGACCTGGAGAGAATAGGTACTTCAGGCCTGATTCCATCCGTGCACATCTGGTCTTGTTCATTCCCTCAATGTAGCTTGGGGAGGTGTCCCAGGAGTCTGGGGCCCGACAGGATAGCTTCCTTCCTGGGTCTGAGTGATTCCTAGGACAGCAGAGAATGCCCTGAGAGGGAGCGATGGGATAGTTGGAGTAGACAATCATCTATGAATGAGACTTGGGATAGTTGGAGTAAACAACCATCTTTGAATGAGACTTGGGATAGTTGGAGTAGATAACCATCTATGAATGATACTTACAGATCAAACTGGCTACTGTCCTACAAGACTGCTTAGTCTGGGGAACCCTGGGTCTGGGTGGGTGGAGGCCTTTGCCAGGGTGCCAGGATTCTAGGGCACCAAGCTGGTCTCATGTCCTTGCTGAGAGGCCACGGGCAATCGCAGCCTGTGGATGGTCTACCGAGTAGGCAGTGTGTGTAGAGGATGCTTCACAGGTTTCCTTGGGGCTTTGTCAAACCTGTCTGTCCTTTCTAGTTTCAGTTGGGGGTGGCCATCAGGCCTGGATGCTCCATTGGGAGCTTATCCATGTCTCAGCGGATTTATGTTTTACTGGGCACTGATACCCAGGAAGTGAGAGTATGTGGGGGTTACCTAGAGAGATTTAATAGGGCCAGGTCACAACCTCTGGCCCTGGTTTCCTGCCTGGCCTCCTCCAGGTGACATCATACTTGTTAGGCTATCCTATCTTCTTAGGTCAAGTCCTGACTCTGTAACCCCAAACATCGTCAAAAGCTAAGAATTCACCTTTCTCCATTCTTTTTTTTTTTTTTTTTTTTTTTTTTTTT
>NC_022013.1:64229098-64235434 GCF_000317375.1 Microtus ochrogaster | reverse complement strand
CCTTGGTTTTGTATGAATCATAAGTTCATTAAAGCTGTAGCAGAAGGTTCTCGGATCACTGACATCTCATCACTACTATCATGAGGACACCTACCTATCCCCACATGAGGTTTAAAGCAAGGTGCTGTGTAGGTGAAGAGGTGCCCTTTGGAGCACTGGCTAAAAGAACACTGTGTGCGCTGAGACGTCCACAGACCAGGAAGGGCTTGAGTCTGACCAATGACTGACTTCTGTCCTTAGAAGGGTCAGGGAGACTCCATGAAGGGACAGACTGGGTAGGGAATGAGGATAGACATTTAGGAGAGAGATCCAGGACATTCAGAGGTAGCTGTGGCAGACATCAGAAGTCATTTGGAGCAGTTCTGTTGGGAAGGTGGTTTGGGAGCCCTGGTAAGGGGGTTACATCCCTGGACGGGGTCTTTACTGATGACATTGCTCTGCTTCAAGGACGGGCATGATCTGCCACCATCTCCGCTCCTGGGAGGGAGGAGGTACTGCCCTTGGTCTTCAGGACAGACTCCCACTCAGACTCACACCAGCATGGCTTGAAGATGAAGCTCCCGTATTGGTTAATTACCATCAGAGCACCATGCTGTGACGTTGTAGACAAGCAACCTCAAAGGAGGGTCAGCTGCGGGACTCCTGACTTCCCAATCTGACTTGAGGATGTTGGTCTCAGATGGGTGGACGCTGTTGTGAGCCCGAGCACAAGGCCCAGACTTTCTGCCAAGACAGGGCTAGGGCCAGCCTGGGTCCTGAGAACTAGAAGGAGCTGGCTGCTCCCGTCACTCTCCTAAACTTGTGTGCCAGAGACAGCCTTGCTGTCACCACTGGCTGTTTTTTGTCATTCTGTCCTGACCTCATATGGGAGGGATGTTTTAGGACGGGAAGTCCCTAGAGTCCTTCCATCTGTTGGCTGCCATAGTCACCTGTCGGTTATGGCCTCTCCCCTGTTCACTCTTTCATTAAACATTTCCAAGCCTTATTAATTGTTATGATTGTGTGTGTGTGTGTGTGTGTTGTGTGTGTGTCTCTGTGTGTGTGTGTGTGTGTGTGTGTGTGTGTGTGTGTGTGTGAGAGAGAGAGAGAGAGAGAGAGAGAGAGAGAGAGAGAGAGCGCATGTGAATGCCCAGGGCGCATGTGTGGCAGTCACAGGACGGCGTTCGAGAGGCAGTTCTCTCTTAGCATGTTTCTAGAGACTGAACTCAAGTCTTTTACCCAGTGAGCCACCTTGCCAGCCTGCCTGTCGCTCTTATTCAACAGAAATGCTCACTTACTCTAGGCCTGTCTCCTCACCCATGTTACTCACCTCTTAGCCCTTCTTCTTTCTCCAGTACGCTGGAAGAATCTCCCTCTTCCAGACTTTCACAGTTTCCCTGGACCAAGGCACGTTTCTGAGTTCCCTTAGCTCTTTGGCCAGGCTGACAGAGAAGGCTGGAGCAGGGCCACCCAGCTCTGATCTCCCAGAGTCCATTGTGCAGGTGACCTGTGGGATTCCACCTCAGTTTCTGCAGCATGCAACTCTGTCTGGAGAGAAGAACAGATGCAGGTGGCCAGTGCTAAGGCTGTCCCCCCACAGAACCCCCACTGTACACTGTATGCAGGCCTAGTCAGGTCCTTTTCAGGAAGCAAATGCTGGCTCTGGAGCATGACGGTGTGTGTTCGGCTTCCGGTTTCGCTGCTTGTAAGTGTGGTGGCACAGGCAGGTGGAGAGGTCTCTGCTCTCTCCTCTCCAAACAGAACTTTGCAACCGTCAGCCCGCTCAGGTTTATGGGGTGAATGAGTTTCGTTAACACACGGTGACTATATTCATTCCTTTATGAGTGACTGTGGCCCACCTTGAGAAACCCCAGGAACAGGCTCTGGATGTTGGTGGCCCGAGGAGAGGCAGAAGAATGGACTGGCAAGGCATGGCTACAACCTGGCTGCATGCATTTGAATTCTATCATGCATCTTACAATGGGACTTGAGAACATTTGAGGTTCTGGGCCCTCGTAAAAATGACTGTAAAATGCTGGTTAAATAACAGCATCTGTCTTGTGGGCTACTTAGAGCTGAGGTGACGTGCTAATGTCGGTGAGGTTGGTCCCAGGTGGCTGGCGCAGGTAAGTACTTGCCACACCCACTTGGCAGGTGGGAAATGGTCTTGTAGACAGAACATGACTTATTAGAAGCGGTGGCCATTTCTATTCAATTCCACTTTAATCCAAAGCCAAGGAACATTCTTATTAGGTCCCTTCCTCACCTCTAGGTTTAGGCTTTCTGTGTCTTTCATGTCCTCTCTTTTGCTCATAACCGAAGACCTCTCGACCCAGTCTCTACCAGCCCACTGAACCTTTCTGAGCTGCAGTGTTGAAGGTATCTACCCTTCAGGAAGCTAAGCCTGCTAAGCCTGCTTCCTCAACCTTGGTGGTCGTTATAGATCAGTGCTCTTTATGATGATCAAGGCCACCAGTTTTCTCCCCCCTGTTCTGTTCTCTGCAGTCTGTCCACTCGAAGCTGGCCAGTTTCTCTGGGTTCTGCTTCTGTTTGGCTTCTGTTTGCACACTGAGCTGCGTGTGTGTGTGTGTGTGGGGGGGGTGTGTATCAAGATCACCCTCAGTCTCTTGCAGCAGAGTGCTGAGCCGGTAAGCAGGATCAATGCTCAGCTGTTCCTCTGCTGTGATAAGGGCTCCTGTGTTCCCCTGACAAAGGCATGTCATTCTTCATCATCACAGGCAGCTGAGCGGGCAAGGCGCCTTAGACTTGGGGAGGATCATTGGGGGCAGTAGACAGTGTCATCAGTCAACAGTGGGGCCTTGAGGCTAGGGAGGAAGCTGGCTTGCTTCTTCAAGGACGTGCTGGGCTGCGGTGGTTCTCAGCTTGTGGGTCACGACCCCCAAAGGGGGATAGCATATCAGATATTTTCATCACGATTCCTAACAGTAACAAAATTACAGTTATAAAGTAGCAATGAAATAATTTTATGATTAGGGGTCACCACAGCATGAGGAACTGTGTTTATAAAGGGTCACAGCATTAGGAAGGTTGAGAACCACTGCTCTAGAGAAACAAGGTTACCTCTGCTGCTCTCCAGTGTCCCTAGAGTCCGCTGCTGTGTCAGTCTCCTGTGGGGTAGCCACTATTGCCAATAGCAGTCTGGCCACATGTCACCACCACCTCTTGTCTGCTGGAGACTGTGGACACGGTTCTCATTGCTTCTCCTCTGCCTTCGCCTTATAAACCACGGGGTCTTTCTAGGCACAGCAGAGTCCTCTTTTCTTGCGTATGGTTTCTCCACGGTCTTTCAGGTCAAGTGCCACTCTCTAAGCTTGTCTTTGAATTAGCAAGCTTCTTGGCCCCGTGGGTGGTGGCAGAGGTAATCAGGGAAGACTTCCTGGAGGAAGTGACAACTAGGTTGAAGGACAATTGAGAGTAATGCCACGCACTCACAGGAAAAGCACTGTGGGACAACAGTAGCTAAGGCCCTTCCTGAGAGGCCCCACCCCCACTGGCCTCTAAGCCTATGGGATTTCTGAGAGGAAGCAGAACGATGGGGCCTTGCTTTCGGCTCTGCACAGACATTTTAGGAAGTATCACAGTATGGCAGAGGGTGGGTAGCAGCCACACAGGAAGGGGGTGCAACCAATGGGATTTGTTGAACCCAGATAAATGCCTCCAGGAACGTTCAAAAAGGAAGCCCTCACTGAGCTTGCAGCCTCCTGGGTCCATAGCCAAGGTCACAGCCAAGGTCACACCCAAGGCCCAGATAGATGCCAGCACCATTAGCCTGGTCACAAGAGGTTGAAGGCAGTTCTTCAAAGCACGATAGCAGGGGGCAGGGCAGGGAAGCCACTGTGTCCTCCTCAGTGGACACGCAGAGACTCTGGCAGGGAACTCACATGAAGAGGGCAGAGAAGGGTCTCCATTCTTTCTTTCAAATCATCTTTCTGAACTTAAGACGACTCACCTTTCAGCAGCAAAGGCAGAGGACGTGCCATGTCTCCTAAACTGAGCTATTCAGAAAACAAGATGGATCTGTTTGTGGTACAAGACGAGCTAACTTCCCCTCAGGGCTATATGTGTCAAACTCAGAGTCCACTTTGAGGGTATGAGGGGCCTAGTCCTTTAGATGCATGTTACAACTGACACTGGACATGAAACATTGCTTCATCTTTTTTGGGTCCTCAGTCTTCCTATCTGTGCATTGGGAATCCTAGTAATAGCCTTCTGGTTCTTAAGGCATTTGGAGTGTCAAATGAGATCATGCAAGTGTAAGTATGTGGTGTATGAGGTCTTATGTGCTGGCCACAGTGGTGGGAGTGCAGGTGTGACGTCAGTCCTCATGAAGCTCATGGTCTGGTAGGAAGATAAGTAGGTAACAGACTAGGAAACTCCACATGGAAAGATCTCTGACAGGGGCATACAGTTCAGGCATCAAGTGGGGCACAGTAGAAACACTGCATCGTGGAGGACTTCCTGGTGGAGGTAGCTTCAGTGGAGACCCGTGGGAGGGACGGAGCAGGTAGTACAAGGTGATGTTGAGGGCTGGGGTCATGGAGAAGATAGAAGTTCTCCTGAACGGCTCTAACTGGTCCAATATCTTTCAAATGTTGCCCTGGGGAATCTGGTCTATGCTGGTGAGAGCTGGAACTTGACAGTGAGTGTATTCAGGAATGGCGGAGAGAGACAGTCTCTGCCTGGAAAATTCAGTGATGCATCGTAACAGGTGAGCCTCTTTAGGGCTGGGGATGTAGCTCAGTGGAAGAGCACTGGCCTCCCATTCAACCCCATAGCACAGCTCTCCAAAAAAATGTACTCTCTTGTTTATGCAAACATGGGATGGAATAAGAATGATGAAGTACCATAGAGTACAAGTCGCTTTCCTGAATGCTTCCTGACAGGAATAAGTTATCACTTTTGGAAGCCCTTCCCTGGATACATCTGGATACCTCACTTCCTTTAGCTTATTCAAGCCTTGAGTCCCACCCCTGTCTGTTTTGTCCAGCCCTTGACCCATCTGCCAGGCCTGAGGATAGACATTGTTCTTTGTGTCTGCCTCAATCAATACCCTTTATGATCCTTGGTTTAAGAAGAGCTGAGAACAGCACGTCAAAGGAGACTTCCCTTGTGCACACAGCGGCCAGCCTTGGCTTAGCGGGAGACAAAATAGCTGCTTCTGAGTCTCCAGCACGGGATGCACACATTCCCATGGGGCTTGTGGGGCAAAGCTATTGTTCCAGGCCACTGGTTGGCCGTTGTTTGTGTCTGTGGTGGTCTACTGGCAAGTATGTCCCTATTGAAGGTGGGCTTTTAAGAAACATTAGCCCACTCCTGAACAATGAGAATTTCTGTACCCAGAGATTAGCAGACGTGAAGACCTGTATCCTTTGTCATATAGCTAATGTTCAGTGGAATCCACTAGGAGGCCATTGTTAGTATCACGTGAATTAAACACCTTTATTCGTTGTTGGAGGTCAGGAAGGTGATGAAGTCCTAGAGGCTGAAGGGAGCCATCCTGCTTCACCTGGAACCTGTTCATTCCCCCCTAGATTTCTGTGGCCGCCCATCATCTATCAGGTGCTGCTCATGACCTTGGAAGTCTTGGGCTTTCTGGAGCTGGGATGACAAGCAGAGAGAAAGAGACAGGGAGGAGAGATCTGATCGGGTGGACACTGGTCCTGACCAATGTGTACAAGTGGCTGTGCCAGACCATCTAGGGCTCCATGGTGCACATTCACTGGTCATACAGCCGGTGTGTACGTACACTTAAGGAATCAGCGGGTTTCTATGTGTAAGGAGCTTTATAGTGAGCTGGGGGGAGGTGGAATGGTGAGCAGGGTGCTCTTCATCACTGAGACCTGGCCCCTGGCTCTTCGGAGGGGCTTCTGTGAGCGGAAGACATAGTGTAAGGGAGCCGAGTATGCTCAGCCTTCCAGAATTGAGCACCCTTGATTTCTGGACTGGGATCCAGGAAACTTGGCTTTTATCTGTGGCCCCATAAAGTCTGCCTTCTCCTCTGCATCTCAGCTCCTGTGCTTCAGAGACTGCCATGGTAGGGAAGGACAGGACAGGACTTGGTCCCAGGGGCTAGGCTAGACTGGGGCTATCAGTGCCCAGAGAGATCATTTGGAGGTGATTTTGGCCTCTGATGGCTTAGGTACCAGTGCTTCAGGAAGACCTCCATTTGGTCCCCACTGCCACTGCTTGCCACTCGGATTTCCTCTTGGCTCTTACACACTACACTGAGTCTGAGAAACACAGTTTTCTGACAGACAAGTGAGTGAGCATCCCCTCTACCGTCTGAGGGTGCAAGTGACTTGGAAGGGCCTAGATGCAAAGCCCAACTAAGAACAC
>NC_022013.1:64191408-64228918 GCF_000317375.1 Microtus ochrogaster | reverse complement strand
ACACACACACACACACACACACACACACACACACACACACACACACACGGGCATTTTGGGCAGGGAACTTTCCAGTCTTCCATGTGCTTTCTCCTTCACCCACTGAGTAGTACTGAGGCGACTTGGCCACAGCCTCTGCTCTCTGGACAGATAAAGATATTCCATGAGCAAGTGGGATCTGGCCCGTCCTGCCCCTCACCTGGGGAGTGACCCTGTTGTGGTCCCTCTCTGCCTTTGAATTCTCCATCCCATAGATGTTAGTTGTCCCTAACTGGGACATACGCCCATGTAGTAGGGAAGGGCAGAGGGATACCTTTGACCTTCGTAAGGGTTCTGCAGACACAGAGACCTGGGCCAGGTTAAGCAGTGTGACCTTATACAGTCCCTGTCATCTTCCTGGCCCTTTCTCCTTTCACTTTCAAAAGTCTCATCAGGAAGAAATGAGAAGGGCCCCGAGCCTGTCCCAGCATCTAGCAATGGTGTCACACACAGTGTCTCTTGCTGCCTTCCCCTGGAGAATGAGTGGGTGATGACAGGCTTTGGGTCTTTGCCAGGGGGTAGGTGGCCTGACTTGATGGCTCCCCCTTGCTGCTAGCTGGCCCCCTCAACCTTGAGTCCTATTGTTTAGGTCTCAGGTCATGTTTGCCTTTGAATACTGTGTTGATCTCTGTGAGGGCCTGAGGAGAGGCTGGTTCCCTGAAGGCAAGTGGAAGCTACCTTTCTGCCTGACCTTCATGGGTGCCTGGCACAATCCCAAATTCAGTGGCAGGGAGGGACCCTGGCATGCTGTACTCAAGTGTCCTGAGCGGAAACCTAGAGTTTATTCCCATGTTCCTCTTGGTGGTAGGGTGATGAGTGGGGTAGACAGGAGACACGGGAGACATGAATAGGGAGGACTGGGTTGAAACCTGGGACAGGGAGGGAGCAGGGGGCCAAAGGAAGGACCAGCCTCACTGGAACTGTAGTGAGAAGTCTGGGTAATGGATGGCACAAAAGAGGACAGGGGTGAGGTGAGTGGAACCCTAGGCCAGCGGTTCTCAACCTTCCTAATGCTGTGACCTTTTAATACAATTCTTCAGGTTGTTGTGAACCCCCCCACACACACCATGAAATTATTTCATTGCTACTTCATAACTGTGATTTTACGACTGTTATGAACTATACTGTAAATATCTGTTATGCAACAACCCACAGAGGGGTCGCGACCCACAGGTTGAGAATCACTGCCCCAGGCTGAGGCAAACAGCATCACAGCTGGGAAGTCCAAGTGAAACCCACTTGGGATGGTACGGCAGTTCTTGAGTGTCTGGGATGATCCGGGCTCCCTGCTCAGGACTTCCAGTCCTCCCACCCATGCCCAAGAGTCAGTGCTGCCAGGCAGGCTGCAGCCCAGTGCCAGTTTTCGGTCATCTGTGGCCAGGGCCCTGGGATTAGACTCAGTCCCAGGGACACAGCAAGCCTCAAGGCTGCAGGTGGCCTCTGTGGCCTCTGTGCCCTAGCTTTGTTTTCCCCAAGTGGCTGCACAGAGGGGAGGAGGAAGGCAGGGCAGCCTTTGCATGTGGCAGCAAATTTGGGCCATTGATTTCCATTTATTTCCTGCTCAAATGATCCAGGCCGGCTGCTGCTGGGGGTGGGGGCGGAGGGGGGGCTCTTTAGCATTTTAAGTTTGCAGATAATTGGAGGAAAATAACTCCAATAATGAAATCGCTGCTGGATCACATTCTGATACGTGACAAATCAATTCATTTATGATACCTTCTTTGTCACACTGAGCCATTCTGGTGCTCAGTGGAAACCTCCTAAATTAATAAAACTGTTAAATCCATGAAACCCTCTGCTCTGAGCAGCACCTCGCAGCACAAGTTTGAATCATTAAGGGAATAAAACTGATAAATGTGAGTGGGGGAGTTGCCTTTGTCTGGAGAGGGGCTGGCTTTCTGGGCGGATAATTGTGTTCAGCCTCACTGGGGCAGCAGGGGGCGGGGCAGGGGTGGGGCCAGGCACACTTTGGGGGTGGAAACCAGTCTTGACCTTACCCGCGTCTGGAACAAGCTGCTTTGGTAGTGATTTGTGTAGCTTTAAGCTTTTTAAAGGAAGTATGATTTAACAGTGAGAAGAGAAATATAAAGCCTTTACTGAACCCTGTCAAACTTGACTTGGCTTGGCGGAGATTTTTCCAAAATGTCTACACTCGTCAGCTCACAAACTGTCCGGAGAGGCATGGCATAATAAATAGAGCAGGGGTGGGTGGGGCTGGGCTCCGGCAGACTGAGCGGCCTCCTGACTAATCAGTCTTGTTAGCTGTGTGTCCCTGAGCAGACTGCTGTACTTCTCTGGGCCCCCTGCTTCCTCAAACATGACTTGATATCGAGGATGGGGGTGGGAACCTCACCATGAGTATATAAAAGGAATGTATAAGAAGATACATGACAAGTCTCGTGCAAGGTAAGGGTTAGTAAATGTTATTTCTGAGCATGGCTCCAGGCAGTTAAGCAATTCTGCAATTCTCACTGCACCAGCCTAGATTGTTTTTTTTGCTGGGTTGGGTGTAGATATCACAGGACTGTGATGGAATCTGCTGTTTCTGTGCTGTGTACCACACTGATGTCTGTTCCTCGGCTTGAACACAGAATCGGAACAAAGGCTGAGCATCTCAGCATCTCTCACTTAGTCTGGCTTGGCTCAGGAGGGTGGAGTAGGGAGGCCGGCACCCAAGATGCCAGCCAATGGCACCTCACTCCCTGCCTGGATAGCCCAGCTCATGGGTGCTTAAAGGACTAGGCCTGAAATGGCGGGCGGGAACTTTGCTTTTCTGGTCACCTCTTAACCACACTGAATCCTAACCTCCTCTAGGGGCCTCTGTGACCTGAGATCCCTGGAATGGTTAGAGTAGCCAACCCCATCCTTGGAGGTTGTCTAGTAGGGCATCTTCAAAACCAGCCGGGCGATGGTGGCGCACGCCTTTAATCCCAGCACTCGGGAGGCAGAGGCAGGTGGATCTCTGTGAGTTCGAGACCAGCCTGGTCTACAGAGCTAGTGCCAGGACAGGCTCCAAAGCCACAGAGAAACCCTGTCTCGAAAAACCAAAAATAAATAAATAAATAAATAAAATTAAAAAATTAAAAAAAAAATAAAAACAAAACCACAGCCAGAAAAACTCTTGTGGTGCTCAGCACTTGTGTATGTGTTGTGCACGCATAATTGGGCAAAACGTTAGGAGGCTGTGCTTGCTTTTCATGCAGGAAATGCACATGGCTTTGTTCTATTCTAATCTAGCATTCATTTCACTCTAGCCTATCTGTGTTTTGTGTGTGTGTGTGTGTGTGTGTGTTGTGCCCATGTATGCGAGCATGTATGTGTGTCTGTGTATGTGCATGTGAGGATTGAAGTTGATATTAAGTATCTTCCTTGACTGCTCCCTGCTTTATTTATTGAGACAGGGTCTCTCACTTCATGAAAACTTCTCCAATTCCAGCTGGTCTAGTTAGCCAACTTGTCCTGAGGACCATCCCCCCCCCACACACACACATACATACATACATCTGCCTCCTGAGTGGTAGGATTACAGGTGGCCACCATTCCTGCTTCACTTTTATGTGGGTTTGGGGGTTCTAAATTGTGGTTCTCCTGCTTGTATGGCCAGCTTTTATCCATGGATCCATCTTCCTGGCCACTGTTCTTGGTTTTTTGTTGTTTTTTTTTTAAATATTTATTTATTAGCTGGGCGCTGGTGGTGCATACCTTTAATCCCAGCCCTTGGGAGGTAGAGGCATGTGGATCGCTGTGAGTCTGAGGCCAGCCTGGTCTACAAAGCTAGTTCCAGTTAGGACTAGTTACAATTAGGACTTTTAAACAGAGAAACTCTGTCTTGAAAAACAAACAAAAAATTATTTTTTACTATTGTGTGTGTGTCACTGCATGCAGGAGCCTTGGAGATAAAAAAGCAGGGATGTACTTTTATCATCCAGATAGTTGTGACCTACAATGTGGTGCTGGGAACTGAATCTCTGTCCTCTGCTAGAGTAGTAAGTGTTCTTACTCACTGAATTATCTGCTCAGACCCTGTTCTTGGTCTTTAAAATGCTGCCTTGGTTCACTAAATTATTTACATGGGCCATTAGTGGATGTGACCCACAGTTTAGAGCATTTGGATCTGGCCCACTGCTTACTGTTTTGACAAGGGACTTGAGCATAAAGGCTTCATAGCATGGTCTTCTCACGCTACAGACCTGAGCAGGCCCAACTCTCCCAGGCATCTGCCTGCCACCGTCCTCCTCTTCGGTCACTCTGTACAGGACCCAGGGACGGTGGATGGAGATGGATGGGTTGTCACCACCAGCCTCTGTCTACCTTCTTGAACAAAGGGTGGAAGTGACAAGGTGGCCCAGCTGCCCTCTCTGCTCCACAGAGATCAGAGGGGGATGGGAGCAGGGAGCCCATGCCCCTGGTATAATGAGCGGAGTGGCTGCAAACCTGACAAGTCTTTGCTCTGGAGCATCAGGAATCCTTAGCAGCCGCCAACACAAGTGCTAATTGCCAGCTTGGGCAAGGACGGCAGCCCTGACATCCATATCAATTATGGCCACTGGCCATGCTTGGGAGACAAAGGTCTCTGAGGCTGTCAGGCTCCAGTGTCAAAGCTCTGTCTGCCAAAGGGAGGACAGAGACAATAGCCACCTATCACTAACCCACTGCCTTGGCAGCCCGCCCCTGGGTGGGGCAGAACAGAGCCTGACAGGTGAGGGGCCAATGCAAGGCAGTCAAGCTGCCTTGATGCTTTGACACAGTGTTTCCCACACTGTGGGTGACAGGTTGTTGTCAACCCTTAGGTGGGAAACTGCAGCTCCAACATTTTCTTCATCCTGGTAAGAGTCCTGTGGGGAACTGGAAATAGCCTCAGACACAGCCCCCCTGGTGGTTTTTATGCTGACAAACAGTGTGGGGAGCACGGAGGCTAAGTGGTGGCTTTAGGACCCCTGAGCTCCTGTTCAGTATGTCCCCTAACTCAGATTGGGGCGAACTCTCACTGCTGGGACTCCAGTATTGAAGGGAGTCGGAATCACTTGGAGAGCTGTTATAACAAACGTGGGTCCCTTGTCAGTTTCTGTTTAGTGTACCTGGGGTGGGGTGTAACCAATCCTCCAATATGCACTATATAGATGGAGCTAACGCTGCCAGGCATGTCCAGCCCTTGGCCCTTAGGCCAGTGGCTCTCAACCTGTGGACCACAACCCCTTTGGCAAACCTCTGTCTCCAAAAATATTTATATTACAATCCATGACAGTAGCAAATTATAGTCATGAAGTAGTAATGAAAATAATTTTATGATTGGGGGTCACCACAATGTGAGGAACTGTATTAAAGGGTCTCAGCATTAGGAAGGTTGAGAACCACTGCCTTAGGCCAATGTACTCCAAGACACTTAGGAATGCAGCCCAACACAAAATCGTTAATGGACTTGAAATATGATGAGGGTTTTGTGTGTGTGTGTGTGTGTGCACGCATACATGTTTCGGTGTGCACATGTTCCAGGGAATATTCATGTGTGTGCAAGCGTGTGGCAACCAGCGGTCAATGTCACGTGTCTTCCTCAATTGCTCTCTGTTTTACGAGGCAGGGTCTCTCACTTATTTCTCTCTCTCTCTCTCTCTCTCTCCTTCCTCATTTGCCTCTTTCTTTCCTTCTCTCCCTCCTTCCCTCCTTCCCTTGCTTTGGGGATTGAACCCTAGCATACTATTCAAGGTCTCTACTACTGAGCTAACACTGCCCTAGTTGTTTTAGTGGCTGGGGGAGAAGTGTGTGTCAAGGGTGTTCCTGGAGGTCAGAGGGCGACTTTTGAGAGTTGGTTCTCTCCACCACATGGGTCCCGGGATTGAACTCAGTTCATCGGACTTGGTGGCAAGCACATCACTGATTTGGTCTCCTCCTGGCCCCTTCTCATTTTATTAACACACTTCCTCTAGATGTGGTGTCCAAGGCTATCACTTGGATGAAGTCGAACATCATTTTACAAAATTATAGATCGTGTTTTCTTGCCACAGCTGAGAAATCTTTACCTAATCCAAAGTCACAAAGATTCTCTTCTCTGTTTTTTCTCCCTAGATACTGTATAGTCTTACTTTTAACTTTGAGAACATGGATCCATTTTGAATTATTTTGTGTATAATGTAGAGTTAAAAAAAAAAACAAACTAAGTTGATTTTTTTGGGGAGCGCCAATAATTATCCAGTTGTTGGGCCGGTATTTGTTGAAGGCACTCTGCTTTCCTCTTGAGATGTACTTGATAGTCTGTGGAGAGACAATAAAGTTCTGTGGTGCTGACCTCCGTCTGTCTGCACCCATCCGATCCAGCAGACACTGCTGTCACACTGTCTAGGGCAGACCCTTCCACTTGGCCCTCAGTTGTCCAACTAGCATGAGCCTGTCTACTCTGCTTCATCCCCACATGAACTGTAGCATCGACTTGGCAACATTTGTAAAGAAAACCTGTTGAGATTTTCATGCAGACTTGGAAGGATTTTCGATATTAATTTTGGGGGAAATTGCCATCTTACTCTCATTGCTTTCTAATTTGTGAACACAGACTTAAATTTCCATTATTTGGGTGTCCTTTCATTCCTTTTACTAATATTTTATATTTTTTTTTGTTTTCTGAGTGTAATTATTTCTTTTGTTAGTTTATTTCTAAATATTTTATTCTTTTTTGTGTCTTGAATAGGTTATTTTCTCAATTTTATTTTCCAGCTGTTCACTACTAGTTAATAGAAACACAATTAATTTTTATATCCTGGTCCTCTATACTATGATGCTTTTAAAACTAAATGCCTTGATGCACCTCCCACAGCTGTTATGTCTCAGTTAGTGCATATGTCCAGACTGGAAGTCTTGACTCAATTCACTCTGGACTATAGAAGGATAGTAGTTTCTGGTAGTTTGATAAAAGCCAGCATCCCTCAGAAACTTGTGAATGATTCCTCTCAGCCAAAAGAAGCCATTTTCCTTGCCTCTGGTAGAAGGGACATATGACTTTCCATTGACATTTGCCTGTAGCTTTATATTAAAGCCCGTGAGAGCCTCCAGGCTCCTTTAGTCCCTATTCACAGTTACATCCTGGCCCTTTTCACCTCCTCCTCTACCCTAAACTCCCAGGTCTGCTCCAGTTCATGGGTTTCCTTCCCTGCAGCTATGTGTCTCCTTAGAACTGCATGGTTTTTCTACCTCTGGTTACCTGGTCCTGTCCAGTCTGCCTCTTTTTCTCTCTACTCTGAATTCTTTCAGATGCTCTCACTCTCTTATTCACAATAAAAACCTTCCACCAATCATTGACAGTCATTTTGGTGGTTTCTTTACTGAGGCCCCTTGAGTCAGTATAGTAGTTTGAATGTAATTGGACCCCATAAATGCATAGGGAGCGGCACTGTTAGGAGGTGTGGCTTTGTTGGAGTAAGTGTGACCTTGTTGGAGGAAGTGTGTCACTGTGGGGGTGGGCCTTGAGATCTCCTATCCTCAAGCTATGCCCACTGACACAGTTCACTTCCTGTTGCCTGCAATCAAGAAGTAGAACTCTCAGTTCCTTCTCTAGCACCATGTTTGCCTGCACACTACCATGCCTTCATGTTCTGCCATGAAGATCATGGACTAAACCTCTGAAACTATAAATCACCCCAATTAAATGTTTTCCTTTGAAAAAACTGTGATCGTGGTGTCTTTTCACAGCAATAGAAACCCCAAGACAGTTGGCTTCTGGAAGTTCTTGCCCAATAAAATATGGCAGAAAATGTGTGGGTTTCTAGGCCCAGACTTTTAGGAGTTAGGAGTTCTGTGTCCTTGCTGTGGCACCCTGCACAAGAACTGAAATTCAGGTGCCATGCTGTGCAGAAGTCTAGGGTGCTCACAGCATGACCCATGTGGAAAGGAATCTAGCCCCAGGCTTGGGAGTCTAACCTGCCAGCTTTTGGGTATACTGTTCTGCCAGAGGCTCCCACCTCTGACCTAGCAGCTTCATCTGGGGCTTCTCTAAAAGACACTGACCTTCCAGCCAGGTCTTGACTAAGACTTGTGAACAAAGCCAAGAAAACAAAACAAATAAACAAAAACAAAAAACACCCCCGATTATGTCCTTATATTTGCTTCATTTTGTTTTCTGCGTGATTTGTTCCTTAGAACTCAGAAATATCAGAGTTCCTTGGAACTCAGAAATATCAGAGTTCCTTGGAACTCAGAAATATCAGAGTTAAACACATCTGCCCTCTGTGTTTAACAAACTTGATAAGGAAAAAAAGGAAGAAAGAAAGAAAGAAAGAAAGAAAGAAAGAAAGAGAGAGAGAGAAAGAGAGAGAGAGGGAGGGAGGGAGGGAGGGAGGAGAAGGGAAGAAGGGAGGGAGAATGACTTGCTTGCACTGTGGTAGACCCGTGTTTTGATCATTTGAGTTGGACTAGTGTATGAACATCATAGCCTAACCACAGACGTACAGTGTGTGCAAGTCCCTTCCTCCCTGCCCTTACAGCCTTGCTCTCCTCAGCTGTACCAATTGGGATCACTAGATTCTCTGTGCCAGCACTCAGCAGAAAGGTTATGTCCATTGCGGGTCCTTGCTTGAGCTGAAGGGAGGATACTCTTCCTGTACTTGGGGTAGAGGGCCACCTCACCCCTGGGGTTTCCACCTTGCCCCAGAGCAGGGTGGGGTATAAGGGCAGAGCACAGAGTAGAGACAGAGAGCTCTTCGTTCCGTCCTACTGGGGACTGTGAGAGAGGAGGTATGGACAGGAGCAGAGTGAGGACAAACAGTCCCACCTGACTGCTTTGGGGCAAGAGGGGAAGCCTTGGAGGAAGTGGGGATGGAGTGAAGTCTAGGTGCTTGAAGGCTCTCCAGGCTGAGGTTAGGAGGCCTAGCTGGGTCCTTGGAGCCCTGGACTTGTCTGGATTCTATTCCTAGGATGGAGGAGAGAGAAGGAGGGCTATTGGCTCTGGTTGGGTGGGTAGGACCATGCCTATTCCGGCCCTAAATAACCAGGCTCAGGACAGGGTCCCATTCCTGTGGTCCCTCCATGCCAGAGTCTCCGTTATCTACTTTCCCTGGAGCCTCTCTCTCACACAACTGGGTTGGGATATACAAGCTCATGCTGGGTTTTAGCCTTGGCCATGCATGGAATCTGTAGTCTATGAAGACTCAACTTTTGGGTAAAGGGGGTTTCACTTGTAAAATCTCCAGGGTATGGGCATTTATATATTCTCATTTTTTTCAGAAGATGAGGAAGAAGTTAATTTTGTTCGTGTGTGTGTGTGTGTGTGTGTGTGTGTGTGTGTGTGTGTGTGTGTATTCAAGGTAGGGTTTCTCTGTGTAGCCTTGGATGTCCTGGAACTCACTATGTAGACCAGGTTGACCTCAAATTCATAGAGCTCTGCCTGCCTCTGCCTCCTTAGTGGTGGGATTAAAGCCACGTGTCAACCCTGCCCGAGTTTGTTCATATATTTTTAAATTCTGCTTTAAAATATGTGTATTCCAGTGGCTCCTAGTATATTGCAGAGGTGAGCAGCCATCTCTAACCTGCCACCACTCTTGCTCTATGCCGTGCTAGGACATGCATCCAGAGCTTTGTGCATGCTAGGCAAGCTATATAGCCACAGCCCTCCACGGCCTAATTTTAGAACATTTTTTATCATTTCCCAAGGAAATCCTGTGCCCATCTCTAGTCACTACCTATTTCAATCAAATGGGGAGTGACCTGCATACAGACTTTGCTATCTGGCTTCATTGTTGGTGGGGTCACTCTGGCCTCTTCCATCTTTCTCTGTTGATGCTGCTACATCTCCCTTTGAGCTGTATCCCCAGGGGACTCACATGTGTGGGAACAACTGGAGTGACTCAGGGATGATGTGCACTCCAGTCTTTATGGCATAGTTCCTGCTCTCAAATAAGGACCCCCCCCCATTTCACTGCCACCAGCCCACGGTGTAGTAGTAGTCATTTGGAGGGTCCCCTCTGAAGCCTTGCTGAAGTATGAAAGAGGACTGAAGGATTGCAGAGTAAGAGCCGAGGCCAGACCCATGTATGCCCCCTTCCCATGATGTGCTCAGCTTGGCTCCACGCCATGGAGGAGCCCTGCGCTACTTCAGCCGCACCCTTTCTCCAGGTTAGTGGAGACTTTGACAGAGGGAATTGAGAGAGGAGCTCCTGGCACTTGCTCTGTACAGCTGCGGCAGCGATGTCAGCGTCTCTCATGATGACCAGGGAACCATGGGCAGTACATTTATGACAGTAGGTCTGCTGTCTTGTGTGAGAGCTGATCACACACCACTTTGTGCCATAGAACAGTCCTTCCTTCCTGTGTCAGGACTGCTAGACCAGGGGCTCGGCTTTATCACAGTTACAGTGGTGTGCGCCCTATGCCAGTGTCACAGTGCCCTGCTGGTGGGGCATTCTAGGTTCTAGCAACATAAGGTTCATGTCCCTCATCTCTGCCTAGCCTTTAGGGGAAAGGATCGGGGTCTCAGCTTGCTGAGAGACATCGAGGGGAGGAGATGTGTTCCTTGACTTAGTGTTATAACACAGAGCTCGGCTGGATATCCTTGGGTCTCTGTAGGGTCCTGGCTCTATCCTGGATGTTCTAGAAGGAGTTAGGAGGAAGCAAAAGTTTAAAGAGGGGCCGGGCAGACTGAGGGGCGGGGTCGTTGGAATAGTCCCTACCTTGGCATCAAACCAAGAAGTTCTGGCTTGCCATTTTGTGGATGGACAACCCAGGATCCCCCAACAGAAACATAGTGCTTCTTGGGGTGCTCTACTGATGTGGATGCTGCATACTTCCCAGCTGGACAGTTGTTGTATTAGTAAGCGTCCTCTAAAGGAACAGAACTGATAACATGAAAATAAAAATATTAAAATTGGGAAGCAGAGGCAGGTAGATCATTGTGATTCTGGGGCCAGTCTGGTCTATATAGTGAGTCCCAGACAAACCAGGAATACATAATAATGCCCTATCTCAAACCTGTCCACCCAATGAGGGGGCATTTATTAGCCCGACTTACAGGTTATGGGCCAGGTAGTCCAACAATGTCTGTCTCATGAGAATCCAGTTGTTCAGTACACCAGGCTGGGTATCTCATCAGTCCCAACCTGGTGCTAGAGTTCTGGATGCTTCCTGGAGAGCTTCTAGTCTTTGATCTGTGTTGGAATCCTGAAGAAGTTGGATTTAATACTGGTCACAACTATAGGGTAGATAGCTTACCAGTATGAGTGAAGGCAAACAGGCAAAAAGCAAAGTTGCCTTCATCCATGCCCTTTTATTTGGGTTGCCACCTGAAGGTGTGGGCCAGATTTAGGGTGAGTCTTCCTGCTTCAAATAGTTTGATCAAGAAAATCTCTTATGAACTGGACAGTGGTGGTGCACTCACCTTTAATCCCAGCACTCAGGAGGCAGAGGCAGGTGGATCTCTGTGAGTTCGAGGCCAGCCTGATCTACAGAACAATTCCAGGACACCCAAGGCTACACAAAAAAAAACAAAAACAAAAACAAAAAAAAAACTCTGTCTTGAAAAACAAAACAAACAAACAAACAAAAATCCCTTAGAGGAGTGCCCACAGCTTGGATTCTAGTTGATTCTGGATGTTGTCAAGTTGACAAGTAAGATTCACCATTGCAGTTGTGAATGTGATAACGAGACTGTGTCCCCATCCATTGAATTTACTCCATCTTCCACAGGACCCTTGCATATGCCAGACCCTTCAGTTGCAGTTCAACACAGGACTCAGGGAGACTAAACAGAGCCAAAGTCCCTGGAGCAAAGTCCAGGCAGCCCAGGTGGACTCCTGTTCACACTGCTTAATATTAATAGAACACCCAGGATTCTGGGTCAAGCCTCAAGGGTTTGTTCTACCTGGAACTTAGCCCCTGCACCGTGCACACGTTTTCCTCCCCGACTGCAGTATTGGTGGGATGAATGAAGGTTTGCCTGGTGCCTGCCAATACTCAGTAAGGGTCAAATGAGCACAGGCTGAGTGCAGTGGGAAGTCAGAGCCTGATACCACAGGAGGTGTTCACGGGAAGTGGAGCATGGGTCAGGAAAGTTTTGGGACAAGAGGTGAGGTCAAAATATGGCACAGGCAGAGAGGCAGGAGAGGCTTCTAACTGCTTTCCATAAATGTTGCCAGTGTTTTTGATCTATTGAGAAGCTGCACCTGGACTCAGTAAGTCCTTCACCCCTACCCTATCTGAGGAGCTAAAGCCCAGGTAGAAACCATCATTTGCATGTTATTATTTGAACTGTCACATGGGAGCCAGGACAGGACAGTCTGGGGAGACTTCCAATAGGAGGAGATAGTTGGGTAAGGCTTTGAAGAGTACATGAGAGTTTACAAGGCAGGAAAGAAAAAAGACAGCCTGTACCAAAAGAATAGTCAATAAGAAGTCACTGAAGGGAAACAATGTGTTTGAGAAATGCTGTAGAATACCACAGGGCTGCGTACAAGATGCCAAGATGGGCAGGGGCACATTGCCAAAACATTGCCAAAAGTTGTGTAGACCACCAACCTCTGCAGTTGGGTGTCATGGCCCAGCTCATTCTCTCAGATATTGATTTGGCTGTTTCCTAAACACTTGCTATGTATCAGGCTCTGCGTTAAGAGCTGGGCACACCCTGGCTGGGAAACTGGGTAAGCAGAGGATAGACCAGAAGGCAGAGTCAGAGAAAGTGGTCAGAAGGTGGCTAGGAAGGGTGTCAGCCAGGCACAGGAGTCCGGCCAGCGAAATGTGAAGGGGACAGGGAGATGCCCTGTGTACGAACAGAAGATCGCTGTGTGTCATTGCTACTTCATCAAGGTGAACAGTCTAATGTTTAAGTCTAGAATTTATCTGAAGGCAAATAGACTATGGCAGAAGTGACATTTGGGACTTTAGGGGTGGAACTGTAAGAAAACAAACAGCCGATCGGGCCCCCTAGTGCTCTATGTAGGAGCGTTGAGGTGTCCCATGGCCACCAAGCTGCAGAGGCCATCCATATGGAGGAATAATCCTTGCTCATTCTGCCTTCCAGGCATCCCCTGCAAGCCATCAGATATGTGATGCCAACAGAGGTTTCAGATGGCCCCGCTTACTGCTATAGCATCAGCAGAGTAGCCTCCTCTACCCCTAGACAGATTAGAAGACTCGCTGGACCAAACCTTGCCTGAATTCCAAGTCAACAAACTCTGGAATAACGTGAAATAGTTTCTGGCTTAAAACCCTAAGTTTCAGGGGAGCTTACTACATAGGGTAGATAACAGGAAGAGTGTAGAAGACTGTAGGTGCACGTGGGGAGGCCTGGTGGGGCTGTGTGGCCGAACCATCTCATTCAGGACTGCCAGGTCTAGTGAAGAAAAATACAGGTTTTTTTGGCACGTACTTAAACTGACAGTCACTGACACCATGAAATTCAGATGTAGCTGGATGCTGGTATTCTTCCTGTCCCTCTAAATCCTGGTGGCGTCTGGCCTGTGAAAGGGCTAGAGCAGAGGGAGACACCAACCTAGGGACGGTGAGGTAAGAGGCCTGGATACCGGCCTGTGGTTGGCATGCTGAATCTGTGCTAGAACTGCTGAGTGTTCTCTTAGCAGGTACCTTGGAAGAAACTACGCCCAGGGCCCCCTGATGGAGCCCCAGTCTACATATGGCACTGGTCACAGGGAGAGGTTGGAACAAGTTTCCTCTGCCCCTGCTGCTCTCCGCCCCAGCCTGTGAAGAATGCGGACAACAGAGAGCTCCCAGTGTGGCTGAGCATATGCGCTGTGCCACACGGGACCACTGAGGCTCCTCACCGTCCCTCGCTGTCCTTGCAGACTGCTAGTGCCTGTTGCTGGCGATCTAGATGTCTCCTGTCTCCAGAGATACTGACACCAAGGCTTAGTTTGGGGAGCTGGCTGGCATGTAGTTCGCTGGGAAGGCTGGCCTGGAGCAGCACACAGTTGGTCCTGTTCCCGTAAGAGCTTCTTCCTCTGGGCTTTGATGATCTTAGGTCCCCAGCTAGCTCCCTGGTAGCTGAAGCTTTCCTAGCCCTACATAGAGCCCATGAGAAGGGCTTTTCCGGGAAGCTATTCTGTCTGTGATGCTTTTGCCAAACTTCTCTTCAGGAAAGAGAACCCCATAGTGAGCCCATACAGATATTGACTCTTTGTAATGGGTGTTAAGATTTCTTACCTTGGGGTGATGTAGCACTCATCTAGGTTTGGGAGAAGCCTTAGGTTCAGGTCTGAGCTGCACAGGATGGTTCCTCTCTGTGGCTTCAAAGTAGCTATCTCTGACTTTACATCCTTTGATGACTGTCTCTTGTCCGGGTAGTAGCCTGGCTGGCTTCATCATGCACACTGCCTTTGCTCCCTCCCACTACTCTGGTTGCTGGACCATCTTTCTGCTGCCTTATTGAGGCTGCTCAGACTCCACTCCCTTCTCCATGTATTCCTTGTGACTTTGATGAGGGTAGGGGAAGCCTTGCTCTCAAGAACTGAGGGGTCACCTAGGGTTCTAGGCAAGTGTTCTGGGAAGAAGAGAAAGCTATTAGGATTGGGCATATGACCCATGGAGTCTAGAGTCTTGAGTTTAGGCAAGCTGGTTAGTGTGTATGACCAAGTGGCCATAGACAAGTCACCCGAGGTTTCTGAGACTCAGGGCCTCACTGTGTGCTTCAGCCAGGGATCCCATTTTGCTGTCTAGAGAAGACAGCAATTTGCAGCACAAGCCTGTCTCCTATTCACCAGGGCTTCTTTTTGTATTGGTTAGAACATAGTCTTGTTTATTTGTTTGTTTGGAAGAAAGCATTGCTATGGAGAGTGGCAGGACAAATTGTTCAATCCAGACCCAGGGGGTTGGAGTAGGTTTTGTGGAGAATGGGATATTGGAGGTGAACCTGAAAGAACAAGAAGGAACATTCTATGGAGATGAGATAAACACCAGGCTGGGGGAGGGACAGGAAGGGTGTAGCAGCCACTGGTTGCAGCATGTGCAAAGTCACTGGGGATTGAGAGCACTTAGCATGTCTGGTCATCTAGGCTGGGATGTGTGGGAGGGTAGGATGGGGCCAGGGGCCCAGGGCTGCTGAAAGGAGAAGTCACTCTGGGGTCAGTGTGGGAAGAACTTTGCATGCCACCCTGAGGGGTCTGGATTTTGTCCACTTGACAGTTAGGAGCCAAAGAAGGCTTTTATTAGGAGTGACAGAGTCACAATTGTGCCTTGCCTCTGCTCTTCGGCCCTCTCTTGAAACTCTACCTCTTTTATGGAGCAGTGCCCAAATGTCCCCCTACTCGACACAGCTGAGGCTCTTGTGGGGGTCACATCCCACCTGTCCCTCCCTGATGCTGGCCTTCTGGCCCAGTGCTGACTGAGCCTCTCATGTCTTCCACTAAATCTCACAGATGATCTGAGCAAGCCTAGACTGAATTCCTGGCTGTGACTCTGTGATCCTAGCATGAGATAGTAAAATGCCACCACAGCAAGGATTGACCTGTATCTCTGGGTCAAATCAGCTCAGAAGGGCCAAGCCATGTCTCCCTGTGATCTTTCTGGATTAGATTCTAGCCTACTGACCACCATAAACCAGCTTCCACTTCTACCCCCACAAGTTGGTTGACCTCTTCTAAAATACTGTTTTTCATGTTGCTTAGGCTACCTCAAAATTGACATGTCACCAGCTATGATCTTGAAATTGTGATCCATCCACCTGTCTCCACAATTTGAGTGCTGGGATGTATACTTTTATTTTGTGCTAAGGATCAAACCCAGGGCTTTGTACATCTTAGGCAAGCACTCAAACAACTTAGCTATACCTACCCCAGTCCACTGCTGTTTTTATGTTTGACAACCAGAGTTTTATGGAGACCAAGGTGAAGTACAAGACACAGAGAGAGAGCAGAGGGGAGATTGGGTCTTCAGGGTTCCTGCAGAGATGGACAAAAATCTCATCCAAAGCCCCCAGGAATTCTCTATGTAGTACTTCAAAGGCCTGAAGACTCCTTTGTGTCCATCCTTTATGAAGGGAAAACTGAGGCCCAGAACCAGAGGAACCAGCTCTGATCCCACCAGGATTAGGAACAGAAGCAGGCCGATCCTGTGTAAGGAATGAATGGTGTTAGGGAGGCTTGTAGGGAGTTGAGGACCGTGAGACTGCACTGGAGGGCTCTCAGAGACCAGGTTGGCCTGCCACCTTTATAGTTTGAGTTCCTGATGCAAGCTTTCGAGTTGGCAAGATGCTTGCTTGAGTCTGTGTTTCAGACAGTCTTGAGGTAGCTGACTCATAGTTTCTCAAGTATGGGCAAGAGGTGGGGAGATAGTCGCAATAGCTCAGGCAAGAGCAATGGGCTTGGCTTTGGGCTTGGAAAGGAATGCATTGATAAACCCTGCAGAGGTCAGGTGGCGAGACTAAGTCCTTGGACGCCCTGGATGTGCTGGAGTCCACACCAGCCTCTTAGACAGAGCCTAGCAGGAGGTGTGGAAGGAGGCGGGAGCAAGCTTCAGACTCAGGGCCCATCTCACCTGTGGTAAGTCTTAGGCTCTGTGGTAGAGAGAATACCAGGAGACAGCTGCTGTGCTAGAGTGTGGGAGTCAGAGAGGGTGATCCAGCTGAACAGAGCATCTAGGGGAGGCGGGGGGCAAGGCGGGTGGAAACCATAACCAGCAGAGGAGACAGAGGGTGAAGTGAGGAGGGAGATCAGCCTCTGCCAACCTTGATCTTTAGGGGAGGAGAGGAAGGTTCTTAAAGAGATTAGGGATGACCGAAGGGGTGCGGGGGTGGGGGTGGGGTGGTTCAGGTACAATGAGTAATCCATTCCAGCAGAGCCAGAGCACAGTGCTACATGAGTGAAAGAGAGTAACTGCAGTACTACAGGTATTTGGTGGATGGACGCTTTGAGGGTCGGCAAAAGGGCAAAAATTTCACTCACTCATTCATCCATCCATCCATCCATCCATCCATCCATCCATCCATCCATCCATCTATCCATCACAGGCTCAGGGAATATCTGCCACAAACATGGCTTGTGTGTGCAGGATCTATATTCATCCACTCCTGAACACAATAGCATGCCTTATTCATGAAGCTTGTGTTCTTGATGTTACCTAAGAGGGCAGGCAGACAAAATGCCAATCATGATAAGAAGGCATGAGGAGAGCATTTTGGGGTGATGAGGTTAGGACAAAAAAAGAGGCAGAGGAGGTAAAAATCTCACCTGGCTTGATCTTAGCAGATGGTAGGAGGCTGATGACTAGGGAGGGGCCCTATGGTTACTCTGACAGGGAGACGGTGTGTATGTATATATGGTTGGGGTAGGTAGGCCATGAACAAACTCCAGGTGGGTTAAGGAGTGGAGGAGGGAGGAGAATAATAAACCAAATATCCAAACACACTGAGCTAAGGACATGAAAGTCAAGGTAACAGCAATATGAAGTCCTGCTCCGCGCCCAGCACTCTCAACCCACCTTCAAAGTCCCTCAGGTAGGTGTCACCATCCCCATGTCCTGCTGTCTAGTCTAGGGCTTGGAAGCGTTGGTGGTCATATCAACACCACAGAGCCAGCGTGCTGGGCTGACTCCGTACCCACCAACTGTGTGACTTTAGGCTCGGCTTCCTTGTGTGGATACGGGGTATAAAAGGTCATGTCTTACAGGGCCGTGGTAAAGATTCAGCAAATGGGTCCTCAGCTCCTAATCAGGCGCTGTGCCTGTGCCGTGAGTATTATCTTTGGATAGTATTATCTTTATCCAAAGTCAGTCGTAAGGGTGGGGAGCAGTAGCCCCGTCTCTGCCTGTCCCTGCTGTTCCTCACTATGCTGCCCCAGCTGGGGAGGAAGGAGCTATGTAACCCACTGTGCAGGCTCATGCCTCTGTTGGAAGCATGTGACATATTATGGCGTGATGTGATGTGTTTTTCTCCTCCTGGTGCAAGACATGAGTCAGAGGGCCATTCTGGGGAAATGCTTCCTCGGGCATGCCCACCTCATCGCCCCTGCTTTCTTTCGAGTTTTTGGATCAGACTTTATATCTGGCTCTGCCATTCACCGGCCTTATTTATGCAGAAAATGGCCCCACAGTTCTAACTTGCTCAACAGCCCGAAAGATTCAGCTTTGGTCCGTGGAGGGAGGGAAGGAGGTGTGGGGTGGGTTCACAAATGAGGGAAGGGAGGAAAAAGAAGGAAGAAAGAAAGCGCCGTCAACAATAAAAACAACCTCTCTCCCCGGTCTAATCCGGGCAGCTTTCAGGGTAGGGGTAAAACAGTACCACCATGGATACCCCGCTTCGCCCCCGCCCCAACTGTTTTCACAGGAAGCGAATCCTGGGGCGTTTTCAATGTGCCCCTCGGGGCAGAACAATGAGGCCCTTGAAGCTTGGGATCCTCGCTTCCTTCTGTTATCCCGGAGCAGGCGAGAGAGGCTGAGCGGAGGGGACCCGGGGACCTACGGGACCTACGCCGGGCCCCTGGTGGGGGAGGGCCTGGCCTACTGGGTGTCACCGAGCTGCCCGGGGAAAGCCGGGCAGCCAAATCACAGGTTGGGATCCGCCGGTGGAGCAGAGGTGCCAGGTACCTGGTACCCAACGTTCATTTGGCTCCCCGATTAGGGGCGGGGAAGAGAGGAGGCGACGAGGATCCAATTACGGCTGCTCCCGCCGGGTCGCCCGGAGGTGGTGGCGGGATGGGGACGCAGAGCCTCGGGCAGGCCGGCCTGGGATGCTCGGGGCCGCAGCTCCAGCAGGGCCTCAGCTGCCTCATTGTTTATTGTGGTGGAGCCGGCCGCTCCCCTTCCCGTCCCCTCCCTCGCGCCTGCCCGCCCGCCCGCCAGCTCCGATCCTCCCTCCTACTAGAAGAAAGAAGAGCCAGTCTGTGGAGGCGAATGAGTCATGAATAAACAAACAGCGTAGGGGGGAGCTGTCACTCCGAGCTGACTTCCTGGCTGAGCACGGCTAGGCGACCTCCTGGCGGGCCCAGAAGTCAGCCAGGCTGCGGCTGCGCAGGGCGCAGCCCATAACCAGGACTTGTCTCCTTTCTACTCCCAATCCGGGACGAAGTGCCTAGGACCTCGACTTTAGGCTTGTTCTTAGCCCTAGTCATCACAAACATCTTGCTTTAGCGTTGAACGGAACATGGTGCCCTTGTATGCTGGAGTAAGCCGGCATGATGCTGTGCCCTGAGATTTGACAAAAGCTATGTATTCAGACAGTCCACTCTGTTTGCGTTGTCTGTAGGACTCGTGCTATGAAATGCGTGCGTGTGCGTGTGTGCGCCCCCCCCCCCGCGCGTGCGTGTACTCTCACAGTATTTGCAGAAGGATATGTGTTATGGACACTGGAACATGGTAAGAAAATGTGCATATGGAAACACAAGTACGTGCGTGCATGCGTGTGTGTGTGTGTGTGTGTGTGTGTGTGTGCGTGCACGCGCGCACTGAGTGACTATTTACTGAATCTGGATTCATTTCTGTTCCTTGTGTTTAGCATGTCTCTACTTTGTCTTTTTCCTTCTCCCTTATGTGTCCCCATGGGTCATTTGGGGCCATCCATCTCTCCCCATTTAGTAAGGCTTTGGGGCCCCAGCAGACCTCCAGGACCTAGCCAGGCTGGCTTCAGTGTCCAGCCAGCTGTGGTCACATGCAGGCTAATGGTGCTGACTCATACCTGAAGAATATGTCAGGGCCCAGTGGGTCAGCCCCTGCTGTGACTGTGGGGACGGGACCTCAGAGAGCCACTGTGGGTGGACAGTACCTTAGCCAGCCCAGATCTCCTGGGAGCTGTGACCACATGAGGCCATCAGCAGGGGCAGGGCTAAATCATTTTTTCCAGCATTTCTGAAAACCACCCATACTTACCTAGGCCACATAGGGCCAGTGCTATGGCTGGGCCTGAAGGAAGGAGCTTATTGAGACCAAGGCAAGAAAGGAAGACTTAAAGAGCTCAGAAGGCCTAGGACCTTCAACCCTGCTCTCTCTCCAGAGTTGGTCCCAGTTCTTGAAACTCCCTAGCTTGAGATTGTAGCTTCCATGTAGAGGCAGAGTCTCTAAAACGGAAACCAAGCATGTGCTAGCTTCTGTCGTCCGTCCCCTGCCTCTCACAGACCCAGCACTCTGACATTTGTTGGTAGCCTTCACGGTGTCCTGGCTAGGGATGTAGGGAGCAGGAGAATCCTGGCCATTGTCTAGGGATTCTCCTATCCTGCATCTGGTAGACTGTTTGGAAGGCTAGGATCAACACAGGCTGGGGTACAGGTAAAAGTGGGACCATAGCCCCTGACTTCTTCATCTGCTAGCTCTGTGATCTAGGGCAAGTCATTTAACTGCTGAACTTGTCTTTAAAATATGCATGATTCCATAGTTAAAGAGGCAATGCCTGGAGTTTGGCTCAGGGAGTGACTTTACTTCCCACCCTGGCCTGACCATCAGGGCCTAGAATTTTCCATCTTGTTTATCCTCTGGCCCAGAGAGAGGTTGGGGCCTATAGACTTTTTCTGGAAATTGAGGATTCAAAAGCAGTTCACATTGTAGGTAGGTGGACTTTGTGGGAGCTAAGCTGGCCCCAGTAACCTGGATTTAAAGCATCTCGACAGGACTTTCCTTGTAGAAAACAGCCTCTACCTCCTCCAGTCATATCTGTTCTTGGGTTGCTTTCAACATATATATGTATATATTCTTTGGTCTTTGTGGGATTTAAAACAAGCCCCAAACACAGCCAATACTTAGGTACGAAAATATCACACTGAAATGTGGTCTTTCAATATTTAGGCACCGACTTACCTTTCTTTTCCCTCTGTTTTCTCCCTTCTTTGTCTAGGCTGGGATGCCAGCTCTGCTAGTGGTCCACATTTCCACTCAGTTAACTTAGTCTGGAGTGAAGTCACAGGGTCCCTTCGGGGAAGATGCGTGCTCTTCAGTTTACCACAGTCTCTGCTCTTCTCTGACTGACTGATTCTCAGCCTGGATGAGGCAGGAGGATTGTCTGGAGTCATGTTAAAACTCCCCTTGTGGCACCCCGCACCTACCTCAACTTTCAATGAGAATTACCGCGCCACACCAGGTTTCTAACAAGTTTCAGGAGATACCTCTGCTTCTGGTGGTCCAGGGACCCAAGTGAGGCGTCAGTGAGCTGATCATCACTCTTGGCCCTTTGTTTATATGTGGAGTAGAGAAATAGTTCTTGGTTCTTGGTACTTATAATCTAGCAAAAGTAAGGCAATGAAAAACGGTAGTGAAGTGGGGCTGTGGGTCAGTGTAGAGTACCTGATTAAGGGTCAAGCCTAGGCTTTAGGAATGTTCACACTCACGCACACACACACACACAGAGACACACACACACACACGTGCCCCCACTAAATAAATAAATAATAAAAGAAGTATCATTTACTCTTTAAAATAGAAAAGGGCATATTTCTTGATGTGGGCCCAGAACACAATAGGAACGTACCATGTGGCTGCGACTGTTTTGAGGTTTAACGGGGCATCTCACTTATTTACTTATCTGCATGGACTGTCAGGCATTTGAGGACCTGACCCCTGCCTGCTACAGCCAATGCACTGTTTAGACAACAGCGACCTGAGTTAAGAGGTGAGGCCACAGGGTGAGAAACAGATCTCATTCCCACCCTCATGAGGCTCATAGGCCGAGCATACTAAAGAAAGAATGAAATGTACAGGAAGGAATCAGAACTGCAGTAATAATGAGTGGCTGAGAAGGAGAATAATGGGGCGTGTAGGGACTTCCTGAAATCTGAATGGCCGGGGAGGCATCTCTGAGGTCCTTGTCCCGTGGAGGGATAGTATTGGGAAGCAAAGGGGATCCTGGGCCAATTTCACAATGAAAGTAGCTGAAGAGTACAGGGGTCTGGCCTCCATTCTTGGTACCATGATCCCTTCCCTCACTTTGCTACCTCTAAACAGTTCAAACCTTTCGATACCAGCCCACCACTCACCAGAGAGCAGCCTTGGCCTGAGATTTGCCATTCTCCTTTGGTTTTTACTTCCTCTAGTCTCCAGCTCAGACCCTGTGTTGGTACTCCATTCTTCATGAAATCCTATTATGTGTTCAGGGGCTGTGGGCTGGAGAATTACTTTGTTTTTCTACAACTTGGAGCCTCTAGGACCTGTTGGTCCTATTCACGTACAGATGAGGAACCTCAATTCAGTGCTTTCCATGCCCCAAAAGCCCCAGTTAATCTGTCCACATTACAGCGGGAGTCAAAAGGTAAGAATTTTGCCCTTGTCACAGAGGCCAACCAAGGTCCAGCACAAAGCAGGGAAAAGGACAGGAGCTTCTGTTTGCATCTTCCCAAATGCCTGAAGGCATTTTCCTGGTTATGGTGAACCAGTGATAAAGTCTTCCCCTAGTATGCCCATAGCAGACATTACTAATCGATCATGGACTGAGACTGTAGCTTAGTGGTAGCTTGTCTGTTATGTGTGAGGATCTGGGTTCCATTCATCCCAGAAGTACTCATGCATACACATACACAAACCAAAATGAACAAAACCCACTTAGCAATCAAGACATTTTCCCACAGAGCTTGCACGTAGCCCCAGAAGCCTCTCAAAACAGTCCTTAAAGAGGGTGGTGCTGATGAGTTTGGGGTTGGCTTATAGACTGAAAGGGATTAGCCATCCTTGTTTTAGGAAGAATTCAGATATTATGTGAGTACCATCTGGACTTTTAAGTGAGAAACAGGGTATGAACCTAGGTGGGATTTAAAACAGGGTTGTAGGAGCAGGACTGGGCTGGAAGCCAGCGAGAGGAGAGCTTGGGGGAGTTGCCAGGCTGTGGGTAGGGCATTCTTTTGAAGAGGGATGTGAAGGCTGAGAAGCAGCAGTGAGGAGTCAAGACAGAATGAGACACAGGGGCTGGGTTCCATGATGGGCTTAGCCACCTCCTCTTATCGTCCCTCCTTCAGATGAAAAGGCCTTCTCTTCCCCACATTCCTACCCACAGTGACAAACAAATGCAGGGGGCATTTTGGAGGATTCCCCTATCAGTCAAGGAAGCTTTTTCAGAAATTAACAATGGGTATCTTATTATATAGCAGTGCATCTGACAGAGTTGTGGTCTCTTGGAGGAAGCATAGGGATAGTGGTAGTTGTGGACATCTTTGGTAGGGTCAGAGTCCTAAAGGAATCTGCAGCCTGCACTGGGCTGTGGGCATAGACTAGCTCTGGGGTTCTGGACTGCTAGAGAGAAAATCAGCAGAATGGAGGAGCATCCCTGCCTCCTTTAGTTACCCCAACACCCCTATTGCCTGTCTAGCGTCTGCTCCCCAGGTTCCCAGCTTTGGGGTGGGGATGGGGTAGGAGCAACTCTGCGGATCACAAGCTGGGTGAGGACACTCTCATCCACCACCAGTCATCCGAGTGTCTGTTGGTTCAATGCTCCATCCTGACATCCTGACCCTTCATGACTGCTTCTGTCGGCCCTTGAAGGAAGGGATGCTGATGGACTGAATCAACGCGGCTTTTTTTTTTTTTTTGCAAGGTTTTCTGCTTGCATAAATCCGGTCCTGCCTGGCCTATAGTGGAGACACACTAACCCAGGGAAGGCCACATCTCCTCTTTGTCCTCCCTCTCACTGTGGCTCTGGGGAAGGCCTTCAAAGAGCCTACATGGGGACCTCTCAATCTGTTGGTGAAAGAGAGGCTTGGCTGCCATGCAGACTCCCTTTCCTCCATACATGTATGCTGTAAGGCAAACAGACTCAGCCTCGCTGTTGCACTGGTCCTGGCTTTGTGTAGCTTCAAGACTCATTGGAAGTGACAGTGTGTGATATAGGGTGAGAGCAAATGTCCAGCTAGAGGCGCCCTACCTTCTGGTTGACTCAGTTTCTCTCGGGAGTCCCAGTTGCCTCCATTGTAAAGTGAAGCACCTCTTCCCACCCTCTAAGGTCCTTGTGAAAGTTGTGGGTGCCACTGGACCAGCCTCCACAGATACTGGTTTGCCCGTAATATTTTCCCCTTTCTCTTTGCTTGCTTCTGTTCACCCTTCAGGAGATTCTGCTCAGAGTTACCTCCTTCAGGAAGCCTTCTCCCATCAGCAGCTCCAGGCAGGTGTCCCTACTGTAGAACCCTCCTCTCTTCTCCTGTAGCTCAGTTGTGTATCTTTCTCATTGGACTGTGAGCTCCAGGAGGGCAGGGGTCCTACCTACTAACTTCTCCTGGTTTCCAGGCACAGGGCCTGGTACTTCAAAGGCATTCAGTGACTATTTGCTAAGTAGATGATGGATTTCAACTGTCTCCTGTACAGTGGGGGTTTAATAAAATGCATCCTTTCCTATAGAATGTGGCCCTTGGTACCACTGAACCTCCTGCCAGTGGATGGTATGTCCTTAGGAAGCTATGCTCTGCCTGGGCGGGTCTGCCTTCCGGGGAAGGGCCTCCCACACTCCATCACTGATGCAACCAGGGGAGGAAGAGGCCAGGTAATTTGTGCTTGAGGCCTGTGCCCCACCTGGGCACTGCCCAAAAGGAAGCCCAGTGTGCCAAGAACTCTTAGGATCTTCCCCAGGAGAGAAGGATGGTGGAAATGAGTTTCCTCTCCTGCCAACATGCCATGGCTGTCCCCAAGCCCACAATCAAGGGAAGGGTCTATGCTTGCGGAAAGCAGATGATAGTCGCGCTCTGCCTAGGTTTCTGGGTCATGGTCTACTTCCCCAAACTGTGCCTGGTTTTTTCACTCACCTGGCTCCTTTCTCAGGCCCTCAGGTGTCTGCTGTTTCATCTGTTTGGGTCTCACTTTCATGTGTCAAGTGGGACAAAGAACCTTGGGAGCTGGATAGTATTTGGAGTATCCGGTAGATTTAACCATCACCTTCTACACTTGAGTTTTTAAAAGCCTATCAGTTATATGTTCCTGACAAAATGCAGAATCTTTTCTCTTGGGTACAGGTGATCCGTGGATGCTTAGCAAACGAGATACCCATACATGAAAGTTTATGAAAAATGGTAGGGATGCAACTTTGGAGGGCAACTATGTGGATGCAGTGTTCCTTGAGACAGTAATGGATGGTTCAGGGAGCAGCTGGCCACGAGTGCTTGGCGGATGCAAGTCTGCAGCCACCAGTTTGTTGTGCAAGGCTGTGGTTAGCTGGACATCACAAGTCAGCTTCAAGAGTTCAGGGGTTGTAAGGAGCACAATGGACTTGAAGAGCCTTTGCTCTGGGCCCTGTTCTGCTCAAGAAACACACTAGTATGTGGACACACTTGCCTGTCTACTCATACATGTGTACACATATGTATGCACAGCCATGCACATGCTAACAGGAACAGTATGCAGACTGATTTATCTACTGGTGTGAACTCCCTGAATGTCTCCTGTCTTACTTTTGTCCAGTGTCAGAATATAATGTTCAAGTAATGTCTAGAAAGAGTCTTCAAGTTAGTTTCTGCTTTCTTTCAGCCATCTCCATTTTACAGGCTGGAAAACTGAGGCCAGAAGGGATAAATGCTTTGCCTAGGATCCAAAAGCAAGAAAGTAGCAGAGCCAGTAGCAACAAAGAAGATACCAGGATGTCCCAACCTGTTGGGGTCCCCCCCAGAGGTGACATCTCCCCCCTAGGGAGTGTGATTAAAGCATTGCCTCCACTCAGCCCTCTCATTTTATGGATAGGAAAACTGATTGGGCCTCCCGCTCACATCAAAGGTCACAGAGTGAAGCCTAGTAAGCTCTGAGCCCAGGCTGTGGTTTCAGCTCACACAGCTGGGAAATTCCAGGCCTGAAATTGCTGCTGAGAGCACGAGATTCATACAGAATATAGCTGAAAAATAATGATCACGAAGAAGAAACTTAACAAAGTTCCATACAAAAGCCCAAGGGCCAGCCATTCACTGAGAATGCTCCTCAGAGCTGCCTGCTTGCCCAAGGCCTTGCCCACTGCTGGGATCCTGTGGCCAGCCAGCCAACAGCCCTGGCAGAACCTCCCCCTGAGCCCTGCCCCCAGTCCTGCTGACACAGGCATCCTGGCCCCTCACCTACCAGCCCTCCCCGCCTGCTGGCAGACTGTGGTAACAAGATGCCCTTTGTGTGTGTTGGGGGAAGGGGACAGTGGGCAGCTCCTCTGCTGCTTCTTGTTCTGAGTCACAGCTCCTGCCAGTTCTGGGGACAGAGAGTTGCAGGTGACTGGCCAGGCGGCAGGGAGCACAAGACCTTGGGGATGACCTCAAACAACCCCTTCCTCAAACACGGGTGGGGGTGGGGGTGGGGGGAAGGGGTGAGGCTGAAAAGGGGGAGGGGAGTGTCTTAAGCTTTCCTCCTGGCACTTGTCAAGGGGAAGCAGACTTCCTGTGGTCTGGGGGCTCCCAGTCTTAGGGAGACTTAGTAGATTTAGACTGTCCATTGTTTCCCAAATAGCTATTATGTCCAGGGACACGTATGTGCAAGCTCACACATGTGCATGTGAGCAAGTGAACACATGTTCATAAGTATGTGATTGAATGCGTGTCAGAATGTATGCTTCCCAGAGGTCCCCCACACTTCCTCCCAAGACCTCAAGGCCTGGCTCTAGGGACAGTTGTCCCTTTCATTAGAGGAGACCTAGGCTTGTCCTTGCCCACTCTCTAGACAGATCCACCAAGGCAAGTGTGTGTCTGTGATGGGCAGCTCACTCCTTGACACATCACCCTAAAACCAAGGCGAAATGTCTATGCTCCCTGGCCTAGCGCAGTGTGGGAGTCACAGTGGATCTGGCTGGATGGCTGGCTCTGAGAGCATGGGCTACAGAGCCATGCTGCATGGGTTGGACTTCTGGCTCACCCATTTTCTTTATGACTTAGGCTCTTTGCATTCTCTCTGGGTCTCCATTTCTTCATCTGTAAAGTGAGAATCCCAACACACTTGCCTCTCAGTGTTGTAACAGGGATTGGTTTTTACCTACGAAGCTCTCAGACCTCCTGGCCATCTCTGACAGGCCCTTGAGGGGTATTAGAGTCTATTATTAGTTAGTTATTTGTGCTTTTCCTGACCCCAAGAAAGCCTATGGGAGATGCAGAGGTTTGGAGGTGACTTGGGCTCACAGCCTGACTCCAAGAGTGAGGACACAGTTTCTTTGGTCCCCTGACAGACAGGCAACAGGAGTGGAAGAGGCTTTCCCTAGAAGGACATGCCTGTTCTGGGCTATGTGTCCGTCCCCCCCCTCATGCCCCTCCCCTCACCGGATGTGTCCACTCTGAGCTGTAACTCCCATATTCCAGCTTTTCTGTGGCCCCATGGACCTCCCAGCTATAGCTAGACTTCAAGAGGAAAGACAGGGTGGCCCCTGGCTATAGCTGGGCTTTGGTGGCTTTAGTTGGTTTTTGCTGCTGGGGTGATACCTCACCTAATGCTGGAGATGACCATCTGGGTCCCAGGGCTCTGAGGGGGCCTGCCGACCATCTGCCTGCTTGGCATTGGCTGCTTCCGAGAAGCAGCAGGACGGCTTGGGCAAAGCAGCACCCCGCCCCTCCTCGTAGACCCCATTACTTACCGCCTTTCAATGGCTGCCATGAGGAGCATCATTTTAGTTTCCTGCTCAAATTTTCCATGCACATACATAGGGCCCAGAAGTCAGGAAGCCCAGCTGTCCTATCTGCCAATGTGAAGACAGGAAAATCATGTCTCCCTCCCGGCTTCACGCTTTTAATTCACTGAGTGCAATCCAGGCTTCTGCACCTAGACTATTTTTTGTCCAGCCTGAAGGCCTAGACTCTGACTGGGAGGAATATTATGGACTTGAGGAAGCAGGAAGCTCCCCATGGCCACCTGGCCTCTACTTCTGAGCCTGGGGCCGGGTATAAATTTTTTATATCCTCAATAAGTCACATGTACCCAGGTCCGGAGAAGGGTTCTTTGCATGGTAATGCAGGGTTACAAGAAACTGAAGGATAGTTCTCTAGAGATGGAGACTGGCTGGGACTGGGAGGCAGCCTTGCATTCATTTATTTTTTCACTTGTCCCATCAGCTCTCTGAAGCCAGGCTTGGGGACAGCAACCTTGAGAGCTTCAGTAAGAGCTAAGCCTGGGCTGACATGTGGAAAACTCCAGGTAGGGTGTCTTAACAAGGAACATAGCCTTGCCTTGGGGCCAGGAAATAACCCCTGAAAGGTACCTACTGGGACCTGAAGGGAAAGTGGAAGAGATCTGGATTGCTTTTCTCATGAGACTCAAGTCACTATCCCTGCTGGGTGTGTCTCCAGAGCCCTAGCCAGAAGACATGCAGTAGGCTGTTTGATACCAGGATATGATAGAATCTCCAAACATGCTAGTGGCTTTCCTATGGCCTTACAGAGGAAATTCTAGAGATGACGTCCGAAGTCATGTCTGCTTGTTTCCAGATTCTAAGGGACTATCTACCCTCCAGGTCCCAGGTTTCCCTAAGGTGAAGTTGGGAGAGGTCCTGAAGGAAGTCTACCTTCTTCTCATGTCCTCCTCTTCTGTCCTGCAAATGATCCCCTGTCTCTGCGTGGGCGTCGGGAGTCTCTGCTGCCATTTCCTGTGGTTTCCTCTACATAGCTACCAGAAGATGCAAAACAAGTTGGATAGGACCCTCCCCCAGGCCCTGCATCTTGGGCTGGCATATATGTCTTGAGAGCTGGCCTAGCTACCTTTGGATTCTCATCTCCCCTTTCCTTCCCTGTCCACTGCGCCTTAGTGTCCTTGCTTTCCATTCTCATCTTGGCTTCACTCAATGGCGCCTACGTCTCAGACTCTGTATGGCAGGCCTTCTGCCTGATTTTCCTTCCCAGGCTGTGTGGCCAGCTCCATTTCACCTGAATTTAGACCGAATTCTTTGAACTGTGTGTGCACAGGAGTACGGGTGCACAAGTGCCACAGTGTGTATGTGGAGGTCGAGGACAGACTGAGATGAGGCTGGGTCCTTGTTTGTTACTAGTAGGCCTTCAAGTTTCAGTGGGTCCTTCTGTCTCCGTCTTCCATCTTTCTGTAAGAGTGTTAGGATTGTGTTGGAAACTTATCTGTACTCACAGAAGCTTCCTGGGAGCGCAGGGCAGTGGGGAGGTGTGTGTGTGTGTGTGTGTGTGTGTGTGTGTGTGTGTGTGTGTGTCTGCTCAAGCCCCAAAGCAGTCCTTCTTATTCTCTTGTTTTGGGCAGTATGGTGTTAGACTCAGAGTTTCGAGTTGCTGGGAACTCCTTTAATCCCAGCACTCGGGAGGCAGAGGAAGGTGGATCTTTGTGAGTTTGAGGTCAGCAAAGTGAGTTCCAGGATAGCTAGAGATGTTACACAGAGAAACCCTGTCTTGAACTCCCCTTGACCCCTCCAAAAAGAACAGAATTTAGCATTTATTCTGATCCAAAATAGCTTGGCAATGACTTTCCCTATTCCTTGTCCTGTTTAGAGATACGCACTTCTGTGGAAACTTCCAGATGACTTTTGAAGAGTGTGACTTGATGGAAGCCTGGGCGATGCAGGGTCAAAAGTTCAAACTCACTCTATTCCACTTCTCTTGGGTCAATAGCAAGGCATCAAAGTTTTTGACCCTCAGAGTCTTCACGGGCCCCATGTTGCCCGGACATTGGTGGAAATGCTGGCTGGCATGTCCACTCTGGTGTCTATGCTTCTTTTTGTATTACGCCAAAGCCCCCCCAAACAAACGAAACAGAAAAACCCCAAAGTCCAAATCAACAACAACATAAACAACCCTCTACAACCTTCCACTAGTCTAGGGCCTCCAGGGCTAGGAGAGAAAGCCCTGGGCCTGCTCAGGCTAAGCTGGGCAGCAGGAGGGCCAGTGTAGTGGCTGTTGGTGGGTAGGTATGGAGGTGTGCCCAGCTCTCTCAAAGGAATTTCCATCGTTTGTCTTTTGGAGCACATAGCAATTCAAGGTTGCCCAAGGTCAGAGCTTTAGTTTTTGGATGTCTTCATGGAAAAGAGAAAGCAGGCACCATTTCCATTTTTTTTTTTAACAGAGCTGGCTTAGAATCAGCCCCCAGCCATCAAAAGAAGGCAGCCAAGTGCTGGACTTCACCTGGCTGTATCCTCTAAATGCTTGGAGGAGGCAGCCATTTCTGCATGAGCCTTTTTGTGCCAGCCCTGTTCTGAGGGTCTCATCTGGCCCTAGAAATAGGCTGGATGTTGTTCTAAGAGCTTTGTGTAGGGGCTGGAGAGATAGCTCAGCTGTTAAGAGCACTGGCTACTCTTCCAGAAATTCAGGGTTCAGTTCCCGTCACCCAAACGGCAGCTCACAACTGTCTTTAACTCCAGTTTCAGAGGATCTGACACCGTCACACAGACACACACAGGCAAGACATCAATACACATAAAATAAATAATAATTATTTTTTTAAAAGAACTTTGTGTAGATTGACTAATTTTGATGAATTTAATTCTTGCTGTATCTTGCTTTAATGTAATTGTTCCCATTTTAAAGACAGGTTAGGTCTTCTTGGGCTTTATTGAACCCTAAGTTCATAATGTCTTAGCAGTGGTGATCATTACCATCATTAGGTTCAGCCTCCAAGGGGTTAAGCAACTTCCTCAAGGTCACCCAGCATGTGGATATAGTCAAACTGGAGTTCCAGCCTTACTCTGGGTGGCTGTGAGGGAGTATGCTGTCCCATGCTTAAAACTTGGCTGGTCTCAGTTCTTTGGAATAGTTGGACTGGGGACTGGGGACAGGAGACTGTCATGAGCCCCCTCTGATTTCCTGTACCGTAATCTTCATGTGCACACCTGTATTTCCAGTGTAGACCTGGAGGAAGAAGCCCAAATCCGTAAGAATCTCCCTTTAAGCCACCACCTTTAGAGGGATGTCAGGAAAGAAGCAGATAAAGAGACTATGTCTGGGCCCCACAATCCAGGAACAGACCCCCGCATGCCACAGAATGAAGTCAGACGGGAGAGGTTCCTGGGCTGGAGCCAGGACCTATTCGGATTTTATGAGTTATGCATGAACTGGTTCAGCACATAGGCCTGTGCCCAGCTTCCAATGCTCCCCACTATGCCGTCTTTTGGAATCTGCCTGCCTGCTGCCCCACCCCCAGTGGACTATCTCTTAGGTTAAGAATGTGCTCAGATCTGGAGCCACTTGGAATCGGGGGTCTTAGTTTCTTTGTGATTATCTCTAGGACTCAGTGTGGGAGGAACCTGGGCTTGAGGGCAGAGCCTGGCCTACAGCCCTATTTGGATACCGATGTCTCAGAATATAGAGAAATCCCAAGCATTGCTTTTCTAATCTGTATGGTAGCTCATAGTTCCAACTCTGACCAGTAGTCCAGTGGCTACCAAACTTCAGATCATGCTGGAACCTTCCAGGGACCCTAAAGCATATAGACTTCTGCTTCTTTCTCCAAGTGGTCCTACTTAATAGGTCAGGGTGACCGGGTGTTGGGAGGAGTGAGTGATCCTAGGCAAGTCCCACGTGGGGTTAAGTTTGGGAACCTTTGGGTAAGTTTTCACCCCTACAGCATTCTGTCATTTTCTGGCTATTAGGTCACACACAGGTCAGCATCAGACCCCCATGGTTCTCTTGGCTGCCTAGACAGCTTCCTATCTCCATCCCAATGTATGGGTTCAGGGATCCTTCTGCTCTCTCTGTCTCTGACTCTGTGTCTCTGTTCCTGTACCTGCCCTGCCTCTCTGCTCCTCCTACCTCAGGATCCTCAAAACAGAGGTCAATTCTAGGTGTCTGGGGCAGGGAATTGTGTCCTCGGGAGGGACATGGTGAAATCGATGGGTCTGTAGTTGGCAATCTGAAAAGCCAGGCTGGGGAAAGGCTCCAAGCCTACTTTCTTACCTTCTGGAGCGGTCAGCTGGGAGTCGGTGATCTATGAGAGACAGAAAGACAGACATACAGAGATAGAGACAGAGACAGAGACAGAGAGGACAAGTACCTGCATAGTTGGCCTCAGCCTCAGTGGCTGGATCTGAACAGGCCCAGGTGGTTAGGGTTGTGTTAGGACCTGTGACAGTCACATGGGAGAGGTGGCTAGATAGAAGACTTTCATCACAGTGGAGGACTTTGTGGCTAAGTTGTAACCATTTAATTTGAGTGGAGCATCCTGAGGCATGACATAGACCCTGCGTCTCTGAATTCCCTCACTAAGTTGGTGATTGGGGTATCTATGTCATCCAGCCTCACTTTCCCATCATCTATAAAATGGGAGGTGCTGTATGTTAAAGCAAGGGCAGAGAGTACAAAAGGCTCATAGAGTACAAAAAGTATCCAGCTATGTACCTATTCATACTCTATCCATGCGTCCATCCATGCATGAATACATCCATCCGTCCATCCATCCATCCGTCTGCCCGTTCTTCTGTCCATCCGTCTGTCCATCCATCCACCTATCCATCATCCATCCACCCATCCTTCCTTCCTTCTTTCCTTCTATCTTTTCCTCCATCCACTTATTCCTGTACTCTCCGATGAAGCAACCAACTCTTTTGAACCCCTTTGGTGAGCTGGCCCTGTCTGTATTAGTGCTTACACACAGAGAGAGATGAGCCAGATTCTTCGGCTTCTAATTCTGTTTCTGTTCTTCCAGGAATGTTCTGAATCCTTTCTGCCCAGCTTCTCTGACTCTCTTGCTGTGGGTCAGGAGGCCTGTCCTGTGTGGGCATAGAGCAAAAACAGAGGCCCAGCTTCCTCTTTTCATTCCCTGTTCTGGCCTGGCAGAAGGACTGATGCAATCATTTGCATTTCAAAACCGGTATCTCCCACATCTCCCTTAATAAGAGCCAATTACACCTCTGCCCCAAACTGCAGGTTGCCTGCCTGTCATTGGACTTTCATCCTGTTTGGGTGGGGAGGAACTGTTCCCTTAAATGTCGCATTTAGCATATGCAAATGAAGAACTAATTGTCCTTAATGGAAAATGAACTCACCTGCTTGCTGTGAGCTCCAGACAAAGCAGACATTGACAAAATGGGCATGGGGCCAGCCTGGGGTCTGCTCTTGTATCTCCACCTTCACTAGGGGCCCTGCTGGCCTCTCCAAGCTTTTCTTAGGTCTGGAAGATGGCAGGATAGGGATCTTAGCTAGCTGGAAGGTAACATACATAGAGATCTTTCATCCATTTCAGGGATGTGGACGCTGAGGTCTGGAGGCCTAGAGGGACTGGTGCAAAGTCACAGACTGAATGACGCTTCTTAGGGGACATCGGTATGGGATTTTGAGCTTCCGTGCCTGGGAAACCAGGTCTTAATGATCAGATTAGCTGATTGTCCAGCTAGACCAGAGGGAGCACGCTAGGTCCTCGATGGTCCAATCTGAGAGATGGGCTTGGCAATCTAGAACCTGAGGGATTGGGCTGAACAGTGTGGGACTCTGTAGACCACCCCAGCCTTTACAACCATTCAGTGTGATCCCTCCACATGCCTGGTTATGCTGCTTTCAAAGAACAGGGGCAGAATATATGCAGAGGTAGTGAGCACCCTGTCACTGGTGGCATGCAAGCCTACTAGGGGCCTGCTGAGGGCGCAGCTGACCAAACAGTGGGGATTTCTGGGAGAGGAGAAACTTTGCTGGAGAATAGGCTCCAACTTGCCAACCTCATGTCCCTAGTGCCAGAGAGAATTGTAGGAGCCCCAGGCCTGGGTCAGACTTGGAGATTGAGCATGGCTTACCCCAAGAGTCAAGGTACCTGCCTTGGAGGAATTAGCTCATCTCTCAGGCCCAAGTCCCAACCTGGCTCCTTGCCTGGCCTTGGAGCCTTGTCCCTGGACAAGTTGGAAACCCTGGGAATAAAATCCACGTCCATCTGAATATGATCCCATTCTCTGGGAACCAGAGCACCAATCTGGTGGAAGGAACACTGATGTGTGTGCCTTCTGTGGGGGTGTGCGGATGCTACCATTGGGTTCACAGGGATGCCTGGTACCTGGAGGAACTTGGGAGAGATGTGCTTCTTCTCAATCACCTTTGGAGAGTTGACTCTTGCAAACCTCCAGGGGTCCCCTGCTCTCCTACTGCCTCCTGCTCAGTCGCTTTGTACTCACGTGTGCTGCTCCTTCAGACAACCAGCATAGCCTACCTTACTTCACTGCTGCCTAACCCAGGGATACCAAGCACCTTGGGAAACCCCCATTATCTCTCTTTCCCACATGTCATGATGGAACTCAAACAGGCCAAGGAACACACCCAAGGTCACAGATCAGGCATCTGTTGGCCTTCTTTATAAAGACTTAGTGGCCCAAGCGTTTTTGTTGTCATGGAGAAGCATATCCCTATGGGACACGGAGGTCTTAGCTGCGACAAAATAGGGCCAAAGCTCTTGTTACTTGGGCATTATTGGTCAGGGGAATGGGTGAGGATCAGAATATGGGGCTTGGTCCAAGCAGGTAGTTTGATATGGTCCCAGAACTAAATGTGGATCTGTGCTTTGTCAAGCCACTAAGATGGGGAGGGTTCTGGTTGATCCTGCAGCAAAACCTTCCCCATGCTGACTGATTCCAGGGGCCATGTGAATAACTCCAGCATGAGGTAAGACAGGAAAACATAGAGACTAGCTTCACAATCTGAGACTAATTGAATTGGTAAACCAAGCATACACACCACCTTTCCTGGTACTTTGGCAGCCTGTGACCCTTCCAGGCACATTTTATGCATGCAAACCTCTTTCTGAGCAGTGTAGTGAGCTTCACAGTATACCTACTTTAAGAAGGGAAAGTAAGTTACTCCCCTTTAGCAAATTCTTGATAATGCACTGTTTCTATTCAAACACATACTGGAAAAAAAATCTGGGAACTCCTGGCAATAGGCTCATCAAGCCTAGACTGGTTTTGGACGTCTGCAGAATAAGGCAAACTGTGTCTTCTGAGTGAACTCTTAGGGAGAATCCCCTGTTTACCATCTTATGCCTATGTATAGTTGGACAGGCCTATGATTAAAACCAAATGCATTACAGGAAGGGACATGTGCTATGAGCATAGATTTATGTAACTATATAATCCTAATTCAAGTCTGTCAATAAAAACAGAGAAGCAACAGTGCTATGCCCCTTAGCAACCATATACCCCATTTTCTTGAACCCCATTCAGAGAAACCCCAAATAATAATTGGAGCCCTTGAATGCATTCACTCATGTGGCCCACTGTCATTCTTGACAATTTTTTCTTCTGATTTGTACTATTGCATTGCTTTTGAATAAAATTCCCTTGCGACTTTTACAATTTGTGTAAGCCTTTACTTCATTCAGTTCATGGAATAAGAGGCAAAGAACCTGGAAATGCTTGCCTGACCGTGGAGCTGGGTGGGTTTCAAGTGACGAGTGGTGGAGATGGGTGTGTCTCACTGAAGGCTGCATATCCCACTTGGGAATCCCGGATATGTGTGGATTAAAAACGATGAACTGGCCCAATAAGGCCTGTTCCAGTGACTCAGATGCAGCTAAGGACTTGGCTCATTCCTTCTTGGGTGGATCTAGGAACGGTGGGTATGGGCCACCATAAAAGCCCCCACCCACCCGCCTATCCACCCACTCACCCAAGTGCAGTGACTTCGACAATGTGATGCCGAGAGACCCAGAGCTCTTTTCCAATTTGCAGAAACTGGCCAAAGAGCAAAAAACCAATACTCTATCATCTTGACTACAATAGCTTTTTCTGGTGCCTTCTCAAACAGGACAAGACAGAAATGCAGAGAAGCCAGCAACCTTCTTCATATTGCTCCTAGCCCCCAGCCAGGACAACTCGTTCTTAGCAATGTCCTAGATGCTGGAAGGCAAGCCAGTGGCTGATGGTCTTTTTGCTATGTGGTCATGGAGGCTACAATTTCCTGAGAGACCTCGAGGGAGCTTTCTCCAAGCTCCAGTCTCACCAGCCTGTCTTCAGTGCTGCCCAGAAGCCGATTCCCCAGGATTAATGAGCCTTTCTTTCCTGAGGTCCCTGCTCTGGGGTCGGAAGGGATGTGGCTTTGGCGATGTGGGCAGGGCAGGGTTTAGGGAGATTTGGAGCATGGGTTACAGCTGTTAGCTTGGCAGAGCCTTGCTGCAGATGTGAGGATGCTGGGTGGGGACTGAGGGGAGCCGAGGGTGTGGTGGGACGCAGCACAAACCCCATGTTAGAAGAGTTGGGTGTTTTGGGAAGAGGGCTGCCTACCCACAGTCCCTGCTTCATTGATCCATTGATGGACAGAGGTCAGGTAGCCTGCAGCTGTCTCCAGAGGTTAGTCAAGTTTCTTCCTGCCCCTGCCCTCCTGGATGCTGACTCCCCAGGCCTCTTATTCTCAAGCCAATGTGGTTTTGGTTTTGGAGTTGAAACAACACTGGGCTCAGGCCCAGGCTCCTATTATCCTGAGCAGTGGAATTTGGGAGCCGAGAGAGGACAGGCTTGGAAGAGGTTTTTAGCTAATGGAAAGATGGAGCTGTGGACTCCTCCCCGCTTGGCTCCTCCTGGATGGGGCAGGGCCTCCTCTTCCTCGAGTGCAGTTATGTTTGTAAGCTCAGAGCTCTAGGTGGGGATCCTTTCCCCACTCCAGCTGAGACGGTTTTGGTCCTTTGCCCATAGAGGCCTATCGGATCTTTATTGACCTGCAACAAAGAGTTGTGAGGGCCGTAAGCAGGGAAGGCTCCTGGAGTTCTTGGCGGAGGGTACTGAAATTTGAGAGCAGAGAAGATTTGTGTGTCTCCAGGGGTAGAGTAGTTTTGTGCTTATTGACATGAGTAATCTGCTCATTTCTTTTTCTCCCGTCCCTCCATTAATTTATTCATTTTCTAATCAAGCCATCCAATCATCCATCCATCCATCCATCCATCCATCCATCCATCCATCCATCCATCCATGCATCTCATTATCTAGCTATTCTCCACTTTATCCAAGCATCCATCTAAGTGTCCATCCATCTATGTATCCATCCATCATCATCCCAGGGAGTACTTGCTCTGGACCAGAACCTGTGCCAGTTGCTAGGATACAGACACAAACAGTACACCAAGCCTGCTCTGAAAGTGTTCCAGGTCTGGCGATATTTGAATAAATACCCATGTCTCCTCAGCCATATCACGTTGTAGTAAAGGTGAAAGTTGTGTCAGGAATCCAAAGGATTAACTGACTCCAACCCAAGTGGCTCCTTCTCCAAGTCACTGTCTCTGATTTCACTGTGTGGAATGGGGGTTTGACAGGGGAGGAGAGAGTGAAGACCATTTCTGGTAGATGGACCGTGCCTTTGCAAACACACAGCATGGTTGGAGGACATCGGTGTTGCAGTTGCAAGGCTGAGATAAAACAGGATTGAAGAGCTAGCTAAAAAGACGGAATGCCAGGCTGAGGCTCGCCCCATTTTGTCCTATGCTTCTCAGAAGCTGGAGGAGGAGTGGGAAGCATGGAGGATGTGTGCTTTCAGAAGATCAGCGAGGCAAGCCCATCTGACCTGAAATCCGACTCTGCCGTCCTCTACTTTGGTGGCCTTGGGCGAATGAATGAACTTCTCTGTCAATTTCCTCTTCCCTACACAAAAAAAGATGGTGCTTTCTGCATTGCTGGATTGTTGTGAGCTACAAGATCCCACCTGGTGCGAATCTTGACACATGGTAGATGATTGATACTTATCCTCTTCTGGGAGCTGCTGGGGCCCAGCTAGAATGGGAAACTGGGGTTTACGCTGCT
>NC_022013.1:64180355-64191243 GCF_000317375.1 Microtus ochrogaster | reverse complement strand
AGAAAAGCACATCTCCAAAGGCTTTGGTTTCTTCTGCACAAAGCTTCCTCAGATTGCCGTGGGCTGTGGGATGACAGACAGGCTCAGCAGGCTGCCTGGGTTGCAGATTGGATGGTGATATCAGACTCAGACGTCTAGCGATGCCCTGTCTTGGGAAAGGACTTGGGGACCGCACTGTGACCCCAGGTGCCCTGGCACCAGGCCACTCGAAACTCTTTCCGCCCATGAGAGAGTGGTTTTCTCCTCCCCGCCCTGTCTTGCCTTGCACAGCTGTTCCAAGGAGATGGCTCCCTGGCTCTGGGACTGTATCTGCTAATCCCAGGGAGCAGCCTGCTGGGGCGAGACCTGACACGTTTTGACGCTCAACAGTACAACTTACCCAACGCTCTGGCTCTGTGCCCTCCCTACCAGCTTCAGGGCTTGGGCTATGGTCCACTCCCTGCCTGGCACCCCTTGTTGACCTTGAATCCCAACAGGCCATGGAAGAATTCAGCAAGGGAGATGTGTGAGAGAAACTGTATGTTCCTAATGGTTCACATCACTTGTACTTAGTGGGCGTTCAGGAAGGTAGAGCCAGAGCTCTTCCATTGAGGAATTTCTCTCCTGTGTCCCTGAACCTCAGTTGGCTCATCTGGAAAGTGGGGGAAACAATATGGACCTCCCAGATATTAGATGGGGGTTCAGAGAAGATTAAGAAGGAAGGGCTTCTGCAGAGCGTAACTCACACGTGGGTCTGTGATCTGACTATGAGCCTTCTTCTTGTGCTTCTTAGACTGCCGCTTTTGACCCTATGGCTTCCTCCTCCCTTCTCTGCTCTGGCCGCAGGATCTAGCAACATCTGTGCCCACCCAGATTCTTCCTGGACTCCCCTCATTCGCTGGGGCTGGCACAGATAGTGCCCAGTAGTAGAATCATCAGAAAGAAAAAAAAAAACCCTTGGTTGTATGGTCCTGAGAATGCTGGTGTCCAGGTCTTGCATTAGCTGGAGCACCCACAATTCAGGGACTACAGATTCCAGTCTTTCCAAGGGTATTTGATGAAAGAGGAAAAAAAAAGATCAACTTTTCAAAATGACTGCAAATCAAAGTTAATTGATGTTTAATTGAATATATGCATAATGTAATATCGTGTCAACTTGTTAAATGGAGCTAACCCCAGCTCCTATGAAGTTATATGTAAATGATATTTGAAACAGGATGTAGATGCATTTTGATGTGTTTATTGTGATGTGGTGTGGCATGTCTAGCGTGGGAGGGAAGGAGGCTGTGAAGATTCCTAAATAGATCTGTTGGAATGACATGGAGGTGGGGGATGCATCCCATTGACAGCTGAGGTACCACCTTCTGCTTGCCCTCCCAGTGTCTGCTGGAGACCTTGGGGGAGCTGAGCATTGCAGCATCCACAGATAAGCTAACCTTCAGAGACAAAATTGAGTTAGTATTCTAGAATCTTCTAGGACAATCTGGTAATTCTTCGCAGTAGTTTGGTATGTTCTATATGTCCCCCTCTCTAGGATTGGGGTTTCGGTAGGATGAGGCAGGCTAGCTGGAGAGGAGGAAACAACTTCCCTCCTCCCCCATCTTTATTCCTTTTTCCTTCTCTTCTTTTTCTGGTACTAGGTGTCTGGTGAGGAAGGGCTTCCTGACTGCCTCATAACATGATAGAGGGCAGTGTGGCTAGACAGAGCAAACCCAGTAGCTGGGATCTTTCCTTTTCCTGTTCCAAAGCTACTAATGTCATTATGGAGGACCTGTCTTTCACCTTCATCTGATTTTAATTACCTCCCAAAGAACTTACCTCCAAATATCATGAACATCTAAACCTAGGAATTATGATTTTCAATTCATGAACTTTGGGGAAATATAATAAAATCATAGTACCAGGAAAGCCACTGAGATTTTTTTGGGGGGGGAGTATTTGTTATTTAGCATAGTCTACAAAAACTAACTGTTACAAGATGCTGAGGCTTGTTCTTGAGGGGCAGTGTAGTTGTTCCTAGAATTATAAATTGGGAGCCAGGGACTTGCAGCTTGATTCTCACAGAGACTAGAACTACATGAATTGTGCTCCCTAGCCTGGAAACTGTGTGCCCTGAGTCTGAGAGCTTCTTGTTAAGGTCAGTACTCTAGAGGTTCTGTGAAGACCTTTGAGGACCTTTGACACAAGAGGATAATGTTAGAGGACTGGGATCCAGTCACAGCCTGGAGGAAACTTGAGGATCCTGAATGTGTCTGTTGTTCTTAGAGACATCTGAGACCCCCAAGTCTATTCCTCCCAGCACTGACTTCATAGAAGGCCAGAAGTTACTGCCATAGGCTATATTTTCTCCCAACAGGATAGGAATTAGGAGCAGACAAACAGGCCTGATTTCTGGCAGGTCCCTGACATAGCTTCAGAGCCCAAGTCAACTCTTCATGGGAACAGAAGATGCTGCTGGTGCAGAGGGTGACAGCCCTGGGCAGAAGTCTGTCTATTCTCTGGGTACTGGGGGCAACTGATAGTGTCCGAGGGAAGGCCAAGTGACTATGGACTGACACCTCCAAAACCATGAGCCCCAAATAAGCTCTCCTTTTTAACATTGTTTTTCTCAGCATCCATCCATCCATCCATCCACCTATCTATCTATCTATCTATCTATCTATCTATCTATCTATCTATCTATCTATCTATGAATATCTTACTATGTCTAATTTATAAATAAAAATTTTATTGTGGATTAAGTGTCAAAAGACACAGAATATAGGACCTCCGCTGGAGAAGGCCCAAGCTAGCAACCTCCACCAGAATGGGTATGAGGAAGTGACAGTGCTGGAGCAGGCCCAGGCCAGGGACCTCTGTGGGAGCAGGTCCCAGCCAGCCACCTCTGTGGGAGCATGCCTGAACAATCTCCAGAATTACAGAGGGACCCCTTGGAGTGCTAAACAACCTTTGGGGACACCAAGTTACCTCTGGGGTGACTGGAACTGTGGCCCTGAATGCATCACAAGGAGCAACCATCTGAGCCTTGGATCCACTGGCACCTGGAAGATTGATCACCAGAGTCACAGACAGCTCCAATTACACCAATCAGAGGAAAAGATGGGTAGACAATGTAAAAACACACTCAACACCACAAAGAACAATGTGACATCAACAAAAACTAGTGATTCTACAACAGCAAGACTTGACCACCGCAATATAGTTGAAGCAGAATAAAATGACCTAAAAATAACTTTAGAAGAATGTTTAGGGGCCTTTAAGGAAGAAATGAAAAGTTTCCTCAAAGAAATGGAGGAAAAGACAAAAAAAAAATGGAAGAATTAAACAACTCCCTTGAAGAAAACCAAAAAAAGGCAAAACAAGCAGATGAAAGAAACAATTCAAGACTTAAAAACTAAAATAGAGACAGTAAAGAAAACACAAACCGAGGGAATTCTGGAAACGAAAAACATGGGAAAACGATCAGGAAGCACAAACGCAAGCATGAATAGCAGAATACAAGAGATGGAAGAGAGAACCTCAGGTGCTGAAGACACAATAGAGGAAGTAGACTCGTCAGTCAAAGAAAACATTAAATCTAACAAAAGCTTGACACAAAATATTCAAGAAATATGGGAAACCACGAAAAGACCAAACCTAAGAATAATAAGGATAGAAGAAAGAGAAGTCCAACTCAAAAGCACAGAAAAAATATTTAACAAAATCATAGAAGAAAACCTTCCCAACCTAAAGAAAAATATGCATATAAAGACACAAAAAACCTACAGAATCCCAAATAGACTGGATCCAAAAAAAAAGGAAGAAAGAAAAAAAAATCCCCTCACCCAAGGGCCAGTGGTGGGCCATGAGGGGAAGCTGGTCCCACCACCACAGGCCTCTGTGGGTCCCAGGCAGGTGGGAGGTGGCAGGTGAGAGACCTCAGTTTGGGGTAGATATGCAGCCAGTCCCTTGAGGAGCTGTGGCAGGGAAGAGGCTGTGGTCCCATGGGTGGGAGACAGATATGCCATGCAGAGAGAGTTTGTATATAGTTTATTTAATGGGTTACAGAAGGGGAGAGAGAGAGATGAACTAAAAAAAAAAAAAAAGAAAAAGAAACAGTATAAATAAGACTGGACACTACAACTGGCTTTAGACTTAAAGGGTCTTAGGACGTATTCTTGTGGTAAGGAGAGACAGACACCATGTTATCCTGATTACATACAAATACATATGTGCATGAGCACATGGAAATTAAGCCTGCCAGATCCGGTGGGGCTAAATGAAAGTCACATGCAATGGACTAGCAGGGTACCTGGACCCTGATAGCCTTCAGTGTATTCTGGGTCCTAAGCTTTTACTACGACTGCTCTTGCCTTTGTTCAGTTTTTTAAATTGGTTCATGTTTTTGTTACCTCTGGTGCCACCTAGGTAAGGACTTTATGATATTGATAAAATTCTTAGCCATCATAAGTCCAGGACTCTCTTAATCTGTCCTGGGCCCTGGATCCTTTGCCTTGTGGTATCCTGTTCTGCACTGTCCACAGGTTCTGCCGTGCCTCTCTTCTCTGCTTCCAGCTGACCATGCCCAACTGGTCAGCAGTGATCAGCTGGGGTGAGTCTTGGCTTCTTGCAACCTCAGTGACCTCAGAGGCTTCCAGGAGCTGAATTGCACCTGCCCTCTCTGCTGCTGCTGTAGTCCAAGCACACGAGACCCCGGGGATGTGCAGAGCTTCACTGATGAGCTCTGACCTTGCAAAATGCCAGCTGACCATGCCCTCTGATCTCCCCTGCTGTTAGGCAGGTCGCTTTGCAGCTCCTTAGCCTGGAGAGCGGAGGCTGTCTAGAGCTGAGCTTGTCTGGAAAATGCTCTGTGTCATGTTGGGCCAGCTCCACTAGAAATAGAAGCTAAAACAGAGATTCTCTGCAAGTGGGCTATGGAGGGTATGGAGAGTTCTTCAGGGTATCCAGCAAGTCAGCTGGAGAGCAGGCTAAAGGAGCCAGAAAAGCCAAAGAGAGAAAAAACATGACTTTTGACTCTCCACATAGGTTGCTTTGGGAGTATGAACTGTACCAGTGATTTGTTCTAGTTGGAAGTAATCCTGGCATGGGTGCGGGTGGGGTTGATCTTGGAGGTGTGGCAAATCTCCAGGCATCTCCAGATAAGACAGCTTGCTTCAACAGGGGCAGAGGCTGCAAGGCTACCCTGTCCCTAGCAGCTGGGGGATGTTTTTTAGATAGGCGAGGAAATTTAAGGGGTGCCAATCACATCAGTCACACCCTCCACGGTCAATGTTGTTGTTTCTTTCCAAGAGTAATCTTGTATTTTCCTGGATTCATTTCTACTTGGCTTATTAAACCAGGATTGCACAGGACTTCTGTGTGCCAGGTCCTGGAGGGTCTAGGCAAACTGAATTATACCCAAATGACAGACTGGCCCCATAGGTTCGGCTGCTGCCCGGGGGTGAGGGCCCTACGCTCACTCACATCTCAGCTCTAGGCATTGCCTCCTCCTTCCAAGTTCTCCAGAACTGAGCTGAGTGTCTGCTCCAAACACAGAGGCGGGAAGCTTGGGAGTGGGTTTTTTTTTCTGTTGCAAGAGGAATTAGAAACTAGCATGGGATGGGTGGGGTGAGTTGGAGGAAAGGGTCTATCAGAGTTTCTTCCCTTTGTAAACTTTCTGAGTTAAACAGGAGTCAGAGCGGAGAAGCTATTCTTTTCCTACTCCCTCCCTTCTGGGCTGGGCTAGGCTGCAGCCCTGGCCTTGTAGCTACTGCTGGGGAAAACAGAAAACCACAGCTATGAGGCCCCAAACAGGCCTGCATCATGTTTACCAAGTGACAGAATCCTGGGCCCATCTCCAAAAAGGCTGGGGCTCCTTCGGCAACTTAGACAGCCCATCTGCATTCAAGGCTGTGCTTCAGGGGCCACGAGGGCTGGGAAGTCTGCTGGCAGTCATTACATCCAAGGGCTCATTTCATCAAGAGACCCACAGATGGGAGTGAATTGGACGTGGTCACACAGAGCACTGAGACCATGCTTAGGACACATGGGAGTGGGGGATGGAGGCTGAAGTTTGATGTTCATGGTTAAGGGGAAGAGGAAGAGACTCCTGTTGAAGCTCAGGTTCATCCTTACTTGTGACTGTTCTCAGTTCTTGCCTCTCTTTCCTTCTCCATGCCTAATCGTCTGCTGGTTTTGAAGCTGAGGTCATTGGCCAGGATGAACGGAGAAGGTAAAGCTGTTGGCATGGCTTTTGAACAGGGCCTGGGAAAACTCTACTTTCTCAGTACCATGTCATCAATACCTGGTGTCGCCCTTTCTCATCTCTAGGCTTGGGTGGGTTGCTGGGAGGATCAACAAACTCCCTATGCAGTCCCACCCTGTGAGGCTCCAGTGCTGAGTGTTTTCTTCACAGTACCCCTCTGTCCCCCCACCCCTGACCTCTGCACACTGTTCCTCAAGTACTTTGCGCCTAGACACTCCATTTGGCTATTCTCCTTCCCCTCCATTCAGAATGGCTTTGGGATCACCAGGGAGTGGGCAAACCTACGTCCTCCATTTGATTCTTGTTCTACACATGACATTGTGACCTTTTCTCGAGCCCCTCTCTGACCCTGTTATTTCTTCCATTCCCTGTCCTGGATCATGAGTTAATGGCTCCTTGGGCTCTGTCCATGCCTGTGCCTTTATCCCCCATTCAAAATGGGGCTTTCCCCTTCTTCCCAGCCCTGCTGTCCTTTTCTTTTCCCTCCTTGAAATGAGTGTGGAATCAGAAGCTTCATTTGTTCCTATGGCTACCTTGATCTCTGTCACTGGAGATCTGAGCATCACACTCTTAGGTCACACCTGTCCCCTGTGCGGCTGTTCAGGGCCACCTTCTCTCAGGACTCTCCTCCTGCTTCTCTCCCGAACTTCTACTTAGAAGCACATTTCCCCCATGAAGGGCATTGTTGTTAAGGTTAAGATGCAGAATGCTCTGTCTCCCAAGGCTCATGTGTTGGGGCTTGCTGGCTAGTTGGTAGACTTTGGGAAGCACTTAACCTGTGGATTCTTGGGTAGACTCAGAACTTGTCACTGGGTGGCAGTGGGAACTTTTGGAGGCAGAAGCTAGATGGAAGAAATAGGACACTGTGAGCAATCCTTGGTCTTTATCCTTGGTCCTTGGTCAAGACATCCCATGAGTATATCTTGTCCTAGGGCCCTCTTGTCTACCTTCTGGCCATGTCTCTAGGCTTGAATGTCCTCCTCAGACAAATGTCACTTCCCACTATGTTGTTCTGCCTCATTACGGGCTCATAGCAGGGGAACCAGCCAATCACAGACTGGAAATGTCTGAAGTGGTGTCCATGATAAATTGTCCTCCTTTTACATTATTTCTTGCAGGTGTTTGTTTCTGCAAGGAAACCGAGACTAAACCATCAATCAGTCTCCTCTCTTGTTTTCAAGTGCCATGTGGCCACCAAAGTCAGAAATCTAAGTTTTGTTGAGGAGATGACTTAACATCAAACCTGAAGACCTGAACCGTTCAGTTCCTGGGCATAACATGGTGGCGAGAACTCAAGCCCATAAGATGTCCTCTGATAAATCCATACATGCACCATGGTACATACACATGAATTCATACACATAAAACACTTATATGTAGTAAAAATTAAAAAGAAAGGAAGGAAGGAAGGAAGGAAGGAAGAAAGAAAGAATGGAAGAACAGAAGGAAGAAAGAGAAAAATCTAAGTTTCCTTCTTGTGGTAGGCTGGACAATTTTCCACTTCTCCCAAGACATTGACTTCTAAATCCCAGGACCCATGAATGCACCCTATGTGACAGAAGGGAATTGCTGATGGGATAAAATTTAGGATGCTGAGATGGGGATTATTTGGGTGAGCCTGGAAATCACAAGGGTCCTTACAAAAGGAAGGGAGGCAGGAGGGTTGGAGTGAGAAGTGGGAAGTGTGATATTAGAAGCCAGAGTTTGGAGTGATCTGGCCTCAAGTCAAGAAGCTGGTGCAGCTACCGAAGGCTGGAAGAACAAAGTTCCCCTCTGGACCATGCAGACGAAACCTGTTTCTACCAACAACTCAGCCTCAGCCTGACCCCTTGAAGAACTAAAAGAGAGTACGTGTGTTCTAAGTCACTATGCTGTGTTACCCTTACATAGGAAATGAATACGGTGCCCACACTGCTCCCTGGATGCTCACTGTATTCATTTGACCTCCAACCATATCAAATGCCCTTCAGGTTACTTCTTCTATGGTCAAGCCCATGCCATTGTTATCCTTCCCTGCCCCCTACCCTCCTAGAATGCTTGCAGTGGTATTTCAGCAAATCACCCTACAGCTTCTACTGTTTCAAGGCTTAGCCTTGGAAATTAGTTCCTTCTTAAGCAGCCTTGGCTTGTGCAGGCTGAAGCAGGGACCTGAAGCCTCTAGGCTATGAGGAGCCACTGTTGTGTTACAGGGTCAGAAGTTAGCCTGTGTGTCTTGCCTGGATCCTCATCTCAAGCCCCACTATTCTGCCCTGTGGTGCACCAGCAGAGGACATTTTTGTTTAAGTTGTTAGCTCACCATGAAATATTCCCCTGGGTCTTGGCTTTCCCATTGTGTCATTAAGAGTCACCTCCAGATGAGCTTGAAGGTTTTGGGTGTCTTAGCTTGGACAACTGGACAGAGCACAGGTCCCTGACCTCCAGTGTGCTCACAAGATACCTTGTGAGGTCTTTCCACTGCTTTTTGTCTTGGAACTGGATAGCACCACATGAACACGGTGTCCTCGCCGAGACTGGGTGTGCATACGTGTGCTGCATATGTAGGCATGTGCTTGCGTGTTTTAGGAGGAACAACAGAATTTTAAATAGTTTATTAAAGAGCTGCTCAAGGCGCCTTGGATATGAAATTTCTTCAGGAAAAAAAAAAAGAAAAAAATCCCTCTATTTTGATGATTTAAGTGTTAATGACTCAAAACCATATGGATCACATTTCCCTCCCATCCACACAGTTTTAAAAAGTATCAGAGAGACTGCTCAGGGCAAAACGCATTTATGATTCCATCGATCCAGCAGCATTGTGGAGGGCTGCACTCCAGATTTCAGGGGAGCAAGGCCCACTGAGCCAGGATGTGGGCCCCCCTCCTCCCCTCCAGGCCTCTCCACATGGTCTCTGGGAAAAGCCACCCTGGACTTCTGGGGGGGGGGGAGAGTATTCAATATTCAACTTGATGGGGGAAAATGCAGCATCCCAGTGGTGTGTGTGTGTGTGTGTATTTCAAAACCTCCAGAACTAATTTTAAAATGACTTAGGTTTTGGCAGAGCAAAGAGGTGTTAACTCAAACCCGGGTGGATTTCAAGGGAAATGTAATTAGAAAAACCCTTTCCTAGTTAGCTGAGAGACGGCACTGAGCAGTAAAGATACTCGCGGGAGGACTGTTTGGTGAGCCGAGAACGTGCTGCCATCAGGGCCAGTGTGCAGACAGGCACACCAGTCCCACCCCAGCCAGGCCCTGTGTCCACACCCGGCACTGGGGCCATAAAACCCAACATGGAGGGGGTGCACGCGAGGGACCAGGCTCCAGCTAAATCATTTGTGGTTGGTTGTTCCAGTAACCTAAGTGGGGTGAAGTGAGGGTCACTGGTGGACGAAGAGCACACATTCTGATCCATCCAATTCCTGGGCCTAACCGCCTTTCAGGCCAGTGAAATGACCCTGACAACTGGCCAGATTTGTGCATCTGTGTCTTGGGAGCAAAGTGATGCCTCCCAGTGAAGTCGCAATTCAGATCTTCACGGCAGGCTGCAGCTCTGCTGGCTGATATCATTTTCCTGCCATAGTTTTCTTCTGCGAGTGGCTTTTCCCAGAATTCTTCCCTGTCTAGCCTCAACATCCTTCTGCCTGGGACACTACACTCTTTTTTTCCTTGGGGTCCCAATGGGAATTTGTCTCTCTACTCTCTGTGACCCTAGAGTAAAGTAGACACACATGTGTGTTCAGTGTTCTGCATGTTCTCCCCTCACCAGGACCTGCATCCTGTCAGCAGCCTTGACCTCCCAGGGCAGGAGAAAAGACGTCTGTTGTAACTCTATATGGACCTGCTGGGACTGAGCTTAATAAGGCTTTGCATGTGGCTTGGTGCCCAACAGATGCCATGTAGACCAACAGGGAATCGTGTGAAAATCTCTAGCGCTATTTCATCCACTCATTTATCCACCCAACCATCTGCCCACTCAAGCATCTCCAACCTATACATCTGTCTTTCCATCCATCTACCCACCATGTATATATCCTGTCCATCCATCCATTCATCCATCTATCTTTCCCTTCATCTGTACATCGTCACCCATCTATCTAGTCATCCATCCATCCATCTATTTTTCCCTTCATCTTTACATCGTCACCCATCCATCTAGCCATCCTTTCATCTACCACTCATCCTTCCACCCATCCACCATCCCTGTACGTACCCGTCCTTCTACCTGCTTTGTACCTCACTTGTCCATTCGCTCATCAGACATACAGATTTGGTACCTTTACTGTAATCCGGTTGTATTTTGTATCAAAGGATCTTGGGATATTTCAAACACATAGAGCCTATTGACATATTGCAACAAACAGTTATAGACCACCCACTGATTTAGGAGGAGGGCCCACTTGTTTGTCCCAGCTGGCCAGAACCAAAATAACCATACAGAAACTGTATTAATTAAGTCACTGCTTGGCCCCTTAGCTCTAGCTTCTTATTGGTTAACTCTGACATCTCAATTTAACCCATTTCTATTAATCTGTATATCACCACAAGTTTGTGGCCTACCAGCAAATTTTCAGCACATCTATCTCAAGAGGTGGATCCATGGTGTCTCCCTCCGCCTCTCTTTCTCCCAGCATTCAGTTCCATCTTCCCCGCCTACCTAAGTTCTGTCCAATCAACAGGCCAAGACAGTTT
>NC_022013.1:64163353-64179500 GCF_000317375.1 Microtus ochrogaster | reverse complement strand
ATGGTGTTTCATCACAGTAATAGAACCCTGGAGACAACTATTTTCATAAAAGTACAATTTGTGTGTCATGTGATCCTTTGTCTCTTCATTCGAGTCACCAGTTCTTGAATGGCAGAATGTTCATCTGTGTCTAACTGTCTGTCTTTGAGGTCAGCTGTGAAGATAATGAGTAAAGTTTTGTCATGCCTGCAATGTCCCAGCTTCAGGGCTCTGGTGGTCATCTGGGAGGGACAGAGACTAAGTCATAGCTCTTCACAGTTGAGACTGGTGGTGGAGATCCATTTGTTCCTAGTGCCTTGCTCATAGGGTACCCCCAGCAAGATGGTTTCCACCCAAGGCATCCTGCCTCCATTGGTAGGTAAACCTTCATACCAGTGCTGGCTTTTGAAACGATCTCTCGTTCACCCATGCTTTCTTCCTTCATAAAGCCAGAAATTATTTCCTGGACACCTAATATGTGCTGGACCCTGTACTTGTACCTGGACAAAGCAGAGTCGTGTGGAGACACTTCTTGTCCTCACTGTGGAATGATATGAGAAAGAATGTCAGATGTTGGACAGTCTCTCCGAAGGCTTTGTAGGGAGTTTGATGGGTTACTGAGTCATAGATGAGGAACTCAAATAGTATCTCCAGGGAGATGTAGTAGTTAGCATTCTATTGCTGCAACAAAAAGCCAGAGGCTGAGTAACAAAGAGATTTATTTAGCTTAATTTCAGAAGCTGAAAGTCTGAATAGCACGTTGATATCCCTGGTAAGGACCCTCATTACATCACATCAGTATAGATGACATCATAGTTCGGGGTGAAAGTGTGATGTGTCAAAACAGGAAGCCAGCTTTTTAGCTGGACGGATCCTTTAAAGATAACTGACTCTTACAGGAATTAAGTGAGATCCCACGAGAGTTACCTTAACACCACCCTAAGGCAGTGTCCTAGGGACCTAATCACCTTCTGCTAGACCCCACCTCAAAAAGGCCTACCCCCCCTCATATCAGCATACTGAGGACCAATGTTTTAACATATAAACCTTTGAGGACAAACCACACTCCAACCATTGCAGGAGGGGACACTACTCCTCGAGATCTGAATTTAAGGTTGAGGGAAAATGGACAAAAGTGAAGGAACTTGGCTTGTTCAAGGCTGCTCTTGCTCAGGGCAGACGGATAGTGGTGGCCCGGAGCCAGCAGTCGGATTGCTTATGGCTTTGTGAGGCAGGAAAGGGGTTCAAGTTTTATTCCAACCCGATGAGGAGACTTCAGAGGGTTTTAAACAGACAACCGATGAGATCCAATTACTTTCCAAATTAATTGAAAGTAGGGGACCCTGAGTTGAGATTGGAGGGAAGCCAGGGCGCTCTGCACAGCTCCCTTCCAGGTGGCTACAGTTTGGCTCTGGTTGTGGGCAGCAGGGATGGAGTGAAGTGGCCTGGGATGTGTCTCTTAGACAGAGCTGACAGGTGTGTTGGAAGAAGTGATGGAGGATATTGGGGAGAGAGTGGTGGAGACGTCCAGGATTGGAAATGGCGGGTGGGGGGTGGTACTCATTAGGAAGAGTCAGATTTAGGACCAGGTGGAAGGGTGAGTTGACCCTGGCCCCACTCATTTTTGAATTGTCTTTGAGAGAGCCAAGTGGAGCCACCTATCAGATGAATCCTGTAAGGGTTCAAGGGGAGGTCATGATAGTACCTCTCTGGCATCCCTCCCAGGAGTCATGACAACCTGTGTGATAGTGTAGCATGTAGCCTGTTTGCTGCATATCTCCTGAGGGTTAGGCGGAGCAAGGTTTAACATGCCCAGTTTTTTTCTGTTGGAAAGACAGAGGCCCAGCAGGACAGAGACTGACTGAGACCACTCAGGCAGAGCCAGGAGCCCACCTTGCTCCAGCCTGCCTTCTTTACCCACAGGTCACCATTGCATTGCTGGGCAGATGGGAGCAGGGCCAATGCCAACTTGCTCTGGATCTATTTCTTTCTTTTCTGTTTTCATGATGTAGCCAAGACCAATGCAGCCCAAAGATGTCACAGCCAGGGCTCAAGGTCTTCTTTATATGTGCTGTGTGGTATCATGTCACCCTGGTGACCAGTGCCAGCCAGGGGCTGACATCAACCATAATGAACATGACATGTTTCTATCTTCCATTGTGTCAAGGAAGGGCACAGAAAGATCCAAGCCACTGAACATGAGAAAAATTGAGCTCACCTTCCTCAGCACTCACAGTGCCTGGGGCTAAGTACTGTAAACAACCATAGGTGAGGAAAGGAAATAGTAGTGTGGAGGCCCCTCACAGCACAAAGAGAGGGCGAGGTGCAGGACGTATGTGGTGAGGACCAAAACTGGAGTCAGATCTGCAAGGAGAATACTCAGTGTTTTACACCAAGAAGTCTACTTAGGTACTTCCTCCCATGACAGCTGTATTCTGTCATTAGACAGTTGTTCATTTGCTTATCCAGAGAGAGGGAAACTGAGGCCTTGTATGTGAGCAGCTTCTAGCAAAAAGAACTGGAAATCAAAGATCCAAGGAGCTGAAACTCTATTAGGTAGTTCTGGGGCCACTTTGTCAGCTGTTTGTGACAGGTCCTTGACAGCACAAATAGCAGAGCTCTGGGGAAAATAGAAGGGCAGACAGAGGCCCTGGCACACGGGCTGAGATCAGATTAGGTGATGGTTTGGAAGGGGAGGCTCCTTGGCTGGACTGTGAAGTCTGGGGGAGCTGCTTATAGGCGAAGGGTCTGTGGGGGGCCTCTTCGATGGCTGGGCAGGCCCAGTCCTAGCTCCTCTACTTGCTGACCAACTGTATTCCCCAGGTCTTCAGCTATGACTCCCAAACTAAGGCTGGCTCAGAATCAAATCTCTATTCAGTGAATGGATATTGAATACCTACTGTGTGCTCAGCTGTGGCCAGGACCTGCCTTCAGCCAGCCTAGCCTTTAGTGAAGGCGCTGGCAAGCAGACACTGGACAGTCTGTGTTACTGTCCCTTCCTGGAGAGAGGAAACAGCAAATTTGGACCTTCCCTGGAGGTGTGTCGCAAGAGCCATGGAGGAGTCACGCTTCCCAGGACAAGTGAGCAGCTGTTAGCCAGGCGGGGGAATAGCACTGGCAAAGGCTAGAGGTAGGTAAACAGTCACTCGTTTTCCTTCGGGTTTTCAAGACAGGGATTCTCTGTGTAGCCCTGACTGTCCTGGAACTCTCTCCATCGACCAGGCTGACATCAAACTCCAAGATCTGCGTGCCTCTGCCTCCCAAGTGCTGGGATTAAAGGCGTGCGCCACCACCACCACCTGGTGTAAGCAGTCACATTTACTGTGGAAAAGAACCTGATTTTCAAAAAAAAAGATTTAGTTTAAATTTTATTTTTTCATATATATGTATGTAGCATTTGTGTGCCTATGCATGTTTGCACGCACATATGGGTGCCATGTATGTAGGTATGGGATGTACATGCTCATGTAACTTTCTCATCCTGATCATTAGCTGGCCAGTCTATTCCCACTAGCTCCTATTTCTGCATCCAGAGCTCTGGTGTTTGAGATTGGTCACCATACATGCCAGGCTTTTGTGTGAGTGCCAGGAAGCCAAACTCAGGTCCTCAAACTTGCATAGAAAATGTTTATCCTTGGAGCCTTTCCCCTGATGTCTTAAAATAGAGGTTAAATTCACATAAAGGGAAGCCAGCCGTCCAGGCATACAGATCAGCAGTGTTCTGCATGAGCGAGCACACTCCTGTGCGATTCTGCCCTGTCTAGCCTTGTTGCCCGTTTTCTACAGGGATCTGAGGTTTCCTGGTCTAAAGTCCCCAAGCCACATTCCTCACATGAAAGGTGCCCTGTGTGTCACGACAGGACACATTGCTCACAGCTGGTGCCACGTGTGCACAAACTCTCTTGGAGGTGGCACAGACAGGGACATGGAACAAAACTGATGTGATATGCCCAAGATCACATGGCCGGAGCAGAAATAAGATCGGCATGCAGGCTAATGTCTCAGGACCTTCTGGCTTCCAAAGATGCTTCTTCAGACCAGTTGGGCACTGGTGAGGAGTCAACCCAGGCATCCAGCTCCCAAAGCAACCCAGTCACAGGACCTCACCAGCCTTTTAAGAGCAGACAGCCCAACCTGGTCTGACTTTGGGGGATTCTAGGTCTCCCTCCCTGGCCCTTCCCTTCTGTGTCAGGCACAGTGATCTGGAATCTTGAGACCCTCAAGGTGATGTCTTTCAGGGTGGCAGCTGGTGATGGGAGTGTGGGGGCAGCAGGGCAGACAGGTGGAGCAAGGAAATTAGACTCCACGGCCCAGGGCAAAGGCCCCACTGCTGGCCTCCCCAGGCGGGTGTTGGCTCTGCTGATAAATGGACTGCAGCTCCTCTCAGTAACGCTCCCTAGAGCTGGGACGGGACACACATGACTGCTTTCTTGGGTCCTAATCAGGATCATTAACTATGTACGGAAAGGTTTGATAAACATTCGCTAAACTCCTGGGTTCGCTGTGCCCATGTCTTGGCTAGCAGAGGCCAGCTGTAAAAAGACATATCCAGGGCCTGGGATTCCATTGGTTTTCTTCAGAGGCTTCTCCATACCAAAGCTGTGATGTGATAGCGGTTGTGGGTCAAGGAGCTCTTCCGTATTCTGGATAGGACTCTCTGGGTCTGAAAAATTAATGGGTAGACGGAAGGGAAAAGAGCTGAGCCCATTGCTTTCTAAATCTGGAGTTTTGAGCCTTTTATTGTCTGTCTCTGAGCCTCGAGCCCCTCCCTATACGGCAGAGATGATATTTACTTCCTGTATTTCTCAGAGACCTATGGGGGATTCTAGGTCTCCCTCCCAGGCCCCTCTCCTCCTTTCTTCTAAGCTCTTTGCTTTCAGTGCAGAAGCCGCTCGCTCGTTACCAGTCTTCTCTGTTTCCCATCCTGCTCTGTTATTTTCTCTTACCACTGCTTCCCGCTGTGTTGACAAGGCGTCATGGCTGCCTTCTGCCTCTGGGCAACAGAAGGTGTGAGTCTGAAGTCCTGCACATTGTTGTAGTAGGAGGAGCTGATTTCATAGAAACTGGAACCAGGCATGAATGTAGGGCCCTTTCAGCAAGGGCAGGTCTTGAGGAAAGCACCACCCCCCACCACAACCTTTGAGGGCGTGCTGACCTGGAGAGTTTTGTAGACTTACTCCTGGCCTTGGAGGACAGTAGGCAGAAGAGGCACCAAGGACTAGCAGAACTTTGCCTCTCTTTCCCTGCAGGAGGCCTCCTCAGTCCCTGGCTGGGCCCTTCCTAAACTCTTCCTTGATTTGGGGAATCTTTCCTGGCCTCCTTCCTCCTTCCCCACAGAAACTGTGTCATAAACCAGATATGTCTTATGCCAGAGGATTTCCTTTGCCATTCTGTCTGGCCCAATGGCTTCAGATGCTCAGTGCCCACCTCTTATTCTTGTGGATCTCCAGTGAAAAAAAAAACCACGGAAAAATTGTTTGTTTAGCCCAACACGTGTCCAGGCAGGCCACCATAATCCAAGACAGAGTTTCCAGTGTCCTGGCCAGGGAAGAAGGGTGTGGCCAGGCTGGTGCAGGGGGGTGTCACAGCACTGAGACCCTTTCCTAAGCTAGGAATGCTGGCAGGGGAAAACATTGTAGGAGTGGCCCTGCTGAGGACATGGGATTGCTGCCATGTGTGTCTGTGCACATGTGCACACATAACAAACGCACACACACACACACACACACACACACACACACACTCTTAGAGGTGGGAAGTCAGGGAGAGTTTGGATTCAGGAAACACTGACAGTCAATGATCAGCATCCCTTGGCATCAGTCCCTCTTCCAGGCACAAGCTCTGCCTATTCCTACTTAATGTGCGAGGAACAAAGGCCTCAGGTAAATCCTTGCCCGGTGTCTCCTATGTAGCACCTCCACTACAGTCGTTCTGCGGTTCCCGCCTTTGTCATGGAATAAAACCCTCACCAAGCCTGACTCCAGTTCCCTTCATCAAGACCAGCGATCCTTCAGTTCTAGAAGCTGAGAACCCCGTCTCCCCCTCCCCCAGCCTCAAGTCAAAGGCTGTACACCTGGGATGAGATGAGGGTCAGAATGTAGGAACCACCCCTCTCTGCTCATTCCTTGAAGCTACCTCCATACTAGCTTCTATCACCATGTCTTCCAGGGGCTGGGTCACGTGCCTATGCCTGTCACTTGCTTATCACATACAGGGATAGGCTTTGTTACCTGGGACATTCTGGCTCAGCCTTGGAAAGCATCCTGTAGAATCTAATGCATAAATGTGACAGATGGAGTCTGGTCACCTGGGAATGGATGACATACACTGTGAGGAGGGGACCTGCCGCCACAACCAGGGAGTAAGCCTCAGTAGAGCTCCTTCTCAGCCTCCCTCAGAGTCCCAGGTCCAGTTGTCCATCAGTGCCATCCACTTGCTCTGTTAGGCCCGGGGTCCAGGAGTATGTAAGCAAGCAAGACTTCTGGGGACGATGACATTAGCTTGGCTAGAGGGCATTTATTGGGCTTTGTTCTGTCTCAGTGAGCTCTGGGAATTTGGAGGGAGGTAGCTAAAGGACATGAAGTCACAGCGCGGGACCATAATCCCCTGAGAACCTCACAGCCAGGTTCATGGCCCAGCTTATAAAAGAGTGAGGGCCACAGCAGGAACAGGGCTGGCCATGCTCACGGAGTAGATAGGATATGGTTGGAACTTTTTGGCCGCTCCCCAACTGTAGTTTGAAATAGCGAGAAACAGCAGAGTTAGCTTGCCAAGGTGGAGGGACCAGAGAAGGAGTGGGGTCCAGGTTGAAAAACCTCACAGTGCTTTTCGCCTTGCAGGAGCCCGTGCATTAGATTTACCTCCTGTTTCCTTCTCTCAGCTTAACATGTTCCACCGCAAGCATCTCTTGTGCAGCTAGAAAGAGGGGCCGGAAAGGATTATAAGATTCTGTCTTAAAAGAAAAAAAAAAATCCCTCCCTGCTCTTAGTTCTCTCCTTCCCCCTTAAGGAAAAAAATATGGAAAGGAGTTTTTTTTGTTTTTTTTTTTTTTTTTTTTTTTTTCCTTTACTGTAGCTTTGGCTGTTTGTCTAGCTCCTCACGGGCACTGTGAATTTACAGCATGACCTCTCTTCAAGTAGTTTTAGGGAGAAAGATGGTGGAATTTTATTCTTCCTAATTTATAAAACAATAATAATTGTTCGCGCGTTAGGAAGCATTCCTGCTAAATCAATCCAATCTTTCAGAACAACTGGGAGAGAATGAAGCCAAATTGTCAGACTGGCTTCTGGGGAGTTGTTGCTTCCTTCAGCCTCTGAACAGACTGCAGCCAGCTCCATGCTAGGCCTGTGGTGGGTGAGGGCAGTGGCCAGGAATAACCTGGGTGAGCCTAGCTGTGGTGTTACTATGAGGAACAGGGAACGGGTGTACTCCTTGAGGGAGAGGAAGCTGTGATTCTGAATCTACAAAGCTCACTGTGTGGATAGGTACTGTCTGGTCTTCTGGTGAGATCAGGAATCCTAGAGAAGGCCTGAGCTCTGGGAGAGAGAAGAGGTAGCTTGGTGCTTGTGAATCTAGTGTACTTGGGTAGAAGTCCAGTACAGGGGGATGTCTTAGGGTTTCTATTGCTGCAAAGAGTACGTGACCACAGCAACGCTCATAATGGGAAACATTTCATTGGTAAGGCCTCATTTACAGTTTCAGAGCTTTAGTCGATTCTCATGAAGGCAGACACAGCAGCATACAGGCAGACATGGTGCAGGGGAAGGAGCTGAGACTCCTACATCTTGACTTGCAGACAATAGGAAGTGAACTGTCTACCACACTGGGTGTAACTTGAGCAAAGGAGACCAAAAGCCCACCTCCAACAAGGACACGCCTCCTCCAACAGAGTCACAATTCCTAATAGAGCCACTCTCTTTGGGGTCCATTTTCTTTTAAACCACCACAAGTGAGAACTAGCATAGGCAAAATGAGGTACGGGTCAGTGGCTGGTGGCTGATGAGGAGTCTGGTTACTCAGCAATTCGGGGATGTAAAGCTGAGATCATAGTTCTGCACCAAACTGAAGGAGAGAAGAAAACAAGGTCTTTAACTGGAGAACAGACTCAAGGCCCAGGCAGGTAAGATGAGAGCAACCAGAGCGGATGCAGCCGGCATAAGGGAGAGACCTGAGGCCCTGCTTGTGTCTCTGAGAATCGTCCCCAGTGGCCGCTCCAATACGCTCATGGTGGGCCTGATCAGGTGAAGAGGGAAGAAACGAAGCAATCTTCATCTAGAGAGAAGGGTTAGGTAACAAATAGAAAGATAACCTGCATGTCATCCTCGGAGCTGCTCGGTGTCAGTGGGGACTTTGGGATTCCCTGAGACTACCTGGGGACCTGGAGCTTGGAAATCCGCAGAGCAGACGTGCACACCCCTATTGTCAGCGATGGTCCTTGAACCTGTGGCTGCTGTGAATAAAAATAGCACCTCTTTCAGTTACCTCTTTCAGTGGCTCAGTTGGTACAGCAATGATATTGTCTGCATTGCCGTATTCCCCGGGTTAGGACACTGCAAGGCTGGGCATCCAAAAAGCTGCCATTAGCTCTAATTGGCTTGGTGGTCCCTTGGTGTTACAAAAGGATCATCCATCTTACCAGTGAGAACAGAGTGTGTCTTCCAGAACCGATGTGGTACAGATGTGGGTAAGGAAGATATGGATGAACCCTCAAGGGGTCTACAGAAGATCTGGATCTCACCCAGTGTCTGTCTCTTTCTCTTCTCAAGCTCTCTCTGTCTCCATTATTCTCACCATCTCTGTCTCTCTTGCTCTTCTCTCACTTTCTGACTATCACTGTCATTCTTGGACCCCCTCTGTCTCTTGTTATGTGTTCACTGTCTGTCCTCCTATCTCTCTGTTCTGCCACTCTGCAGAGGGTAAGCCCCTTGCTCCGTTCTTGCAGCAGGGAAGGCCGAGGTGGCTGCTCTGGCACAGGGAGCACAAGGTCTTTGCCCTTCTGTCTCCCTCCATTCTTCTTTCTCTTGAGATTCTTTGGGTTCCTAGGAATGTCAATGGAACTTTGCTGATAGTAAGGAAAGGAAGGTTGCTCAGGGGGACCCGTGCCCTGTGAGAGTGTGTCTTTTTCAGATCTTGAAGAAGGTCTGGCGTTGGGGCTTCCCAGAAGTTGTGAAGCCTCCACGAAGAGAGGTGTGTGTGTGGGAGGAGAGAGTGGGAGTCCAGCCCACTCTGGGGATTGCACAGGGATCACCATGGTGCCTCAGGAGAGTATGAGTCCCTAGTGTGTTCACTGTGTCTGGGAAGCAGGGGTGTTTTGGCCTAGCAGAGGCTTAGAGACCCTCTCTGCTGTTCGGGAGATGTGTTCTCTTCTAGAATTAATTAATATCCAGTGAACCAAGTGGCATGGGAAGATGGTGATCTCACCATCCTGGGAGGAATGAGAGCAGAAATTGCCTGACTACTGCTCAGGTTGCTGTGGAGGCAATAAAGCACATTCTATGGGTGGGACCATTGACTTCCAAGTTCCCTCTGTGGCCTGGGCTTGCAGGATTGCCCCATCTCCCGTCCCTCTACTTTGGCAGTTAATTTTCTTGCACTCAAAAGATAGCCTGCTGTGACCTCCTCCCCATGTGGGACTCTAAGAACCTGCCAAGGTCTCCCACTCCCTCAGTGGCACAAGGTCACCACATTCACAGTCTCTGGGCTGCCCCTTGCAGCCACCGCCCTTCAGGAGCCAAGAGCTGACAAAGAAAAGACAACCCACACACACACTCAGAGGGAGAGAGAAAACACACACACACACACACACACACACACACATATACCGTACACAGATACACACACATACACACAGAGCATGCACACATAGAGAGAACACACAAACACACAGAGCATACACGGACACACGCGTACACACACACATACACACACTCAGAGGGAGAGAGAAAACATGCACACACACACACATACCATACACAGACACACACACATACACACAGAGAATGCACACATAGAGAGAACACATAAACACGCACACACACACACACACACACAAGAGGGGAGGTAGAGTTAAGCCTGGAATGACAAACACCCTCACACTCGTGCTCTGGCCTTTTATCACAAGCCCATGGAGATGAAATTCTGACCTAATAATCAAAACAAGCTGTAATTGCAAACAGACCCTCTGAAGGCTGCATAGGCAGCTTGGCCTGTGGGCCTGGGGAGAGAAGTACCTGCTGAGCACAGCAGGCTGGCCCACGGCCTCCTCCTCTTCCCTCACGGATCAATGTGGCTGTCCAGCCACCCACCATGCACCGTTTTGCTGGCCTGGCTCCCTGGAGCCCTGCTCACATTCTGTCCCTGTGGGACCTCAGGGCTGTCTGTGCAGAGAAATCAGCTTGGAGGAAGCTGGCCACAGGGAGAAGATGATTGACTACCCAGCAGCACCCCAAGAGGCCATGAGGGGGTAGAGCGGGTGTTACTCCCACCAAGCCTATCTAGACTCCACCTCCTCTTGGCTCTGGGAGAGATTCTCCTGGGTGCAACCCCAAAATCTGGAAGGCCTTCTTGTCTCTTCACAGTCCCCACCTCCTTTTTTTGTGTTTTGTTTCGGGCACACCCTCAGCTCAAATTTTCTTTGAAGGTCAGTAATTTCCATTCCTGCTTTTCAAAAACAATTGCACAGTTCTTCAGGGACCCAAATGTTGATTCTCTTCAGTAAGGAATGAGTTTCCCCCAGCAACAAATACATTCCAGAATCATCCATCCAACACTTCCAATGGGCCAGACATCCAGAAGGGGCCAAGGACATGTCAACTTGGTCTAAGTTCCCACAGTACTCCTCTAGGGGAAACACAGCCAATGTGTGTCAAATCCTAGGCCATTGTCTTTCCATAGGAAAATAAAAGGATCCCTGAGTTGGTGACATTAGATGCTGGGTCAGTTTAGAGACCATTTCCTGTGTCTTCTCATTCGAATCTGTTTTAGGTTATTGGGAACTTGTGGAGCTAAGGCCTCACTCTGATGTCCCAGCAGTTACAGGACGGTGGTGGCTGCAAGGGGCATTGAGGAATCAGAGCGAAATATCAAAAGAGACCAAAGTCATTTGAACCCACCAGGGTCCCCCTACCTGGGGAGTTTGTGTTGGGCTTGGGCAAGCTGTAGCTTCTTGATGGATCATTTCTCTGAAATCCTGGCTGGATCCAGACTGCATGGTTCTTTCTAGATTGAGCAGGGCAGGGATGGCTCAGGAATGCCAGCCCTACAAGCACAAGTTTCAAAGTTCTTAAAACAGTTATTGGCTGGGGTGAACTGCCTTGATTCAGATCACATAATGGAGAGATTCTGTCTGTATTTCCTTTCTTATCATTGCAGGTCCTGCTGAAACCAGAAATTGGCTCTCAGTTCTAACCTGACTTGCTGAGTTGTGCCACCCTCTCCATCTTATTAGAGATATACCTTGGAGGAGGGACCTGCCCCCCAACTCCCACAGTGCAGTGTCATTACCCCACAGGGGCCTGGAGTGAGTCACCAGTGGCTACCTCATTATCTTAGAGATGGGAAGAAACCTTGACTATAACCAACCTGGCATATGCTTTTTAGCTTTGTATTGTCTGTAGGGTAAAAGATCCAAACTAGTCAAATTCTGAGTTAAAAACCTGTCAAAACCTACCATTTCCTAAGCCCCCAACTGGGTCATGCTCAACCAATCCATGAACTGAAATTCCCCGAGTCCCTGAGCATGAAATCCCCCCAATCTCTGATCTTGAAATCCTACCAATCCCTGGGTTAGAAATCCCACCAATCCTTGAGCATGAAATCCTACCAATCCCTGGGCTTGAAATCCCACAAATCCCTGATCATGAAATCCCACCTATCTCTGAGTTTGAAATCCCACCAATCCCTGGGTTTGGCATGAAATCCCATCGGTCCCACTCTGGAAAGCGCTGCCCCCAAACCGTATATAAAGCCTGCTTCCCGCTCTGTTTGTTGTTGCTTCTTGCCCAAGCAGAGGCAATCATCCTCGTGTGTCCCTCTGCATAAATCTCTTGTATGAGGTTTGTTGTGTGGTGTGACTTTGTGGTATTCCTTGGCTCCTGACTGCCAGAATACCTTTCCCTGCAGAGCTATAACACTCGCATAGGGGAATCTCCCCCTCAGGGCTACACTTCTATTGAGGAAGTCTTTTCCCTCCGAGCTTTAACACTTAACCTGTCTCCTAGAACATACCTGGTCACCAGCCTCCAAGCTTCTGGACTTTCCAGAGGAGTAGTCTGAGAGAAGACACCCCTCTGGTCCCATGTTTTGGGGCTCTTCACTACAGAAGCTGGTGGGTCTTGGGCTGGGAGAAAAGGATCTTTCTCTTGCCTGGCCTAGCTCTGACCTGCTCTGTCACTCAAGGCAAATGACCAGCCCTCTCCTAGGGATGATTGCAATATGGACCCCAGGTGTTCTGGTCCTGGATGAAGAAATTATTGACATGGGTGGCATTTGAGAGCAAGGCGCCACAAAACTGGGAAATTTTGGTCTAGGTGTTTTGATTACGAGCTAATTTCCTTTCGGTGTTTGGTTTCTACTAATTTCTTTTATCCACAAAGGATAATTAATCATGAAGACATTTGTGGCACTCCCACTATGTCCTACAAATATCCCTAAAGGGGAAGAATTTAAAGGAGAGAGGACCAAGGCTCAGAGAGATAGAGGAGACCCTGCCCCGTAATGTCATTTATAATCCCCGTCTCAGACAAGCATTTTGTTAGACTTGACACTGGGGCTTTGCACCAAGTTCATCCTCTCCTATAGCCCCCAGTCTAGGCTGACTCTAAAGACACTTCAACTCCAGACTGTTGACCTTCAAGGTGAATGCTTCTTGTGTTGTCTATAGTTGCTGGATCTGTGAAGACAAGCTTTTCTTGAGATAAGCCAAGAGCCTTGACGGGCTGCTTTCAGATCTCTCTCTCAAGACACAATGGAGTAACGTGTCTATAAACATTCTCTCAGGATACTGGACACAAGCCTCTGTGAGGCTCTGAAGCCCTCTTACCAGCTCCTCCTCCCCAGTCCCCAGTCCTGTGAATTTGGTAGGTTTCTCAGTTGGGGTTATGATTCTCCTCAACATGCCCTATCGCTTTGTTGTGTGACACTATTCCTGGGGAGATGTGAACAAAAGTCTAGTTACCCTAGATAAGGAACCAACAACAGACCAAAGTATGTATACCACCAAATCCAACTTGGTGAACCAATGAGTTTTATTATAGATGCTTAGAGGACCAGGGATGAGGGGCTGCTTACAGAAGCAGAAATGTTTCAAAGACAGCTGCATCACCAAAGCGCATCCCATCACAGGTGATAGCTCACAGAATCTGGAAACCTGAGGCACAGCACACAACCAGCAGGCAGCTCAACAGGCTGAACAGTGTCGGTTCCTGGTAGCTCAATCGGTCTGAGCATGTTCTAAGCAGCTTCTTTTGCCTTTTGTTTCTTCTAAGCAGTTTGGCTGGTCTCTGCTTTTTCCAGGTTGGGTCTGAGTCTCTACTAAAAAACTTAGTTTGTTTCAGTGGTCCTTAGTGTTTACATACTCTCAGGGAGGGAGGAGCCAAATGAAACTGCAGTTTCAGGGATTTCCTGAAGCTATTTTGAATTGTTTACTTCCTGTCTTAAGGAACATCTCTGAAGGATGGAATATCCCATCCTTTCTCCACCAACACCCTGTTGTTTCGCCATGGAAACATGTTTTAATTATCTTGTTCTTTCACTCCCCTTTACATCCTATATCTTATGTTCCCCCCCAAGGTAGAAGGTTTTAACCTCAGAAGAAGCTGTCACACATCATGTCTCTGAGGGGGTCTTGTGCAGTTTGAGGTGATCAAATCAGATGAATTGAGCAAAGAAGCTCAGGTTGATTGGTGCAGCTCTTGGTGGAAGTTCAGGTTACAGAATCCCAGAGAAGTCACGAGGGTCATGCAAGGCAGACGGTCCTTACAGTCCCTAGCAAGGGGGAGGGTGACATATCAGGGGCTGGCCTTTTTCCATATAAGGTCTTGGTTCCAGTGCCTGGTAGCTGATCAGAAGGGGCTGACCAGGAGTTCAGTTTTGGCACCATTTGTGTAAGGGGGGGGGGCTTTACAATGAAGTCATAGCTGTAGCAAGTGGGAGCGTGGTTCTTTCTAGCCTGAGCCATCCTGGTCTTTGTCCCAAGCCATCCCAACCTAACAGCCTTATCTTCTTTTGTCTGTATGGACAGATATCATCCAGACCCTGGGGTCACTGTGGTTCTACCTGGTAGAACAGCAGGGAATGAAATACTCTTGGTATTGGGCATTTGAGGGCCTCCATCCTGTGTTGTGAGGTCTGTGTGGACTCTCACTGGAGTCGAGAAACCCGTTCTGTGCATGAGAGTGCACCACCCTCTGTGTGACTTCTCCTAGCTGTGTGGATGGAAGGGAAGGACCTAATAATGTCCAGCAGGACGTGAGATTTCTGAGCATCCATCAAGAGCCAGAGGAATAGTGTTGGCCATGACTGCACTGTGTCCATGAGTGTTACTGCGACAGCGGTGGTGTGGTGAATACAAGGAACACAAGAAGCTTGATGGGGTTGGGTCTGACAGTCATAGCGTGAGCCACGGTGGGCAGGGGATTGGCCATGCTCATAACTGCAAAAGTGAAAGCCTGGTAGAGGAAATATCACACCAGGTTATGGAATACTATAGGTGCCTGGCTCAGCCCTTACTCTTCAAGGCTTGTAAAGCGCCCTGAGATGCCATGTCTTTTTGTTGGATAGATCAAAGAAGAAGGCAGCTCCTGGTTTGTTTCCTTGAGTGACCCAACTTCTTTTCGCCTATTTTTTGCTCTTTTGCTCTTGAGGACCATCCATAGGAACCTTTTAGAAGAGCAATTCGAGTGTTTTAGTTTTTTTTTTTCCTATTGTTCAATGCACAGAACACCATGGTGGGGAGGTATGAGCAGCTCATCACATAACACCCACAGTCAGAAGAACCAACAATGTTCCACTGTTTAGTGCTCAGCTTCCTTTGCACGCTGTGATGGGGTTGGGAGCACAACCCACATTCTCCTTTCTTGGAAAATATTTCTGATTTGTACCTGAACAATTTCATACACTTATATAATACAGCTTGATCACATCCAACCCAAGTCCTGTCCACTCGCTGTGCCTCCCAATGTTTCCCTATCCTATATCTCCTCTTCCTTCTTTCCTCCTGCTACCCTCAGTTCACTGAGTCCAAATAGTGCTGCTTCCCTGAGGCTGGGCAATGCATCAGCAGCTCTACCACTGAAGAAAAATGATTTCACCGTCTCCAGCAGCAACCAGTAACTCCAGCTAGTGATGGGGGTTCATGAGTGTCTTTCCCATCTATGCTGGAATCTTGACTGACTGGATCTTGAGTAGGCCTTGTGCAGGTAACTATAGCTACTGGGAATCACAATCACAGCATTTTATGGTACTCCACTCTACCTGCTAACTCGTACTCTGTGGGAATCCCCTCTGGTCTCCAGGGTGAGGTTTGGCAACCTCCTCAGGTACCCACAGGCCCATTCTCCATCCTGTCCTCCCCCACACCTTGGCAGTGGCAGCAGCTAGACCAGTATTCCAGGTTTGAGTGGCATTCCTGGTGGTACCACAGAGGATCCTGCCTGCAGCTGCTTTACCAGCTTTGGGGTGGTTAGGGACTTCTCAGTGTCCTAGCCCTTCACTGTCATCCCAATAACCTCCACTCCTCTCAATCCCAACGGTGGGGCACCTGTGCAGTGTGCCAGGCCCTGTGCTCCAGGCTAGCTACCTGGGGGACATTTGCTTTCCTGAAGAGTTGGCAGTGAAAAGAGCATGCGCAAAGGCCTGGGAGGGGAAAAAGGATATGACTCAGTTGTTGGGAATGGAAAAATGTCCCACAGGATGACAAGGACCCAGAGAACAGGCTGGGAGCCAAGGTACAGGTGAGATCAATGGTGAAGGATGGGCCCCATGGAGAACCTAGACAGCTGTGAAGGTCACACTAGGAGATTTGGACTTGAACTTGATGGGGGCCATTGAGGAGTTTTCAGAAAGTGAGTAATAGTATTTTATTTATTTCTTAGGTCAATTTCCATGGAGGCCAATAGAAGACATTCAATTTAAGGGAAGAATGAGAGAGACCAGAGAATCTCTGAGTAGC
>NC_022013.1:64136588-64163004 GCF_000317375.1 Microtus ochrogaster | reverse complement strand
TGCACACACTACACACATGTGTGCATCATATGAATGCATACAAATAAAATAAAAATGTATTTAATAAAACATGATGCAAGGAATAGTGATGATGCCAGCAAGCAAGTAAAGAAACAAGCCTAAAGACCTACCAACTAACCAATAATCCGTCATACCATTCACTGGGGAGAACAATGAATTTTTTCCAATTATTATGTTACTTATCAAGAATCAAAGAGATTGTTTTCCCAGTATACCCTTCCTGTGATTCTAGTAACAAACACTCTTGAATATTTTACTTGACAATTCTTTTGGCTTTAACAAAATATCCTGGTTTTCCTACAATCTATATGACCACCCAGAAGATAATAATTCTCCCCAAGAGTTGGTCTCCTGACCTCATTTATTCGTGGCACATCAGATTTCCTGGGTGAATAAGGTGTGTGTTTTCTGCAAGGCAAAGCCACATCCGATATTTGGCATACCACAATACTCACACGCTGAACACAGCTCAGGGCGCTGAAGTTCTCCAGGCATCTTTGTACGTACTGGGGATGGCATGCTTCTTTTATACTGCTGACGACTTTGGAAAGAAGGGGATGTTAGATCTGATGTGTTGATGGTCTGTGGTTGGCTGGCATATGATGTGAGGATTACTAGCCGGCTGAGGATCCTGCAGACAGACAGACAGGCAGGCCCGTACACGCATGCTCATATGCGTATGTGTGCAAGGGCACACAAGCCATGGCCTGGCCCTACACCACAGACTATTGCTTGGACCTGTACGATATTATTGCTGGAAGAAATTCTAACGTCATCGAGGGCAAGCCCCTCATATTTGTGATAAAGTGACTCACTACAGCCCCTAGGGGAAAGGACAGGCCTACAGTTACTCAGCAAATGGGTGGATAAAGGGGGATTTGAACCCACCAGTTACTAAACCCTTAGAATTCCATATAGTGGATGGATAGAGGGCTGGTTAGTGTGGCAGAGCAGAAATCAACAAAGATAAGCTGCTGGGCACACCCGTGAGAGATTTTCTTGACTGCGTGGTTTGACGTGGTCTGACATGGTCTGACCTACCCCAAATGTGGGCAGCTCCACCCAGCAAAAGCCCAAATAAAAAGAAGTCTGGGAAGAATGTGGACCTTTTTGCCTCGTGGCTTTTATATCTCGTTGGTGAGCTCATTTAGCTTGCGGCTACTGCTGCTCCGCCACATTGCTTTGCTGTTGTCAGAACCCAGCTATCTGGGGCTTCCAACATGGGCTGAAGCTCAGTGTTTCTCTCAGCCTTCAGTGCCAGACTGGAACTCCTGAGGCCTTGAGTCTGGGTGAGCAGCTACTAGCTTCTCTGCCTCTCCAGTGGGAAGACAGCCATTCTTGACTTACCAGATCCTATCACGTAAGTCATTCTAATAGGTCCCCTTTTAATATGTAGTCATCTGCTGGTTCTGTTTCTCTAGTGGACCCTCACTAATAGATATGGTCATTTCAGGGTTGGTTTTCCCACACCTCCATCTTCAGGGCCAGCTCTACTGTGGTGCCCAGGCATGGCGTAGGGTCACTCTTCAGAGTGTCGTTGCTGCCGAGGGGCAGGGAGGGCTCTCCTGCCCTCCCACATGCACTGATGGGTAGGGGTAGGGTAGGGCAGGGTGGGGAGGGCATCTCTCCTCCACCCATGCTGCCACATGAGTAATATGCCCATTCTGAGCTGAGAATAGCCACTCTTGGCAACTTCAGCTGGGACGTAATTCAGGTTTTGTCAAAGGAGAAGGACACAACCTCAAAATAAACAATTGTTTCTTTGTTTGTTTGTTTCATAGGGCAGTTCCATTCCCCACACCCTGTTTCTTGGATTTAGCAAAACATTATAAAAGGCCCTGGGATGCAGGATCTAATTTGAAGTTTGTACCTCTGGAAATTCATTCTCATTGTAATCTTAAGCACGTCCCTTCTCTTCCTTCAGTCTTTCTCAAATAGTAGGAGAGGAAGTGTCTTGATTCTCTGCTGGTGCTTAACCTGGCAAGGATGTCACGGGGTGGAGTGACTGCTGCACGTTTAAGGACTTGCTGGGAATGGTGTGCACACGCATTTGTGTGTGTGTGTATGTGTGTGTGTGTGTGTATTTGTGTGTGTGTTTGTGTGGGGGAGGTGCGAACGTTCACCTGACACACCCCCTGTATCTGCATACTGACTTGTACTAAACTGAAACATTGATGTATGTTTGCTTCTTTTTTTTTGAGTGATCATTTCAATATTCTAAAATAATTTCTCTTTATTCTTGAGACTTTCGTCCATGTATACAATGAAACATGACATATTTATTTATTTATTTTAAGTCCCTCCAGATTTCACCCCAACATGACATCCTTCCAATTTTACCCCCAACATACTTTTTAAATTTTTCTTTATTCTTTATGTCTTTTCACATCATGTGTCTCCACCCCTTCATAACTGCCTTCTGCCCTTGCAACCTCCCCCCAAAATAAAATAAAATAAAATTTAAGAGAAAAAAAGAAAAAAAAATCAATTTTCTCCTGGAAGCTGTAGTGTGACACAGTGAGCCCACATTAACCGTATATCTTTACCTCCAAGTGTTCATTGCAGAGATCGAGACCTCTGGTTTCTGCTACACTATTAATGCCGGGACCTCATTGGAACGCCTATTGGTTATCTTGCAGTTGTCCTGTGTTGTAAAAATCCTGCAGGTTTGAGTATGCAAGACAGGTCCCTTCTCTTGTCTTGCTCCAGCAGATCACAGATGGGGTGGATGTTGGGGTGGGCCAACTGTTAACCCAGGTTTTGGGCCTGGATAGTTGTAGGGTTGGAGATCAGCCAGCTCTCTCTTGTCCTCACCACTAGGGTGAGCTCTCCTCCATTGCCCTGGCTAGCTCACTCCTTGGAGCTGTGAGCAAGGGCCAAGGCCAGTTCTATTTTCATGTTCTCGGGGCATGGCGTAGGGACCACTCTCCTAAGTGCCTCAGCTGATGAGGGGCATGGCCAGCTTTCCTGTTCTGGTGACCTCAGAGCCATCTCAGAGACTCGGGCATTGATGGGAGGGAGAGGTGGAGGTATAGGAGACGGGGAAGGCAGCTCTCCTCTGTCCATGCTGCCACACAAGAGATGAGCAGTGGGGACAGCGTTCCCGTGCTCACAACTTCGGGGCTGGCTCACCCACGCCTCTGCCAATGGGGTTGGTTCTATTGCCAACACACACTTTTAAAAATAACCCAGAGTCCAACTAACACTGCTTATATGTGTATAGGGTGCCACTCACTATCCGCTGAAGCTTGCAAATCAATCAGTGGTCACATATTAAAAAAGAAAGAAAGAAAGAAAAGAAAAGAAAAAGAAAACAAAAGGTTCACCATCCCCAAGCAGCTACCAGTTGCCTCTGATAGCTCCTCAGTAGGGGATGAGGCTTAATGGTCCTTGGCCTCATTTGTGCTTGGATTTTTGCTGGCTTGATCTCATGCAGGTCTTGTTGCGTGTAAGCACAGTTGAAGTGAGGTCATGGGTACAATAGCCACGTCAAGTCCTTCAGTTTTCCTTTCACAACTGCCCTCCCCATCTTACATTCCTTCTTCATCCTCTTCTGCAGTGCTCACCGAGCTCGGTGGAGGTGGTGGGGGTGGGGTGGGAAAGATGTCCTATTTAGGGCTGACTACTCTGTCTCCTCCTCTGAACCCTCTCAACATTGGCTGCCCCTACTGCCCAAAGAAGCTTCCCTGACCAAGGCTGAGAGCAGCCCAGGTCTGTGGTTAGAAACATAAATATTTAGAAGTCAATTTGACAGTGTGAACATTTAGCAAAACACCATTTGCCTGCTTACTTCATAAGGCCATGCTCTAAGACCTTGATTTGAGTTGTTTCTGAAGATTTTTATCTAAAGTGTCCATTGAATTCTCATTGCCTCACAGACAAATGAGGCTATAGATGCCTTCCCTGTGTCAGAACAGTCTCTTGCTACTACAGCCCTAGGAAGATTGTTATTACTATAACCATTTTCTCAATGACATTCTTACATGAATTTTGCTCGGGGTCAAACAAGCCAGCAATGATGGAAGTGAACCTATCGCTAAAGACACTGTGCTGCATGGTTAGAGAGAGGTAGTGCCTCTGTGTGCGTATGGGGAAGATGAGGCCTTTTAGTTATAGAGTCAGTGCATTTGAGGAGCAATGCTAGCCAGGCAGACGGCACTATGGGACACTAAAGAACTTGGCAGCAATGCTTGAGGCTAGAGAGGGAGAGACTCTTCATATGCTTGAGACCTCAGTAGAATTTACAGGACGTGTTTCTTAGTAGGGGTCATTTTGTCTCTCGAGGACATTTTGGAAAATGCCTTTTCTTGTCCCGTTGCTGGAGATAGAAGGCAGCACCTCACATGTGCTAAGCAAGCACCCCACCACTGAGCTACGTTCCCAGCTCTCAAGATGATTTTGAGTGTCATGACTAGTGGGTGCCTCTGGTATCTAGAGTGGAGAGGCCAGTTCTGTTCCTACACATTTGAGCACACACAAGACAGGTCTTCAGAGGAACCCTCAGCCCCAGATGTTGCAGAATTCAGAGGGAATTTTCAAAGAGGGAACCAGAGAAAAATCTCTAAAAAAAGAGGTCATTTGTCTTCTATCCAAGGAGCTTTTCTGACATCCTGGAGAGGGCCATTGTCCCCTAGCTGTCATGACTACAAGTATGTGGCATGATGCCTGCCATTGTTCACACAGGACAAGGCAGCTGAAAGTGCCCTGTAGGCTAAGTGAAGGATCATGGACCGTGCCTTGCACGCATGACCATGGCTTCGCTCACTGCATTCTGATTATGCCATAAGAACGCCATCAGCCAGCTTCAACCCTGACATTGTCCTCCTACCTCTCATGGCCTTGCCTCTCTGTCCCCTCTGGACTGCCTGGGAATTCCCACTTTTCTCTGAATACACCCCAACTTACTGTCGATCTCATAAAAAGCAAAACTTGGTACGGGGAAGATTGAGCTTGCTTCTCACAGCAGAATTTGATTTAGGGCCAAGAAGGTGACAATCGCTGCAAAGTGGAGATTGGCTATTTTGGGAGTGCTGTGAATAAATTTTTTTTCCATCTCCAAATGACCTTACATACATTCTATCTCCTGCCCTCCTCCCTGTGGTATTGATGGGGTCGCTGGACTGTGCTTTGCTAGGTGAGCCAGACTCTGCTAGGCTCCTGGTGCTCTTAATAAATCTGCCTGATGGCCAGGGGAGCAGGGGACCTTGATGAAGTCTGGCTCTTGGGACTTAGGTGGAGTTCTGGTCCCTCAGCAGCCTCTGTGATCACCAGGGCATGTTAACCTGGTAAGATGGGGGCTGTCCATGGTCACCAAAGGCTCTGCTTGCTGAGCCAGTTCCCACTGTAGCCTCATCGCCTTTACTCTGTAAACTGGACAACACTGGCAAGCATGCTCTGGGTAAGTGAGAGACCCCCGCACTTTACTGCCCATTACTGGGCACTGGGTGACAACTGTATCTGGGATCAGTCTTCCAGATGACATAGAAAAAGGAATTTTCATAAGGTGACATTTTGACTCGGCTGTACCCACATTTGGATGAAGCAAAGATTGTTTACCTTTATTTTTAGGTAATGTCCCCAACAGATGTCCCCACAGTTCACCCCCAAATCTTACTCACTTCTAAGCACCCTTCCTTAACCTCCAATTCAACTGTCACCCCTTTACTAGGGTCTCTACATGCGATACAGGACTGGAAGGAGGAATTAGTGATTGTGCACACAATTAGAGGGGCAGTGGTTGCTTTTTAGACAGGGATCTCAGCACCCATGTGGCTCTGCCGCAACGTGGGATCACAACCAGTCACAGTAGGGCTGGAGGGATGGCTCAGTGGTTATGGGCACTTGCTGCTCTTCCAGAGGACCCAGGCCCTGTTTACAGCACCCACATAGACTCTCACAACCATCTGTAACTACAGTTCCAGGTGATCTAATACTCCCTAGGGACACATATGATACACAGACATACATGCGGGCAAAATTCTCATGCACATAAATTAAAAATAAAAACATCTTTTTGTTTTTGTTTGTTTGAGACAGGGTTTCTCTCTGTAGCCCTGGCTGTCCTAGAACTTGTTTTGTAGACCAGGCTGTCCTCAAACTCAGAGATCCTCCTGTCTCTGCATCCTGAAGGCAGGCATTTTTGCCTGGCAAAAGTAACTAGATCGTACCAACAACAGCAATAATCAAGTCATAATGACAGACTTACAGGGCACACGGGGACATAAATGCTGCTTCAACAGAGATTGTGCTACCTGACCTGAAAGAAAAGAATCCCAAAGGAGCCCAGTGGGCATCTAGGAGACTACTTCCTGCTGCTATACCTGGCCATAACAGAAGTTCCATGAGCAGGCCAGGCACATGCCAACTGCTGCTTCTTGAGTTATCCCACCCCTCTCCAGTGGTCACATTTCACCAACTAGCAGGATGGGATGGAAGCTCATATCTAGAGCACAGAGGGACCAGCCAAAGGACGTATCCCTAGGCCTAAAACCTCCTGGAGGGGCTGCCTGTTTCCCTCTCAGTGTTAGACAGGAGTCCAGTCGCCGAGGGCCCACCACAGTATTTCTGCTGTGGGACCATCCTGTCTCGTCAAGCTGCGACAATGTTCACATTAAAAACCTCTGTGGACCAAGAAGGGCCAGCATGTGGAGAAGGAGAGGAAATGACACAGATGGTGGTGTTGCTTCATTGTGATGTCATCCTATTTACAAACAATGGTATTTACTAGCTGCTGAAGAACAAGGGCTCGCAAAATGTGAGCTACTTTCCCAGAGTTGCCTAGAAAACAAGGACAACCTTGTACTTTTCTGCAGTTTCTGTAGCTGGACTGAAGATGCCGTGTTCTGGGGGTTTTGGGGAAGGAAGCTGAGCAGGATCTTCTTCTCCCTATTCATTCCCTAGGAGAGAAGGGGGCGGGTTAGATGAATTATGCACGCTCTATATGAACATGCAAAGAATATCTCACCACTGATACATAGAACAGCCATGCCATACAGTCAGTTCTGTAAGTGAAGCATCCAGATGTGACTTCACAATAAAGAAAACCACAGCCATCAGGGGCAGAGGTGTTAGCAACTCAGGACTACAAGGGCCTCTCTAACAAGCTCTTCTGACCACACCCTAGCCCTTACCTCAGATGCAGCCCTGACTCCCCTCTCAATACCTAAAGCCCTTCAGGTACCGGCCCACTCAGCTCTGTCCTTCAGGCGGATCTAGGGCTTCCAGAATAGCCTGCTGCCGGTGCCAGGCTGTGGACTCAGCGATTCAGCCCTGTGTCATTGTCTGTGGCCCTTCAGACCCAGCTGGAGTAGCGGTACCCAGCTCTCTGGCTGGCAGTTTTCATTGTTCCCTCCTCTGTACCCACATGCCACTTTATCACAACCCTCAGAGCTGTTCTGCTCTTCAGCGGCTGCCGAGGTTTATTCATGTGCCTTATTAATGGGTCTCTTCCCAGTGGCTGTGCAGTGTCTGGCATGCAGCTCGGCTCAGGGAAGCTCTGGTGAGTAAGAGCAGGAGAAGGGATGTTAAATGGTGGCGCAGAAAGGTGACAGCTTCAGGAAGAGGGTAAGTGGGAGTAAGAGACCTTCACCCAAGGGAGAGAGGCCCAGGGTGCCTACACCTGTTCCTGCCTAGCCAGGCTTGCCTATGCTTGTCTTAACTCAGCATGCCTGCCGGCTGTTCACCGATCCATGCCTTTCTGTGTCTGGCCTGTTTGTGTCTTCAAATGCCCACACCTGTCCTCACCTGTTGATGCCTGTTCATACCTGCCCTCTCCTATGCATGTGCATGCCTGCCCTTGCCCGCTCATCTCTGCCCTCACCTGTCCACGCCTACACCTGCCCACGCCTGCTCACACCACACCTGCCCTCACCTGCTCATGCCCATACCTGCCTATGCCTGCTTATACCTGCCCTCACCTGTCCATGCCCATATCTGCTCACACCTGCCCATGCCTGCTCACACCACACCTGCCCTCACCTGCTCAAGCCCATACCTGCCCATGCCTGCTCATACCTGCCCTCACCTGTTAATCCCCATATCTGCTCACACCTGCCTATGCCTGCTTACACCACACCTGCCCTCATGTGTCCATGAACACGCCTGTCAAAGCTCCACCCCGCTCCTATGTCATTCAGGATCACTTCCTGTTTTCCAGCCACACTGAGGTTTTTGTTCCTCCTGTTTCAAAGGCTCCTGCCCCATCTCTCTCCCGGCTTCCTGCTAGTTATCCCAGAGCCTCCTTTGGGGATGACTCTCCTGTGTGCTAGAGAGACGAACCTATCCTAGAACGAATACTCCCCCAGCCCTCCCAGCATGTCCATGTCTGACACAGTAGAAGCAATGAGTGGGATGATGGACAGACTGCCTGAGTCCGAGTGCTGGCTGTGACAGGGGCAAGGGCTATCTTTCTTGTTTTCGCCGTTCTCGTCAACAGCTCTCTAAATTAGGGTGCCAATAATCCTGACCCCGTCTGGTACTGAGGGCCCTGAAGGAGCCATCACATGTGGTATGCCAGCTCAGAGCTGGCCATGCAGGAATGGCTCACTTGTCACTGGGGGCACATGGAGAAAGCTGGATGGCAGCTGTGCTGAATGGTCCTAGGACAAGGTAGAGCTGAGTAGTAGCAGACTGGGCCCCATGGAGAGGAGATGAGGACGGTTGGGGGTGCTTGTGGCTCCACAGAGAGGAGACAGAGACGGTGGGGGTGCTTGTGGCTCCACAGAGAGGAGATGGAGATGGTAGGAGGGTGCTAGTGGTTCCAGCGCAGGAAGCTCTCTTCCCTGTGAGGTGAAGCCCAGTCTTTACTCTGCACACTTAATTGTGACCCTCCACAAGCACTGTTGCCAGAGAACACAGTGAGGTTCTGAGCCTCCTGCCCAAGGCTTCTGTGAGATCCTGTATTCCAGCTCCATCCTCGTGCCACGGTTCTTACATTACCCCTTTCCTCACTTGGTCACCGTAAATGTCTCCAGAAACAGGTTTTGTGTAAAGTGAATGAGGTCATAAATTCTGGTTTTCTGACAGGCCAGTAAGAGAGAAAATTCTGTAATGGGGCTGCCTCTCTACTCTTGTGCCCTGTGGAGCTCTGGCTCCTGTCAAGATCTGTCCATGGAAGAGGGACCACATAGGGGGGAGGAGAAGAGGCTGGGGCAGACAGCTGAGCTCACCCAGCTGCCAAGCCTAGGATTTTTCACCAACGACAGGTCTTCTGGTTTGATTATCTGGTTAACTGAGAAGCTGGTCAGGATACACTCCATCCATCCGTCTGTCCGTCCGTCTGTCCATCCATCCATCCAGTAATTATCTTGCACAGAGGAGAGGTGCTTAATTCCTTCAAAGATCGCCTTCTTTATAAGGAGCCTTCATGCAAGGACCAAGAGTACTTGCAATTCCAGTCATAGGGGAAGATTGATTTCCCTGGTAAATAAAGAGCTCCTACAAATCATTAAGAAAAATAAACAGCCTAATAGGAATTGGGGCCCAGGCTAAGAACAAATACCTCACAGGAGAGAAGAGCTATAAACAGCTCCAACACCGATTACACACAAATGCAGTCTCTCGAGCACTCACGATCATGGCGGCTGTAGTCAAAACGGTGCCAAGATGCCATGAGCCCCCTCCCCTGCCTGGTTGCCCAAGACTGGATTAGTAAGAGTGGCACAGACACATGCGTTGTTTCTACGAGTGTGCCCTGCCACAGACACTCGAAGATCAAGTTGTTTGGGCTCCTCTGGGGTGACCCGGCAGGATCTCAGCTCCTGGTGTGTGTCCAGCAAATTATCTTTAGAAATGGACCTTGTGTCTGTGTGTGCAAGATGACTGTTTATGAAGATGATTATTCAAGAAAGTGTCTTCTTTATCAGCAAAGGTTGGAGCTAGCCTAAATGTAAATCTATCTCCAGGGGATCAACTAAATGGTGGATTTATACAATTGAGTGTGATACAGTCATTACATAGGTATAACTGTATCACATACACACACAGAACCTTTATGTGTGGATATGTCTAGAGATTCAGGATGCACTTTGATGAAAATGGGTAGAGCACACAATGGGATGAATGCCAGCCTCACTGAAGGAGGTACACACACACACACACACACACACACACACACACACACACACACACACACTGTTTATGCCTCTGGAAGAATCAAGTTATTGAACAAAGGCTGCTCTGGGGAGCGGAACTAAGATCCAGGAAGCTGGACAGATGAGCAGGAGGAGAGACTTCTGCTCTAAAGCACTTACTCTCTTTTGGATTTTGAATTGTCTGAACATATCCTATATTCAAAATGATAATATCATTCTCATTTTTAAAAGGCTATTCAAGCAGGGAGGTTAAGAACTGGGAACCGAGGGATGGAGGAAAGGTCTGTACAGAAGGGATAGAGGCCGGGATCATACACTTGGAGTTGGGGGCAGGATCTGGGGACCCGAGACAGGAAACCAGTTGGAGCTTAGTTTGGGATGTTTGGGGGAAGAAGATGGCTGGTGAGAAACACAGGACGTGGATTCATCCATGTGAAAGACTTTGGGTTTTTGTGGCAGTGAGGGGGCATCTGGGGTTTAAGCATGGACACGGCATAGATGGGCTATATTTTAGGAGGAGCCTTCTGTAGACTAACTACATGGAGAGTGGTGTAGGAGAGAAGAGGTGCCTGATCCCCCCCTCCCCCAGCCTTTGCCACGGTTGGGGGGATCAATGGGGAAACTGAGGCTTCAGAAAGAAGCGTCTGGCTTGACCCCTTAGAGCTGGAGATCAAAATTTGAGTTCAGGTCTATGTGTCTGCAAGGCTGAGTTCTTTTTTTGTTTTTAAATGTGTGTGTGTGTGTGTGTGTGTGTGTGAGCGTGGAGGACAGAAAGGAGAGTCAGTTCTCTCCTTTCACACTGTGGATCCTGTAGGTCAAGCTCGCATTGTCAGGCTCAGTGTCAAGCACCTTTGCCCAGTGAGTCTTGGCTCTGGCCCAAGCCTGAATTCTGAAGTTAATGCTATGACTGCTGGCTTCTCTGTTACAGGCTCTGTGTGCCCCATGGTGTTCATAGGCAGGGAATTCTGGTTCTGATGGCTAAGTACTGTGTCTTTATACTGCAGATACACAGCCAGTTCTGGCCCGAGGACGCAATGGGGAGGTCTCTCGAGAACTTCTGCCTACTCCCTCCCATCATTCAGGGGGCTAGTATCATGGCTATCCAAACACCATCTCTTTCACAGGGAGAAAGGCTGCAAAGGTCTTGGAGACTGGCTTTTCTCTTACGACATCATAAGCCAGAGGCTGATCTTTCATGGGCAGCAACAGGAAAGGTTAGGAAGCTTCCTTAGGATGGGGTCGGGGAGACACATTTGGCTCCAATTACACCCAGCTTTCTAAATTTCCTGGTCATTTGGTTTGCATTTTCCCCAGAATTTCTCCACATACGTATCTCTCTGATGACAGCCATTCTGAAATCGTGACAATGGAGAATCCAGCAGGCAACAGTTCACCTAGGGCTACCTAGTTTGTCAGAAGTGGAATTGGGTCTCGACTGGGACCCACCCATGCCTCGGGCTCCAGATCTTTTCTCTCGTGGCTTATTCTCTATTACTGTGAGTGTGGATACATTTGGTTTCTGTGAAATAAACACTCAAATGCTTTGTGATTTCTTTTATAGACATTAATAAAAAGAAACAATAATAGCTGTCTCTCTGATGACATAGGGATTTGTGCCCTTTGTGATCAAGTGTTGGGTCTTTAGATGCTGGGATCTGGGGCATCATGGGTGCCTACTGGAGGCTGGATTCTGGTAGCCAGGGTGGAACAATGGGCAGCTCATAAGCCCGGGCCTTTGCCGTGAAGGACAACCATTGGCTAGCTTAATTAAGAGCTGGGGCGGGTGTGCCAGGAGAAGAAGGGTGCATTGTGTTACAGGGAGCTGTTGAAGTCAGCCAAGGGAGTTGGGCCTGGGAACCCGAGGCCACCCTGTCTCCTTCTGGAGAAGGCCCAGTATTCTATTGCATACGATTCTGTGGAGAATGCTGGCTGGGTGTGGAGAATGCTGGCTGGGTCAAGATACAGCAGCACTCACTCCCAGGTGGGTTATGCCTTCAAATATCCTCCTGGCTTTTCCTCTCCAGGGGAGGAGGTCTTCAGGGTTCCTCTAGGCTCCCTTCTGACTTCATAACTTTGGGTAAATCACATGTGAACTTTCCGAGTCTTACTTTTCTTTCACATGCAAATACGAGCACATAATGTGTATGGTTCCTATGCCCACAGCATTTGGGGAGGATTAACTGGCTGAGTGGACGTGAAGTTGTAGGGTACCAAGCACATGTGGGCCACGACACCCACGAGAGTAGCCGCCCTCAGCTAACACAGCCTTCAGTGCTAAACTCTCCCCTGAAACCTGTGCTTCCTTTCTCTGGGAAACAGTAAGGTCAACTCTTAAATTTCTTAACTTTTAAAACATCTTAATGCTTTTTCTAATTTCAGTGAATTAATCTTGCAGTGTGGGGGATTGGACCCAGGCCCTTGTCCATACTGAACCATTGTTCTACCATTAAGCTCTACAATCTTAACTATTTTTCTGATTCTAAAAGCAACTCAGGTTTAGTGTAACACACTCAAAAAATATTTTGGTGAAAAGGGAAAAGCGACTGGGCCATGCCTCTGTCAGAAAGTGATTGCCTTGCATGTGTGAGGTCAGCCAGCCTACCCTTAGTGAGCTCAAGACTAGTGAGTAACCCATCTCAATGGAAAGGTGGACAGTGCTCAAAGAACAAACCACCTGAGGTTGTCCTCTGGTTTCCACATGCACAGGCACGCACATAGAAAATAGATGAAAAAAAAAAACCCAATATGATTGATAGTTATAATTTTGATATTGTCACCAAGAAATTTTAAGGACTCTATTTTCCTTGTGCCTTTGGTTCCCTCCATCCCCTCATAGCCAGTAAATTCAGTTGATAAACCAATGCCAACTTCACTGCTTCTATTCCATCCAGGGACATCCCTGGGGGTGGCAGTAATCTGTCCTGCCATGCCTGCAGGCTGCTTCAGAGTCCTCCACACAACTTCTAGTCAGCCCCTGCTGATCCCTGTGTGGAGGACCTGTGAGATCTGGTTTCCCAGATCTTGCTGTGGAGATGCCAAGGGCAGAAACTGTGGAGGAGCGTGGAGAGTCCCTGAACTCGATCTGGTACCATAGGCAGTTCCCTTTTATCTCGTAAGCATGGGCTGGCGGAGCCTGTCTTCCACAGGGGAGTTCCAGACAACTTCAGTGGACTAGAAACCGAAAAGAAGCTCCCTGGAATGTGAGAATGACTTCTTCATGTATCACCTCCACAGGCATGTGTAGACTCTTTCATCTCAACATGAGACTGGGCGGAGCTGGACATTTCTGAACAGCAGGGAGACAATGGAGGCTGCTTGCGCTGGGCGTTTATCATCATGGCTCTCTTGCACCCCTGGAATTAGCTCAGGCTTCCATTTTACAGATGGGCAAATTTGAGAGCACAAGGTCAAGGGTCAGTGGTACCAAGCCATCAGGATCTGTTGATGATTAAAGCCAGGCCCTGGATCCGTATTTGGGGGTTTCTGCTTTCTTGAGCAGCCCACACAACCTGTCAGCAGTCTCTGAAGTTTGAAATATTTCTATAAAGACTACATGTCCAGAGAAAAATACTCAGTTCTGTCAAGCCTGTCACCACCCCAGCGTCCATCCCTGGATCAGATGGGAACTCGCTCCAGCAGGCTTATCAGCTAAAGAGCTGTGGGGTAAGCAGGCAGCCAGTTCCCGGGATTCTGGTCTTGCTGTAAGTGTCTGTGACTCATTGGACTTCAGTTCCATCACGAGATGAGCATGTGACTTGGTGGCAGAGCATCGACATGGCATGGAGTGGGGGATGCTTCGAGAGCCATCCTGTCCAGGGTCTTTCTCAGCGTTGCCACCTAGTACGACCCCTTTGTACCTCAGTTTCCACATCAGCTCAATGAGAATTGCGTACACTTGCTTCAGATGGTGAAGAATTAATCCCATGGATACACAGAGAGTAGCTTCTGGTAAGATGAGGGTGCAGCAAAATCAGAGGCAACAGGAAGGATTCTAAATCTTAGGCCAGAGGTCCAGGCATGTGACACTGTCCTAGAAGATATTGTGGCACTCACAGGGACCCCTTCACTCTTTAGAGAAGTCATGTAGCTTCATTCTAGTATCTGACTTAAGTTCAGCGACATCCTTGCTCAGCTGCTCCTCTTCCAGGAAGCCTTCCAAGATGGTTAGGTGCGGGGCTCAACCCCCTGCTGCGGGCTCCCCGCCCCCATTGCCAGTGCCACCCTTTGGCCTCAGACAAAGCGGGCACCAGCAGCAGCAGCAGCCGCCGGGCTGGCTCGGTGGCTTTCGTGAGGCAGGGGCTCCGGGGAGCCCAGCCCGGGCTGGTCTGCTTTGAATGCTATTTGCATCGCAATAGGCCAGCCTGGCCTTCTATACAGGCCCCTTCTTTTTTTGACACAGCAGCTTCACAATCGCCTATTGACCGGGCACCTGTTCCTGCCCCAGACGCTATGCAAATGTCGGCCAGGAGCGAAGCCGCCAGCCCCTCGGGCCATTGTGCATTGAACCCTGATGGCGCCCTGCCAGCTCCCAGCCGGCCTTTGTTCACTAGCTGTGCTGAGCCACCCCCCCGCCACCGCCTCCTCCCGCCTGAGGTGCCCTGCCGAGGAGCCGCCCGCTGACAGCCACTTGGGTCCTTGCACCTGAAGAAAGGCTGCTCAAGCTGGAGGCCAGCCCCACGCTGAGGCTGGGCCAGAGGCCCCCGAGGAGAGGAGGCAGGCAGCTCACAGGCTGGGGCCCTTAGCATCCTGTCCCAGGGGACCAAGAAGAGGGGCCTGGCAGGCGGAGGAGGGGGCAACCCGGACCATGCCATCTGGGGGCGGAGAGATTATAATAATCGCTCTCACATCTGCTGAGGGCCTACCCGTCGCAAAGCCCTCTCAGGGCTGGTCTCCCTGCAGGCACACCTGCCTCTCCAAGAGGCCTGGATTGTGCTTTTGGGGTGGGAAGTGGGGATTTTGGTCCCCTGGAGGGACCTGGCTGAGGTCACATAGTGGGGAGGGGGCCAAAACCCAGGACTGTGGACGCCTCTGCCTCCCAGACTTGGGTGTAAAGTTTTGCGTCTCTCCTTCATCTCATCCGCCTGTCCTTTAGCATCATGGTTGACTCTTCTGACCCAGGGTGTCACACCCTGCACGACACTGCCTCAGCGGTCTTCCTTTCTCCTCTTCGGGACTCTTGGCTTTACTACTGCAAGTGGAGTTTTAGGTTATGCCGGCAGCCACAACAAGCGAGGCTCTGCCACCCGTCCCAATATACCAATTAAAGAGACATGGGTAAGGAAAGGCAGAGATCAACGTGGTACCGCTGGATAGAACAGATAGAGGGGGTCCAGTGGCCTCCATGCCCCGTCTCTGGCATACCGGCCTGAGTTTAAGGTTTAAACTAAGGAAGACAAATAAGAAGACAAAGGGATATGCATAATTGTGCTGTTTTGATCAAAGCATGGTTTTGTCCATTATTGTCTCAGCTCTGGTGTTGGCGAATGGTCCAAACAAGTCCTTATTAGGCGAAGAGGCAAGTTTGTTCTTGTCAGATGCTGTCCTGCTTTAAGATGCTGCCTCACTCTCCCAGATAATCGCCCATTTTGGGGTTGCCTGTCCTGCTAGGTTCTGCTGTCCTTGGAATTCAGTCACTGAGTTGTGTCAGGTGCCTTTTGGGATCTGAACAGGACATTGTTAAAAGCTGACAGTAAGATGCCTCAGTTTCTCGTGTCTCTGTGCCTTTGATCTGGGACTGGGATGGGGCAAGCTAAGTAGGTTCTAGATAGCCTCTCCAGAGGGATTGATTTCTCATTATGCAAAGGCATGCAACTTCCCCCAAAGCAGAGGAATCACAAAGGGGGGGGGGCAGAGATGTGAGGCTTTCACCCCATTTTAGTTTCTCTGTAGGTCCAAGTGAGGCATGAATGCAATTTCTGTGTCCTGCAAATAGCATCCTCCACCTTGGACCAGCTTTCAAAGCCAGAACAGCATATCCTGGCTCCTGCTGACATGCCCGACCATGGTCCCCAGTGCAGACCTGCTGAACCAAAGGCTGAGGTGGCTGGTCTCCAGGTCTGTCTTGAGTTTCCATGTAGTCTGATGCACAGACAGATGTGAAGACCACCAGCTCCTAAGCAACACTCTGGCTCTCCTTCTCCACTAAGCTTGGCTGACACCTTTTCCTTCTTCATAGCCCGACTTCCCTCCCTGGGCCACCAGTACCTCCTTACCTGAGCTTTACTGACTTCCTGCTGTTCCCAGGTTTAGGACACCCAGGTGAATGAGGCCTGCTTTAGAACAAGGGTGTGTCCCTGGGTGGGGATGGGGGGAGGGGAAGGGAACACTTGGTTCTTCAATTTGACCATCTCAACTGCTTTGATGGAGAGAAGCCACAGTGGTGTTGAAGATAATACATAGAGAAGGGGTATCTAGCACAGTTTGAGGGCAGGTGGCAGGGGACAGGAAGCAGTCCTGGAAAGGATAATTCTTACACTGTCTTAAGGGAAGGGCAAGGGATCACTCTAATAATCTCAGAAGGCAAAGCTTCCGTCTCCTGCCTCAAGATCTCAGGGAGGGCTCTGCTGGACATCTGTGTACTGTAGGCAAGTCTACCTAGGGTGGGGAAGGAGAAGCCATGCCGAGGTCACCAGAGTGGCCTAGATGTCTCATGACACTCTCTACACACTCATGCTTCGGTAGAGCGTCGTCTGCCTACTTTGTACGTAGAAAGAGGCTCCCAGGACTCAGGCTGAGGGACTGCTGAGACATCCTGGAGATAGGGTTCACAGCCTATGAAGTGGGAGCCATCAGGGACATGTTTCAGACAGAGGTTGCAGCAAAGGGGCATCCCATTGCTAGAAGCTAACCAGCCTGTAGCTACAGCAGAAGAGGGCTTAGATAGGGTGGTACCCCATCCTCATCCTACTTCTTACACAAACCCCCATCCATCTCTGCCTCATGTCCTTGCTCTACCAGGAGGAGACCTCATGTCAGGAGTGGCACAAAGCCCCAGCGTGACCCCATATACCATCCAAGGTGTCCCTCCCCTCCCCAGCCCTCTGGCCCTGATAATCTTTCACTTGATGCCAACTGCTTTAATGAGTTTGGCCCAAAGCATGGAAATGTGATCTCATGAGAGGCTGGTGCAAGGTTTTTAGAGAGCCAAGGGCTGCTCTGACTCACAATTTGTCTTCCTCAAGTGCTTTCGGAGCACTCTCTGCTGAAAAGAGAAATGAGGAAGAAGCCTAAGTACAGCAATTCCCCTCCAACTAAATTCTCTTGCACGACATTCAAGGCTCTGCTGGATCTGGTCTCCACGTCCTTTCCAGTGTGCCCTACCTTGGCCTCACTGCTTTGCTATCCTGTCACACCTCCCAGGCTCCGCAAGCATCATAACAGGCAGGGTACCAGTTCAGCATCCCTTCCTTCTGGGTCTATAGGACTAACTTTTCAAGTTTACAAATTCCCGCAATTATGAGGACTCTGATTCATTCTGGTCAAGAGGGATCTAGTAAGTGTTTATCTACTGGACACCGAAAGGGTCCAGGAGAGGAGCTGCACATCTCTCAAGCACTCCCCCTCCTGAAGATGGGCTGGAGCCATGTGTGATGTGATGGCATGAGGTCTGAGTGGGAAAGGAGAGGCAGAGATAAAGAGACCCTAGGGCTCAGAGTCGATCCCCCTGGCAACTAGTTCACCTGGCAACTAGTGGAGGAGGCACATGCGAAGAAGGGACTAGTATTGACCGTCAAGTCCTCAAATGGGAACATAGAAGCCCATGTGGACAGATGGTGGAGAAACAGGCTGTTCCCTGAGCTAAGAGTGGGCTGCCCATGGCACTGGCGGAAAGCGACACCCTCTGGGAGGTTGGAATGGACTATGGTAGCCTTGGAGGGTCTGTGCTGGCATTGACTCTTTTGCTTCAGTGTACGAGACGGCAGTGGGCTTTGGGTGAAGCCTCCTGTACCCTTCACAGGGTGTGAACTCTGCTTCTGCTGTCCCTGTTTCCCATCTTCACAGTAGTGGTCTGGCAGCCACACTGGTATCTGGAGCAGCGGGATTAGGGCCATGGGGGGCACATTTATGGCTTCTGAGTCGCTGGGTCTGGTGCCTAGTTTTCTTAGTAGCCTCACCTTCCGTGGCTTACTCCCCTTCTAGGGTCTTTGAGGACTTGTCTAAAAGCATCTGAGAGGAAAGATACAAGGTGCCAGCACCATCACCAACCCTGACCAGGTGACTCTAGAGCATTCTGGAGGCACAGCTGCCTTGAGAGGGACATACTGTTGTCCCAGGTCCAAGAGGTTCAGGAGGGAGCAGAATCCTAATTTACCTGCCGTTGGAGCAGAGATGACACAAAACTCAAAAAAAAAAAATTGATGTGGGAGTGTCATATATCAATCTGTTGATTTCATTGGTTAAGCAATAAAGAAACTGCTTGGCTCTGATAGGTTAAAACATAGGTGGGAGGAGTAAACAGAACAGAATGCTGGGAGAAAGAAGCTGAGTTGAGGAGTCGCCATGATTCTCCCACTCCAGGCAGATGCAGGTTAAGATCTTCCCTGGTAAGCCACCTTGTGGGCTACACAGATTATTAGAAATGGGTTAGATTAATATGTCAGAGCTAGCCAATAAGAGGCTGGAACTAATGGGCTAAGCAGTGTTTAAAAGAATACAGTTTCCGTGTAATTATTTCTGGGCATAAGCTAGCCATGTGGGCGGCCGGGTGCCGGGGATGCAGCCCCGCCGCTCCTATTACAACAAAATATGATGAAGATGGCTCCAGAGAGGAGCTGATACACATGCAGGCTCACACAGAGGAGATCTGTGTTGGTGCTTCTTAGAGGTGACATCCTGGTATCTATGGATTTCTGATTATGAGGAGAAAGAAAGCCAGGCCCAAGATGTTCCAACTTGTCCCAGCCCTTGGTAGAATATTTTAGCCTCTCCAAGGTATTGCTTCAAGATCTGTTGTTCTCCCCAAGAATAGGTCCTGGAGGCTGGCATGGGGTATGTTCTTGTGTAAGTTTATCAGTACTTTAAAGAGTAAAAGGGCACCCCTCTTTTAGCCGTACCTTGTGGCCTAGGCCCGTAATCACAGCTGCTTAGGAAGCCGAGGCAAGAGGGTTGCAAATTCAAGCCTGTCTGAGCTACAGAGTGGTTGAAGACTGGCTTGGAAGACTAGCGAGGCTCTAATACAATAATCCAAAAGTAAAACGAGGGCCTGGGATGTAGCTCAGTGGCAGAGTACTTGCAGATCGTGTATGAGGTCCTAGGTTCCATTCTGTCTTTTCTTTGTTGGATGCGGAAACAGTAGCTGGAAGAGTTGGGCTCCATGCTCATCTCTGCCCGTGCTGGAGTACCAGCAGGGTGCGACTCAGTGGGCTGGCCCTCACTTTCTTCCTTAGCTGTTCAACACTGTCTAAGAACACAGCAAATCTGAGGATCACTCTGCCTACAGCCTCTTGGGGTTGCAGGATGTCTGTCCTTCCTGGTTCTGCAACACCTGACTTCAGGAAGACTCCTGGGAAGGGTTTCTTGGGAGTCTGTTCTCTCATGGACTTACTTCACCCACTTCTTGGCAGAGTTCTTCTTCTTGAGCCTGGACGCCCCACCCAAGACTCGCTTCTGTCATTGTGTCACCAAGGAATCTGTAATTCCTAGTTCTCATGGGAAGGAGAACATGATTATATGCCATTTTATACTGGTGACAGTCACTGTCAGCTCTGGACACCCTGTCCAAAATCCTCCATCTATAGCTACAAAAAACCACTCGCTCTCGGTGGTTCTGTGAACTTCTCCTTGGGAACTGTGACCCAGGCTTCCATCCCAAGTCCCCCTCCCCCAGGTTTACAATGCAGAGAAATTGTATTTTCTTTGTGAACCAAGAGTTGAGGGAGGATAATGGAGTGGACGCTTCCCACTGCTGTCACAAGGTGTAACCACGTGAATGACTCTCCTCAGATGCTTCTCTTCAGAGGTGGCTTTCTGTCAAGAGGCAACCTGAGGGCCTTCAGTCAAGCTGGCTTCTGTCTCTCAAGGGCTGCTCCCTTTCCTCTCAGTTACACTACTGACCCCCGTCTCAGTCGGCCACCAGAGTTGGAGCCTCCTGCTCCGTTCAAAGCTCTGTGTTTGAAGGCCTACTGTGTGCCAGGCCTTGAGCCAAGACCTTTTATGCTTTCTCCTGCCCTTAAAAGAAATCTTGCTCCTTTTATAGCTTTTCTTCCACCATGAGGTTGGGTTTGCCATTCTGTTTCATAGACAGACATTTGGAAGCTCAGTGAGTGACAGGACGGTGCCAGGCCTATGAACTGGTGTTAGATTATTCTGGGGCCTGGAGTAGACCACTGTCTCTTTCTCTGTCCCCCCTTTACATTCCCACAATCCTTCAGGCTTACAACATGAGGGGCTGGGAAACCTGCCAGGTCATATGCTGGGCTTTCAACCTCTTCCACCACTCAGCTCTGAAATATCCTCTCTCAGTTCCCTGAACTGCGAGGAGCACAATCTCCCAGTAGGGGTGTGGAGAAAATCACTTCCTGTGGTATTACAAAAGCAGACTGTCCAGTCTGAACAATCCAGTGCTGGGTGGATCTTTAAGTGTGGACGTTGTCTTCAAAGAATATTCTCGAATCTGTATAGTCCAAGTGCAACGTGAAGTCAGTCCCTGTACACGTAGCTAAGGGGCCTTGTGTGGCTCTCTGAGTTTGACTTTTTTTTCTTTGACATCAACCAAACAGCAGTAATAGCAGCCAGGCCTGACCGGGTTCCATGATCTGTGGGTGTTAGAGGCACTAGCCCACTTCTGGTGCCTGGAGGCAGTAATTAGCAGCAGCACAGTGGGGGAACACTATTTCTGAGGCAGGGCTGAGAGATTCTTCTGATCTTCATGATTGTTCCTGCTTCCATGTCCAGAACAGGGGCTCAGACAGCCAGCTGTGCCCTGCAGCTCTGACTGTTCCCCTACATGGTTGTCCCTGACGGATTTAAGCAGAGTGAAGGGGACCCTTTTTTGTGTGTCCCTGATTCCTGAGAACCAGTGAAGAACTTATGCCAGGCCCTGGAAACTGTGAGCTAATATTAGCCAGGCTGGTACTTAAGGAAGTTCTGGCTGGGATTAATTCCAAATGGGGCACAGAGGTTTTGGGGTTTGGAGACAGTGGAGACACAAATGCCTGTTACTCCAGCCAGGAGAAAATGCCCAGAAAGTTACTCCTGGCCCCGGAACACGTAAATGCTGTACCTGGGGCCAAGGGACAATATCGTTTTTATTCGGGAGGTCCTGGCCTTGTGTGGCAAGCTCTCATTCACCTTCTCACTGTCCCCTGAACTTCAAGGGAGTTTAAGTAGCCTCCACCTAGCCTGTGTCTGGCCCTCAGAGCCTCCCTTGTTCTACTGCCCTGCCTTTAACAGGGCTTCCCCAGACACTGTGAACTGCTGACATGGGTAGGGCCCCTGTGATGATGTTAGTACCCTCCCTGACCTCTAGATCTTGAGAGGAGAACATGAGCTATGCCTCACACAAAGGGTTTCAGGCTGTAAGTAGGAAGGTGCAGGCTCCCCCAGGATGGGGAGAGGGTATCACTGGTAGCGAGGTAGAAGCTTGAGCTTGAGGAATAGATGGGAGTCAGCACACATGCCGGGAAATGGAGACTGTGATTGCAAGGAGAGAGATTTGCAAGCCAGAGGAGAGGAACAAAGAAGAAGGAGAAGGGAGAGAGGTGGGTGGAAAGAGAGGAGGAATGGTAGGCAGTGGTTGCTTCTTCTATCTGACTGGTCATCCAGGGCAGGTGTGGGTGGTGAAGACACTGGAGAGACAGACAGTGAAGAAGGGCCCCCGGTAGCTATATTCCAGGGTCTGGTCCACCCTGGGCTCAGTCCTGCTTCTGGAAGTTTTCCTAAATGCTGTATGGGAAGAAAAGAAGGCAAGGGGCTACTGTCATCATCTAGAAGAGGGGACAGTGGCTGTGTGGCTGGAGGGGGCAGATAAACTAAAGTCAATTAGTCAGGTTTGGTAGCACAGACTTGTAACCCCAGAAACCAAGGAAGGAAGACCATAAGTTTGAATTTAGTCTGAGCTACACAGTGAAACCCCGCTCTTCACCCTTCACAATGAAAAAGAAATGAATGGAACATTCAGCTCCTTGTTAGTGAATAAACTTATCAGTAATGGAAAGGAAGACAGAAGGCTCAAGGAAAATCCTTGGTTGACATTTCTGCTGTGCGTTGAGGAGATATTCTTGCATACTCCCAGAGACAGGGAGCACATTAGTTGTTTATTAAGACAGTATGGGTTGAATATCCCCACTTTGGAAATTCTGATTTTGAGATGTTCTTAAATCCAAAGCTTCTTGAAGGCTGCATGGTACTTCAAGGAGAAAACTCACTCAATCTGGCTTATCAGGTCACAGTCAGAATGTAATTACAAGGAAGTGTTATACACACCTACCTTCAAGCTATGAGATATTACAGGAAAAATAAATGAATTTTGTGTTTAGGTTTGGATGACATTTTCAAGGCATTTATTTCATTATGTATACACAAGCAGTCCAAAATCAGACGCACTTCTGGTCCCAAGGACTTTAACCTGGGCCCATTCACCCCTCCTTAGGCAACCGTGGTCCCCATCCCAGGAGGTCACCATATTATTGCTGAACTTAGTATGGATACCCAAGAGTCATTTAGCCCAGAACTCCTGGACTCAAATACTTCTCCTGTCTCAGTTTCCCCAGAATCTGAGACTATGAGTGTTTACCAACAGTACAGTACCTTGGATGGACCCAAGGATTTCGGAGACTCTCTTCACACTGGCTTCATTTTAGAGCATTCCCGGGTAGGCCTGCAGGCTTCAGGCATCAGAACAAGCAGATAAAGAAAGGTGTTCTGGAAGTCTAGGACAGTTTGGGCAGGTACAGCTTCTCTCTCTGTCCATGTTTGTTGTTCCTCCTGGCCTAATGTGGGTCTTCTCAGATTTCTGGTTTGAGAGCTTTTTCCTTCTTTATTTTGGTTAATAGGAACAACAAATAACATATTCGCAAGGGCAACTACCTTCCTTAGTCAGCTGAATCACTCAACTCCAGAGACCCTGTCCCAGGAAGCAGTTAGATTATAGAGGGTATCTCAGCTGGCATGAGAGCAGTCAAGAAAGGACTCTCACCCATGCCAATATGCTCAGGAAGGAAGTTGTTTGTCCCAAGTCACACATCCATCAGCTAGAGTCGCAGGCCAGGTCTTCCTGATTGGTGGATCCAAGCGTCATGTTTGTCTTACTTCTCACGCTAGATAGATGGGCAGGGTGAATGGAAGGCATTAGCCATGTGGGAGGCAAGCTGACGGACCCAGGTGGGAGATGAGCTCCCAGGGAGGAGCCCAAGGGGATAGCTCTCCTGAAACTTGACTAAGAGCCTGGATAGGGGGCTTGATACCACAGGGGGGCAGACAGGATTATTTATTCAAGGGCCACGTTCTTTATTCTCTAAACAGTGCCCAGGAGGGAGAGTGGGTCAGAGGTGAGGGCAGAAAGAGCTGCTCTGTTCAAGTGTCAGGTTAGGGTGTAGAGGTTTCTTTGGAACACCCTTCCCAAGAGCCCCCAGCGTGGAGTGGCTCAGGCTCAGCAACTTTGCTTCCCCAGTGTCCTTGGAGTGTAGAGCTTTCCAAAGCATTCAGAAGCTGGCTATGTTCCAGGTCCCGGACAAAGGATCCAGGGCACTCAGAAGTAGGAGGCTTTGGGTATCCGAGTGGATAGCTCGGAACAGTCAAGAGGCTTTTGTCCTCATAGGGACCTGCAGCCTCATGCTAGCTAACAGGGTCAGACACAATTTCCTAAAGATGTGAGTCTTGTCTTACAGATACATCTGGGTACGGTAGGGCTGTCCCTCTGTGGTGAGACTGACAGATTTGGAAAATATGGGTACAAGGAATCCAGGGAAGCTCATGGCTGGGGCTGCTCACTGCAGGTGAGTCAAGAGATTGTGAAGATGCTCAGGTACCAGCTGAGGAAGGAGCACATGGCAGGGAGAAGCCTGGGTCAGACTCCTGGGGAAGATGACCAAGGAGCTGAGTGACCTAGACAGGGTCTCTTAAGCATCCCAACCTCTGCTTTTCCACCCTGTGCACAGACAGGGACTAACTCATAACTGTACATTTCCTGCCCTTTTCTCCTCTGCCTTGTTCACAGAGCCCTCGGCTGCATGGAGAAAGGAAGAGGGGGAAAGAGAGCCTGTGAAAGAGAGAAAGATGAGGTGGGGGGAGAGAGAAAAAGAGGAGGGATGGAGAGAGAGGGAGAGAGAAAGAACTGAGGGTGGGAGCGGGTGGAAGAAGACAGCCGTACACAGAGAGAGGAGAGGGAAGGGTTGAGAAAGGAGCCTTACACAGAGGACTTACATGGACAGAGTGCCACTGTGACCCATAGCAGAGTCTGCGGCCAGAAAGAGGTGCAGGGCAAACTGGAGAAGTAGGGGCAGTGAAAAGGGAGGAAAAGTGGGGGGAAAAGCAGCAGAGGTGGGGTGGGCAAGATGGGGCGAGTGAGACAGTGTGGGGGCAGGGACAGGAAAGGACAGCATTGGCACTGAGTTTGGCCCATGGAGGAATGGAGTCAGCAGCAACCTCTGGTCTGAGATCTCTCTGGTTGGCTGTGCTCTGTCTAAGGAGCCAGCAACTACAGGGTACCTTCAAGAGAGTCCAGTGGAGTCCAAGTCTCTCAGCCTGTTGTGGTTCCTGTGGTCACGCCCAATTGTGAGTCCGTCCTTGCTCTGTAGAGTCAGGCTTTTGGGGAACTGGTGGGAGGTGTTCAGGGCTAAAGCTGAGAGCGTTCTGTCTGGGTGTTGTCACCTTTGGTAACTCCTGAGGACCAGTGCCATGTAAGAAACTGAACTCTATAGTCCCTAGGACGATTAAATCACTGTTTTGTGGCCCTGCAGTTCTAGGCAGAGGTTGCCTTCATTTTAAAGCAAAGGTTAGCCTAACAAAGCGCTCCATCACAATGCAGCGACTGGCATGCTGGGCCAAGGCTGGAGAGTGGTCACGGGTGAAAGTGGCAAAGCCTTCCCCTCCAGATGTGGCACCAGCAACACCTCTGGCTGGGAGGTGAAGTCCTGCTTCCCTGAGAGTTCTGGGGAAAAGAAGGTCCAGCCTTACGTTTCTTAGCAGAGTGTAGTCATTGGCCTCCACCCCACCCCCCAGGTCATGGAGTAAGACAGTGTCTTCTATAGCCAAGACAGAAATGTTGGTCTGTGACTTGTGAGTGTTGGGGACAAAGGCCTCCTTTGTGAGTCAGAATAAGAAGGGATGCCTTTCCCGAACAGAAGTCGCCTGAGCTTTACTGAAGCATGTCCAGATTTCCCTCTGGGTAAAGCACTGAGACTGAGCAGCTGAGCAGGCACAGGCACTCAGTGCTGCAGAGGTTAGCACTACAGAGGATGCTGTGGAGACATGGATGGGTTCACCTTCTGTACTGAGTCTGGACATGACAGCAAAGGAGGGCTCTCAGGCTGTGAGGCCAGCACCATGGCTTGCATTCCCAGGATGGAAAGTTCTTTGCAGCATCTTCTCCTATTTGAAGGTCAGTTCAGAACAGAGCTTATGGAGGATCCAGGGAGATGGATATGCTGCCTCTCTTCAGGCCTGGGCATCTACCTCCTGGAATCTGCTGTTAGGGGGTGGTTGATGAGGCCAAGGGTTGGGCTCTTCTCGACAGAGTGAAGGAGGAGATACTTTTTCAGTTCCTCTGCCTGCCTTCATTGTTGTGAACTCACTTCCCCAAATCCTCTCACAATCTCCGTAGGCTCCTGCTCTGGGCCAGGTCAGCACCGAGTAGGAAGGTGGAGAGACTGGTATCCAGGAGACAAATGTAGTCTTGGGTCGCCAGAGCTCATTATCCACGGCAGGGGTCACTGTGACCAGTGGACCATCAGGATCTGTGGACATATCTAGACCCTTAGATGGAGGAATTACGGAAAGGCTCGGGGACTCTATGGGGTAGTGGAAGTAGGTGCCTTTCCACTGAAGGCTGGGGCTTGGGATGTGGGCCTGAAACATAGACTAGGTTTGCAAACTGTCAAATGTAAAGAAGGCATTTGAACTTTGTTCTGAGGGTAGTGTGAAGTAAAAAGCAATGATGATCATGGTTATAGCTGCGATTTAAGAATGTCTCTGCCAGGGGTTGTAGAGAAAGGGGTACACTCATCCATTGCTGGTGGGAATGCGAACTTGTGCAACCACTTTGGAAAGCAGTGTGGCGGTTTCTTAGGAAATTTGGGATCAACCTACCCCTGGACCCAGCAATACCACTCTTGGGAATATACCCAAGAGAAGCCTTATCATACAAC
>NC_022013.1:64120266-64136033 GCF_000317375.1 Microtus ochrogaster | reverse complement strand
GCCTGGGTCTGAAAAAGCCTGGGATAAAACCGGACTTGCTGAACATAGTGGACAATGAGGACTACTGAGAACTCAAGAACAATGACAATGGTACATCCTACTGCACGTACTGGCTTTGGGGGAGCCTAGGAAGTTTGGATGCTCACCTTCCTAGATCTGGATAGAGGTGGGTGGTCCTTGGACTTCCCACAGGTCAGGGAACCCTGATTGCTCTTTGGGCTGATGATGGAGGGGGACTCGATCGGGGGGAGGGGGAGGGAAATGGGAAGCAGTGGCGTGGAGGAGGCAGAAATCTTTAATAAATTAAAAAAAAAAAAGAATGTCTCTGCCAGGTAGGGACTGACCCGTAAGGGCGTACAGAGATGGTGAGAGTCTCTGGATGATGACAAAATGGATGATGACAATGATGGCGGTAATAATGCTGTTTGTTGACTGTGTGATCGTGGTGGTGATGGTGGTGATGATGGCGATGCTGTTGATGATGATTATGGCGATGGTAGCGGTTTTGGTGGTGATAATGATAATGGGTCAAAGTAGTAATGTTTGGATGTTAGTGGTGATATGCATGGTCTTGGTGGTGACAGTGATGATAGTGATTTTATTTATTGGCGATGATTATGGTGATGATGGTGATGGTGGTGGTGGTATTGGTGGTGGCTGCTGATGGTAGTGGTAGTGATGGTAATCGTTGTGGTGATGGTAGTAGTAGTGAGTCCTAACTAGGATAGCATATACAAGATGCAGGACTGACGTAATGGTATTTGATGACAGGGCCGATTTGTATTAGGGAGGTGTGAGGTACAGGTATGACCAGAGTCTCTGTTTTGGTTGTTCCTATAACTGGGAGGATATTTGGGTGCTGTCCCATGAACAGTGAATACTGGGGCATTGAGGTAGAGAATCTGTATACCTCGAGTATGAAATTCTTAGGAAGAGGGGACAGAGGAGATGAACCAGATTTAGGGTCCTGGCAGTCAGAGGGAGGAAGAAACCAGGATTCTGAGGAACTCCAAGATTTCCAGGCTGCTCCCAGGGGCTGGGGCAGGCCACAGCCAGGCTTCTGTTTTCATTCCTCGCCAGGTTCTAGGTAGGGTGACATTTGGAGAAAGGGCTTTGTGCTCAAAAATCTCTCTTAACACAGCTGAAGGAACTAAGGTCCTCTGGGGATAAGAGACCCGCCTAGGTGAGCCATTGTGGTTGGTAGCAGACTCAGCTTGAAATCAGTTTGGTGCTCTGAGAAGGTATTGTGCTGTGGTGCTTACTCTTGGGGAGGCAGACTGTGGATGGGGATTGCTCACAAGGACACTTCCTTCTCCTTTAACCAGCCCAGTCTGCAGAGGGTCTGGTTGGGGGGGGGCGGTCTCCAGCAGAGAGTGTGGAGGGTCGCCTGGAGAGGCTCCAGACAGCAATAGTGTCTAAACCTGAGCTATGGCTCCAGCCAGAGATAGCTCCAGTGAGCACGTGGCCCTGCCATGGCCCCAGTTTGGCTGCAAATGACTGTTTGGCCTTTCCTGCCCTCTCCTGCCCCAGGCCCTCACCAGGCCGGAATGTCCTCAGGAAACAGTACCTCTCTACAGAGGGAGCTTTGCTTCTGGATTCCCAGCTGCAGCTCCAGCCAGGATGTTTTGCAATGAGCCTGGGGAGAGCATCCATTCCGGGAAGATGAGGGAGTGGACCGTGCTTGCCAGCAGGGGTCTGGGTGAGAGGGCAGTCACTGCCTGCCGGGCTGGGCTGGGAGCAAGGCAGCTCTGGGACAGCCCATTTCTCAGGGCCTCAGGGGACCTTGGCCTCTAAGCTGTTTATCTGTCTGTCTGCCTGTCCATCTGGATTAGAGGGGCTGGCTTGCTCACATTGGTTCCCTAAAGGGTTCCCAACTGCAGGGGCAGCTTTAGCCTTGCTTTTGGTTTGTTTTATCTTTGAATATTTTTGAATATGACTCAAAAGCAATTACTAAAGGAAAAGGTAGCTCGCTTCCAGCCCCACTGTCCCTGCCCAGGCTTCTGGGCCCCTGGAGTAAACTCCCTTCAGCCATTTTTGTTGCTTGTTGTCTAGTGTTCTGTTTGCAAACAGAAGTGGCCATGCTTCTGCCTTTCCACGTCTCTTCCTACCCCAGAGGAATCATGCTATGTGCGGATGCTTTGAGCTTTGTTCTCCACAGGGCTAGGGGGCTGTCTGCACAGGACTCCAGCAGGGGTGGGGGCTTGCCAACAACCATCTTCAAACACTATGTGAATCTGTCAGCCAGGGCTGTCAGTATTTGCTTTGGAGAAAGACATCTGTAAGTGCAAGGCTCCTCCCTTTGTGTAGTGAGTCTCTTAGGAGCCAGTCCTTCTGCACGCTAACTTCTTCCTCCTACCTTCTCATGGAGCCACACTGACAGGAGAAGACCCCCAGGAATTAAGAGGCCAGAAAACACGCCCAAGGGAAAAGTATAAGTGTCTAAGTCTAGGACTTCAGGACTTCAGCCCAGGTGCACTGAGTTTTAGTCACCCCCCCCATCTCCCCCCCCCCCCCCCCCCCCCCCCCCCCCCCCCCCCCCCCTCTCTCTCTCTCTTTCTCTCTCTCTCACTGCTGTGCTACTGGAGACTTTAGAGCTATGGAGTCCTCTATTTTCCAGGTCCAAATATGGCCTCTAAACCTGGGGAGGGCCAACAAGTGGGTGAAGATTTCACAGTTGCCCTGCAGCAGCTTCCTGAAGTCCAGCATCAGCTTCCCACTTGTCCTGTGTGTGAGGGATTCTCTTATTCCCTGCACCCCTGGAAGAGGGCTTCAAGCCTCCAGAGCCAGACATACTCACGGAAGAGCGCCACTGAACCATTGAACAGATGTATTTTACAGACGGGTATGTTGAGGCAGCGGAGAGAAAGCAAGCAATGACTCAAGGCATGGGTGACATCAAGGTGGGTTCCAGGCCCCTGGACTCACATGTCCCCACTCAGCACCCACTCTCCTTACCTGGTATTTCCTCACAAGATCACTTGGTGCTTTGTGCCTGCAAGCTTCTCTGTCTGCTTTAACTTCTATCAGCTTTGCTTACTGCCTGGTTCCTTTTCTTAGTGTTCAATGGCTACTGTCAGCCTTGTATGTGTGTGTGTGTGTGTGTGTGTGTGTGTGTTAGATGTAGCTCAAACATGTAAAGCCTTTGCACCATGATCTTGGTGGTATATCACCCATGTTATTTCATGGTTATATGTCAAGAATTCCACATGCCCTGTTGGACTGCCAATTCTCTTGAGGAAAAATGTTGAGGAATGACCTGAGGTGGCCCAATCATCCCTAGGCTCCAGGGGACTGTGAGACCCATGCTCCATCTGCTCTGGGCCACCTTTGGTGAGCAGGAGACCTTGGGAATCTTTCTCTCTGTGAGTTCAATATTCCCTCCTGTGAAGTGGGGACAAGACTCTGTTGCTTACTCCCTGGATCATTGAGAGCTGAAATGAACTCATCCTGAAGGTCAGATGCACTCTAAACTTTTCAGACAAATCTAACCTGGCTGTTTATGGCTATGGACATGCCTACTTATATACATGTGTAAATCTGAATTTATTTTGGAAACTAGAGTAATTAGTTGAGTATGCAGTACTTACATATGTTAATTAGGATTTAATTACCTCCTATACCTCTTGAGGGGCAGAGCAGGACTTGATTGTCCTGCCTGGGTTCAAATCCCCTGTACTGGTGGCTCCTCATCTGTGTAATCAATTCACCATTGTTCCTGCCTCCAGGCAGTTGTGGAGACTTCTACCTAAATTCTCCCACACAAGCCTCACCGAAGCAGCTCCTGGTTCTTGTGTTAGCAAAAGAGAGGAATGGTCTGGTCCTATCACCTGCCACAGGAATTCCCCTGAGAAAGCCACAGCTATCCCCAGCCTCCCGTCTTCCCATCTTCCCCATTCATTCCTTTTCCCCTTGTTTGGTTTAATGACATTGGCTGAGAACTTGGTGCTTGGGTGGTCAGCCGCACTGTAGTAAAGTAGTGGAAGGGATTTTGGTGGTCTGGATGGACTGATGTTGATCCACAAGAAACTCCTCAGGCTAGGATTGCAGAACTGCATTCATCTTGGGGCACTCCTTGTTGTGTGCCCACATTTTCCTAGCTGGTGCTTCCTGAGTTGCTGGCAGTCAAGTCAGTCTGGGGACCATTTCTGACAGCCCTTTCTGTGTGGACACCAAAATGCGTGTTATTATGACTACAGAGCCTGCCGGAAGTAGATGCCTCTGACTTGGTGTGGCACAGAGTTCCCCCGCACACTCTCATCTTTGGTGTAACCCCTTCTACAAGGCTCTGTAGAATCCCAAGGACAAGCGCAGGTCAGGTGCACCAACGGAATGGAAATTAACAAAGCTGTGTGTCTGTGGGTTACCCTTGGGGACAGGAAAATGATCTGCCATAATGCTGCGCCGTTCAGGCACAGTGACAGCGCTGGTGCTGCAGCGTCTCGGGTGCTTGGGAAAAGGCAGATCCTGAATCAGCAGGTCTGGGTGGGATGGGGTCCTGTTTTTGTCATTGCTGGTCCAGGGATCACACTTTGCATAGTGAGGTGATAAAGAACCCTCGGTGACAACGACTTTCTGCTCATGTGCTCTCAGCTGCAGCATTTGGAGGCAGGTGACCACCTACAGTTGTTTCTGAATTAGGCCATCAAATATACCAGCAGGAAGTGATCGAGTCTTTTCATGCCAGACAAGAAGTCCTGGCAGGGAGAGAATAGCCAGACAGGTGAGAGGCTGCAGTGGATGTGATGCCCATTGTTGGGGACAGTAAGGTTCCTTCAGGTCTGTGCATTGTTGGTGGGACTTCTCCGAAGAGATGACAGTCTCTGACACTTCTGCCATTTTCCCATTTTCAGCAAATAAGGGTCGAGGCTGTTAGTGTTTTAATTTTTTATTTATTAATTTTTAAAGAGACATTTCCCCTTTCTTTCTTTGGGTCTGGAGTCATTAAGCAGGGATTAGCTGGATAAATAGAGGAAGTGATTTTTAAACTGTTTGCAAACTTAATGCGAAGAGCCCAGCCTTGCAAATTATCACATCTAATCAGAGGCCCTCGCTTCGCTGCTCCAGTAATTGTAGTGGTATTAGTCAAGTTCTTGTTGTGTCCTCATTAGCCGTGAAAAGGGGACTCAAGACATACTTCATCAGAGTGTCCTGGAGATGCATCACTAATACAGAGATGGAGGTGGGGGACAGGAGCGCAGGAGGTACGCAGGATGGACGGAAGGAGCCACACCCGCATCTGAAACCATGGACTCCTCATCTCTCACTCTGCTTCGTAGATGCCTCCTCAGCTTACCTGAGGAGAGGCAGATGGTGAAGGCAGAGCTCAGAGACTCAACACTCAGAGGCTATGTCTCGTGTGGCTTTCCTGAGCCATCCCTTCCCTTGTCTGGCCTTAGTGTCTCCTGGTGGATCAGCGAGGGTGGCTAATTGCTGGCCTCTTTCTGATGTACGTGGACTGGTTCTGAGTGTTGAGGCCTTGGAGGACCAAGACGGCTTGCTGTGCTCACTGTCTTCAGCTCTGATCCTTTGGAGGCCATGCTTGAAAGATTGAGGACCCTGTCTTGTCGTGCAGTTGTCTGGTAGAAGGACAAACGCTCCGTGGGCTAACTCCTGAGTGGAGTCTAATAGGGTTGATGGGTTAGAAGGTGACTGTAGAATGGTCACCACCAGGAACTGGAGCATGACAAAGAATAGGCAGAAGTTTGCTCAAAGCAGGCAATGCAATCATTAGACAGGAGAAGGAAGTTCTGGGATTTTATGTACAACAGAGTAAAGGGAGGCAACAATACGGATGAGTAGTTAAGATGATGAAGGTTATCCTGATTTGAGAATGCGTCAAAATAAACGATACCCCATAAACAATGTATGATTCTTGTGTGTCCATCACAAATAAAGAAAAAGAGTCATTTAATCAACTAATTTTCCTTTCTCTCCTGGTCCCTCCCTCCCTCACTCCTTTCCCCCCTTTTTCCCATTTATGGAGTATTTAGTCTAGTAATTATTTAAATTTAAATTAATTGAAATGAAACTAAGCCAGATATGGTGGCTCAGGCCTGTAATCCCAGCTACTCAGGAGGATAACAAGTTCGAGGTCTTCTTAGGCTACAGAGAGAGTTCCAGGCCATTCTTGGAAACCTCATGAGGCCTTGTTTCAAAAATACAAAGTGAATTCATAGCTGGGGTTTTAGTTCAGTGGTAGAACCTGCACTCAGCATGGATAAGGACCCAGGTTCAATTCCTAGAACTCTGAACAAACATGATGACAAAATGAACCAACTGAAAAGTCCATTTCCCAGCTGACTAGTCATATTCAAGGTGCCTTAACAGCTGTCCTTGGCTGGGGATGCTAAATGGAGAGTGTACAACGTTCCCCTGGACAGCTAGTGCCTTATGGTTTGACCGGGTTGCTGATCAGTATAGAAGTGAGGGGTTGTCAGAACAGAGAAGGGAAGCCTCACTTCACAGTGCTCGTACTCAGCTGAGAGGGAGACTAGCTGGGGGCAAGCACCAGATGACAGGCACCCCTGCAGCTACCTGGCAAGTGAGCCTCTGAGCCAGCCTAGCGGCTGGAGAGAGCCAGCACATCATCCTGGTGAGCAGGCACTCTGCATCAGGACGTCTGTCTGCACTGGGGCGGTACATGTTTGAGGATTGGACTGATCCCCAATGCACAACCCCCCACTGCTGAGTTCAGATAAAGACACCATCTTGGATTGCTATTCATAAAGCCAGAGACATTCTTTGGAGTCACAGTCTTGCCACAGCTCACTGCTAGAAGGCTTCAGTGTACCGCCAATCCACAGTCTAGACACGTGTTCCCACCCTACGTCTTTTCTCTTCCCAAACAGTTCTGTGCGCCTTGGCTACCTTCAATGTATTATTATTAATTATTATTATTATTTTAAATTTTAAGATAAGGTCTCATTCTGTAGCCCAAGCTAGCTTTATAGTTGAGACAATCCTCTTGTCTCAGCTTCAGTGTATTGGGGTGATAGTCAGGAACCACCATGCTCAACTATCCTGACTGCCTTTAGCTTTGGAGATTTGTGTTGTCTTCTGCTTCTGGCCTCTACACATTCTGCTTCCCTGCCTGGAATAGCCTTTCCCCACCATGTCCCCACCCACTAGGAAGGTCTTCTTTGACTCCAGCGTCAGACCAGGCTTCCCATCTCAGCTGATTCCAAGCATAGGCTACAGCTTGCAATGGTCCATTCAGTCACAGCCCCCGTGAGAGGAGATGTCAACAGGATGATCTCTGGAACTCCAGGCACAGAGTCTATGAGGAATGATGTCGGGGCAATGCTCTGTACTAAAGGGGTAACTCCACAGGGGAGAGGAGACCACAGACAAATGGGCAGGGCTAGAATCTGCTCTGGATTGAATGCCCAGGGTAGATGGTGGCAGAGCCCAAAGAGATGGAGCAAATGGGAGTAGGGGCTTATTATCCACCTGCAGAGGAACAGTAGAAAGGGAGGTAGTAATGGCCCAGCGGAGGTCTGAGACTGCAGAGGACAAGGACATAGACTCGGACCCAGAGGGAGGACTTTCTAACAGCAAGATCTTGCGTTGGCTTTGGCTTGTGTGCATTAGACTCATTTACAGTGACACTCTGGATTAAACGCGTGGGGCTATGTAAACTGCATAGCAGTGCAGAGGCCTGGTTTGCCACTGTGGAGCTCAACCACGATGACCTCAGGGGATGCAGACCTCTCCTTTCTGTGCAGAGGGCTTGCAGGTGAGAAACAGTTTCTGGGACCAGTGCTCCCGTCCTCCAGACCTGTGCCAGGAGAGGAGGAGGCATGGCATCAAGTCCAAAGATGGTGTCTTGGGCTTCTAGCCAATCGTTGGGGAAGGTGGCTGAGCCATTTTATTCACAAAACACCTTCTCCCAACTTCACAGGCATGCAAGCAGGCCATGTACCATTTGGTGTCACTTAGATCTCTTTTCAGCAGGACCACAACAAATATATGACTTCGAACTTTGCATACAGACACCTGCAGCCCACCTCAGTTTCTGGCTTCTACTTCTCTGCAGGGACGAGATGCTCCTGGGTTCTGGGTCTGGCCAGTTTTATCTGGGTATGGAAGATCCATCTCCAGTCACAGGGCTGCCCAAGTAACAGTGGTTCACCCTGCTTTCTCTCCTAATAAATCATCCAAGGTAGCAACCGAGGCATGGCATATAACAGCAGGGAGCGGGTTAACCTGTAGGTTAGCTACATCTGAATGTGAATTTAGACACAAGTCCTAGCTCTGTAGTAAGTCACTCCACCATCTGAGCCACGGTAATGACAACTGTCCAGTGGGGAACTAATAATGTCTATCTTGAGAGCTTGTTGTTGGGATTAATGATATTTGCACAGTGCCCGCCTTGGAGTCATGGGCAATAAATCCAGTCTCCCTCCCTCCCTGCTTTCTCTTCCTTGCTCCCCTCTGCTAGGCTTCTCTGGTCTGCCTGCCCCTTTGTCTCTTAGGCCTTGAACACTCTCTTACCATCCCCTGAGCCCTGGAGTCTAATTTCTCTTTCTCACTGAGGACAAAGGGCTGAGTCAGCTCTCTGGGGATTCACTCTCGAGGTTCCAATGAGTCTGGGTGCCTCTGCGCCAGCACTCAGGCCGCTAATGGCCTCAGAATGGATTTGGGCCCAGCAATGGAGAGTTCACTGGAAAACCTACAGCGGCTCTTTTTTTTTTTTTTTTTTTTTTATGACTTCCACACAATAGGTTTCTTTTTAATCAGGAACTGGCTGTCTGCTTTTCTGGCTTCTGGTAACTTCCTCTCTGACCCTATAAAGGCCACAAGAGGATCAATTAGATGTCCCTGGTGCTGAAGGATGGAAAAGAGCCAGAGGTGGCTGTGTGCTGCCTCCCTGTTGCATTGGATAGTGCGGAGGGCAATAAAGCTGGCTTCCCTGGGCTTTCAAATGCTCCGCCTGTGGGAGGCCCCAGTCCTCCAGATGCACCTGCTCAGTGAGCAGGAGAGTTTGGGTCGGATGACCTCAGAAGTCCAGAGAGGTTAAATAAACCCCCCAAAGGTCAAGAGGCTGGTTGAATCCTTCTCTGAGTCCTTGCTACACTCGATCTTCTGCACACCAGTTCACCTACCACTTGCTCACCCTTCTCTGAGACCCTGAGATCTCATTCACAGATGCTGGGTTTCACCACCCCAGCTGCTGTTCCCAGCTGATCATTTTCCTCCTGTATGAGAGTTGTCTTTCAGCCAGGCTGCAAACACAGGTTATCGGGGATGAAGGGCAAGGGTCAGGTCAGAGAGGGAGATCTGGCCTCCTGTGGCTTCCAGTGAGCTACCCACCTCTTAGCATTGCTTCTTCTGAAAACCTTGGGTGCCAAATGGTCCCATTTTAGAAGTTTTTCAGAAAAAGGGAGAGAGAGAGAGAGAGAGAGAGAGAGAGAGAGAGAGAGAGAGAGAGAGAGAGAGAGAGAGAGAAGACTGAGAGAGAATGAGGGGGGGTTAACAAACTCCTTCCTGGAAAAAAGCCCTCCTCTAAGTTACTTCTGTATCTGACCCAGAAGAGAAGAGAGTGTTTTTAAGTCCAGAATTCTCTCTCCAGTCCCAGACCCCAGGTTCTTAATCTATGGTACCCACACCACTAGCAGCATCTAGGACAGAGATTCTCAACCTGTGGGTCACAATCTCTTTTGGGGGTTGAATGACCCTTTCATAGGGGTCATCTGAAACCATCGGAAAACATAGTTATTTATATTACAATTCATAACAGTAGCAAAATTACAATTATGAAGTACCAAAGAAAATAATCTTGTGGTTGAGGGTCATTGTATTAAAGGGTTGCAGCATTAGTAAAGTTAAGAAGCGCTGACCTAAGAAGTTGTTAATATTCCAATTCTTAAGTCCCTTTCCAGACTCTGGAAGCAACAATATGTGTCTTAACAGGCCCTCCAGGTGACTCTCACGCCCCCTACCTTTGAGATACTCTGAATTGGATCTCCTTTTATGAGCCCAGGGTTGGGGAGACCATTGTGAACTGAGACATGTGGCTGGAAAAAGCTTTTCCGAGTTGATTGAATGAGAATGGACTTTTGGGGGACTCGTAGGGGTGACAGCCAAATGTGGATGTGAGAAGCAGTGAGCAGGATGGGTCATGATGAAGGCAGATCTTTCAAATCTTATCTGGTATCCGCCAACATCAGAACCTAGAATGACCGCCAAGGTCAGGGTTGGAATGAAGAATTGACCTTGACTGCGTTACTATTGGTTATAGATGTCACACAAATATTTACTTATAGAGGTTTAATTTGGGTCAAATGCCTATCCATCCATTCATATATATGTAATTCACCAATCCCCCATCCATTTGCCCACCCATTTACCTGCCTGTCCACACATTAATGCACGAAATCATTCATCTATCCAACCACCCATCCATGCATGCATCCTGCATCCTATCCATTCCTTTCTTTTCTTTTTCTGAGACAGAATCTGCTATAGCTGAGCCTGACCTTGAACTCCTGAAACTATTTCTTCTGTGCCTCAAACACCAGACTTACAGGTGTGAAATACTACCCCTGTCTTCATTTTTTTTCAGTCAAATAAGCCTTCATCCGCTTCAGACATTTAGCTATGACCTTCCTTTGCAGAGACTGAAGTAGGTAGAGATACCAACTTGTATACTCAGATACATGAGTCATTGAAAAATCTACATAGAGTTTTCTATGGGACATCTTACCATCACTGTCTAATCCTAGGAAGAATATTTTTGGGTGTCATGGAGTAGGACCAATACATAACTTGAATTTCTCAGGGAAGTGTGAGCTAGATGCGTTCAGAGTAGAACTTGAGCCAAGCAGGAGGCCCACAAAGGCGGAGGATCTTGTTTGCTCAGCCCCTACCATGCCCCCACCTCTCTTTCTTAGGAAATTCCTCAATGATGTATTCATTTTTCATATGCATTGGTGTTGTGCTTGCATGTATGTCAAATCTCCTAGAGGTGGGGTTACAGACAGGTGTAGGCTGACTTGTGGGTGCTGGGAACTGAACAGCCAGTCTTCTGGAAGAACAGCCAGTGCTCTCAACCGCTGAGCCAACTCTCCAGCCCCAAGTTTCTGATTTAATTTTGAAAACAATACTGTGAAGGCTGAGGAAATTCAGATTCAGAAGGTAAGTGATTTCTTCCAAGGTACAAAGGAAATAAACATTAGGGACATGAGGGAACCCAAATCCTAGGTCCCCCAGATGCTGTGCTCAGCCATAGTGACTTCTATTTGCAATATTGGATGTTTGGGCACATTATTACCTGGGTTCTGTCTGGGGCAAGATGAGGTCCTGCCGGGATATCCAGGCTGCATACAGCACTCACGTGTAAGGGTAAATGTGGAGCCATGTCCAATCCAGAAAGCAAATTCTAGAAACCCGAGATTCATTGCCAAAGGGAAGCCATGATGTCCCTCAACTGGAGGGAACAGGGAGACTCTGACCTCACTCTGATAACAGAATAAGAAAACAGTTTTTAACATCAGGTGGTCCCCATGAATTCAACACCTCAGCATGCTGGTAGGTCACTGAAAAGAAAATCAAAACATATACTGGCAGTAAAAACGTGGCGCTTTGAACAATGCTAAAATACTTCAGCAGCCTTCCATATAGAATTAATTAACATGAAACCCAGCATCCTGGTTGCTGCAGAGCCCTAAAGTGGTTGCCAGAATTTAATTAGACTTAACCTTTTTTCCTACACCAGCCCCGCTTTATAATAACTGCAGATCATTATTAATTCCTTTGGTGTTCACTGTAATAACATTAATCACGATGAACTTCTTTCTGTGGTAATGTGTATGTAATATGTAATTCCAGTGCAATTGAGTATTAGTTAAAGCTAAATTGAAATTAATTTCACAAAAAAGACACTATTTGTTATTGGATACTGTATATTCATAAAATAACATTTTAGAGCAATTTATGATAAGGTGGTCAGAATAGGAAGTATTTACCAAACTGCTAAAAGTTCACTGAGAGAAGGATTTGTTGTTGGTGAGTGAAGCCGTTCTGACTGCTGGCATCCTTGATCCCAAAGGCACTTGAGATATCCAATCAGAAAATGAGGGGCTATTCTGGGGTAGTCCTTGGAGAGACAATACCATAGCAATCTCCTAGCTTGGATAGACACCTTCACAAGATCTGCTTCCTGAGAGCTCGCCTCTGACTGAACTCTGATTACAAGCTCACCATTTGCTTCTCCCAGGGTCAGTCTTTTCTTCCGTAAAATGGTTCTGTGACCCCTGTTGCTCATGGTGATCTCCAGGGGTAGCTTTGAAAAATGTTAACTACCTGTGCAGGATGGAGAGTAGGGTGATGGGGGAGCGGTGCGTTGCTTTGGTTTCTGTTAATAACTCCCATGCCCATGTTATGCAGGTGACCCTAATTAAACTCAGTCATTTAAATAAAACCCCACAGGAATATTGGAGGGGGACTTTCTTGGGAGGAAAAGGCAGTTCAGAGGGAGCTGGAGAAGGGTAAGGGAGGGTAATGGGTGGTAGTTCCTACCTGTAATCCCAGCACTCTGAAGGTGGAAGCCGAAAGATTAGAAGTTCAAGGTCATCCTCAGCTACATGATTGTTTGAGAATAGCTTGGGCTACGTGAAGCCCTGTCTCAGACAGCAGCAGCAGCAGCAGCAACAACAACAACAAACCAAATATATAAATGACAGACCCTGAACAGACAGCATGGCAGGAGGGCATCAGCCCAGCTCAGAGCATCCTAGGATCCCTCAAAGAGTCCTCCAAGTGACTGAGAGAAAGAGTTGGAGCTTATTCAAGAGCAGGGTACAGTTGTGGCAAGACTCAGCGATCACAGGTAAGTAGATATGGGGAGACAGTGTGGACATGGTGAGAAGTTTCCACTGGAGAGGATGCAGTGCCCGAGGAGGAGGGGGCAGCCTCCTGAAACAGCGTGCAGGCCACCTTAGAGCGCTTCCACAGATGCACTGCAGAGCCTGGACTTGGTTTGGATTGATGTAGCGGAGCAGGAGCATCTCTTCTGTGTCCGTCTCCTACCCTTTCCCTATCCCTTTCTTCCTCTTGAATTATCTCAGTGTTAGGGTCAAAGTGATATTTGCCCAATAAAAATTAAGCGCTCATGTGTGGAGATAGATACCATAAACAAGGCTGAAAGACACAGGATAGACAGCAAAAAAAGATTCAGAAAAATGGATAGCTCTTATCTAAATAAAGCTTTCAACAGATTGATAAGAAAACGACAAACACTAGAAGAGATAAATGGACGGGAAACCACACTGGGCTGTAAGTTAGGGGGAAAGACTAGTCCAGATCAATTAAAATGACAAAATACCAGCTTTTAAAACAAATTGGGCCAAATCTGAAAATGTAGGCAGCCTTCATCACTGGAGTGGGGAAGAGCAGCTACTGGAGACTGAAGTATAATTAGGACACAATCATTTAATTACTAATGGTTAATATGTGCATGTGATTTTAACCCTATTGGGAAAACCAAGGTTACACACGAAGCAACCATGATGCAGGGATGTGATGTAGGCCATTTTAGATTCCTCCATGTTCACATATGAGGAAACACTTAGGTAGATTAAAATGTTCTCTCCTGCTGTCATATACTATCCAGTGACCTAGAGGGACATGCTGGGGAGCAACGACGGCTATGCTCATCCATAGAACTCATGAAATTGGCAGTGCATGGTGACACCTGCCTGTAATCCTAGCACTGGGGAGGCTGAACTAAGAGGATCCGGAGGGTCAAGGTGAACCTCGGCTGCATAGTGAGTTTGAGACCAGCCTGGGATGCATGAGACCTTGGCTCATAAAAACAGAAGCAAACAAGCAAACAATACCAAGCAATGACTGCTGCCCACCCAAAGAATTCTGGAAACTAAGAAAACCAATAAAAGATAATCTCCACAAAATATAATTTCAAGGATTTTCAGCACACACAGGTTTTTCGGGAGATGGCTACAGAGAAATACAGAGCCATGAGACATAGGCCATATGTTAATAAAGAAGGACTAGACTATAATGCAGTTAAGTTTGAATGAGGAAAATGAAAGCAGAGTAAAAGGGAAGAAAGGACTTTAGAGGTTTAGAAATTTCTTCAGCACAAGAGATTCCCTCTAAGGAATTAGATTGGAAGTGGAAGCCAGTTTTAAAGGATATATTTAAATTAAAAACCCCACATTTTTACTACTTTATGTGTATGGATGTTTTGCCTGTGTGTATGTCTGCGCATCACATGTGTGCCCCTGGTGTCCACAGAGACGGGAAGAGGGTGTTGGATCTGCTGGAACTGGATTGCACATGGTTGTGAGCTGCCCTATAGGTGCTGGAAATGGAACCTGAGTCCTCTGGAAGAGCAGTCAGTGCTCTCGGTCGCTGAGCCAGCTCTCCAGCCCTTAAAGGGCATGCTTTGTGTTTACCCAGTACTGGCCGAGCTCCTGTTCTGGGAAGTGAGGACACGGGCGCTCTCACAGAGCCCCCACAGTCTTCCTTTCGCTGCCTGATCTCAGTTACATACTATCTTTGTAGTTTAAATCCTATGACTTATATTCTGAAGGGCATGACATCAGTTTTAAGTCATAGGGAGAAATTTAATGGACCTCACATAAAAATAGTACTTTCACCCACAGATTTGCCAGCAGACCCAAGTCATCTACTTTTATTTATTTGTGGGCAAAGGTGTGAACCCCAGGTCTTGTGTTATACTAGGCAGATTCCAGGTGTGCTCTTTTGACACATTGACTGATTGACTTTTGTGCTGCTCAGAATCTGGCTTAACTGGAGACTGGTTTTGGGTTTTTGAGACAGGGGTCCTCTGTGCAACAGCCCTGGCTGCCCTGTAACTTGCTCTGTAGACCAGGCTGGCTTCAAACCCACAGAGATTTGTCTGCCTCTGCCTCCTGAGTGCTGGGATTAAAGGCAAGCACCATATTTTTATCTACCCCCCCCCCTGTGTCTGATTGTGGAGGCCAGAAGAAGGTGTCAGATCCCATGGAGCTGTAGTCATGGCAACTGTGACACACCTGACATGGGTACTGGGAACTGAACTTGGGTTCTTTACAAGAGCAGCAACCAACCACTCTTAACAGCTGAGTCAACCCTCTAGTCCCTAGCATTTCTTTTTTTCTGGCATAAAGTAAGCCTGGTGTCAGCAGGCTAGGAAAGTGAGCGACTCCCAGCACCGTGAGCTGAAGTGCCACAGTTCACCCCACCTTGCTGCAAAGGGAGCTGGCAACAGTACTCCCATGCACTCCCATGGCAATGGTATACAATGCATCCAAAGAAGTTGCTGGCTTCTTTTTACAAAGTTTGTGTGTACATGTATGTGTTTATGATGCACATTCATCTGTGAGCTTGGATGCACATGCATACCACAGTGCATGCGGAACTGTCAGAGGACAATCGCTAGTGTTGGCCCTCACCTTTCACCTTGTTTGAGACAGGTTTTATTGTTGTTGTTGCTTTTCTGCTGTGTATGCCATACTAGATGGCCTGTGAGCTTCTAAGGGTTCCCCAGCTCAATCTTATTTCTCTGTAGGAGTGCCTGGGTTACAGACGATTGATCTAAGTGACTTTTAATTGGGTTCTGGGGATCTGAACTCGGGTCTTCGAGTGAATGTGGCACACACTTTTTGCCAACTGAGCCATTTCCTCAGCCCAGTTGATGGGTTCATTTTTGTGTTCTTGTTTCCTTTATTTCTTTCCTCCCTTCTTCTATTCTTTCTTCCTTCCTTCCTTCCTTCCTTCCTTCCTTCCTTCCTTCCTTCCTT
>NC_022013.1:64090176-64120166 GCF_000317375.1 Microtus ochrogaster | reverse complement strand
CTTTCTTTCTTTCTTTCTTTCTTTCTTTCTTTCTTTCTTTCTTTCTTTCTTTCTTTCTTTCTTGTAACTTATCTGGAAAGAGGAACCTTAGTTGAGAAAATACCTGCACCAGAATGCCGTTAGGCAAGTCTGTTGGACATTTTCTTGACAAATGATTGGCATGGGGGACCCTGCTAATTAGGGATACTGTCACTTTGGGCAGGTGGTTCTCAGTGGTGTAAGACTGAGCAAGCCATGGGGAACAAGCCAGTAAGCAGTGTTCATCCATGGGTCTCTGCTCCAGGCTCCTGTCTTGAGTTCCTGCCCTGCCTTCCCTTTTTGATGGACTGATGGCAAGGTGTAAGCAATAGAAAACCAACTAGAAAAATAGGTTATACCAAAGAGGATACAGATCTCAGAAGGAAGTAGTGTCTACTTCTGGTGTCCGCCACCAGAGTTTTTCTTGTGGGAAGGTTTTAAACCACAGATACAACTTTGAAAATCAATAAAGGACTATTCAGGATATTGATTTCCTCTTGAGTGGGTTTGGAGGTACTTGTTTGTTAATGGTTGTGCCCAAATCACCTGAGTAGTTAAAATAATTGGCATAAGTAGGTTCCACACATAGCCCTTTCCACATCTGTTGAATGGGTAGTGACGTCATATCCCTGGGTCCATTGTGGGCAGCTGTTCTCGCTTCCTCTTCCTCGGTCTGGATAAAAGTTTGCTGTGTTGATCTTCTTTAGGATCTGGCTTTTGAATTTGTTGCTTTTTGTCTTTCTCTCCTACTTTTGTTAATTTGTTCTACAAATTTATTTCTTATACTTTGTTTTTGAACTTGTTCTTGTTTTTCCGATTTCTTGGTTTGAAAGCTGCACTCACTGAGGACTTGGGGCTCCTCTTTTCTAGTGTGGGCCCTCTGTGCAACACATGATTCCCCTAAGTACAGTATTAGGAGCTTCTATACATTGTGATAATGCTTCCCTTTTATTCTTTCTTCACTGAAGATATGTCCTAATTTTTCTTTTGCTTGTTTTAATCAATCGTGTGTTTGATAGTGCCTTATTTAATGTCCATATGTCAAGGAATTCTAAGATTTTTCTTTAAACATTGTTTATTTTATGCATATGAGTGTGGTCTGTATGTTTGTCTGTGCACCATGTGAATTCTTGGTTCATGTGAAGGGTAGAAGAGGTCACTGGATCTCCTGGAACTACAATTACTGATCATTATAGGCCACTGTATCAGTTCTGGGAGTAGGAGCCACGCCCTGGCCCTCTGAAAGAGCACTTAGTGCTCTTGACTACTGAGCCATCTCTCTGGTCCAAAGATTTTTTCTTATTTACTGCTTGTTACTTAGTTGTGTTGATACTGGGAACATACTTTAGATCTTTTAAAATACAAATTTAGGCTCTCTTGCATTGGTTCAGAAGGTGTCCACTTTAAACTAGGTTTGAAGTTTTTAACTATTGCTACATATTTCTTTATTTTCTTTGCAATCCATCAGTCATGTTTTGATTGTCCTGAAGTTCTGGTATCATGCATACAAACTTGGTGCCATTCTCATGTCCTTCTGAGAAACCGCTGTCATTGTCTTTGTTATAGGACCTTCTTTTACTCTGGTAGCATCCCCCTCGCCCAAAATCTGTCGTGTCTGACACCAATAAAGTGATTTTATTTTATTCTCCTTCTTTCTTTTCTTTTTTGTTTTGGAATTAGGGTTTGTGTACTGTATTTTTTTTTAATTTTTTGCTTTTCACATAGTTGTGTCTTTAGATTTGCAGTTTCTTGTTAGTAGTGAGTGGCCAGGCGATGCATTTCTCTCTTGGAGTCAAGAGGCGTGTCCAAAGAGCTTTTTGTGGTTGTTAAATAATAATGTTTTTTTAGGTTTTTAAAAAATTACAATATAATCATATCATTTCTTCCTCCATTTTCCTCTCTCCAGTCCTTCCCATACACCCCTTTGCTCTTTCTCAAATTCATGGCTTGTTTTCCTTTCATTGTTATCACATATATACATATATATAATCCTAAATACACTAATACAATCTACTCAGTCAGTATAATGATATCTGTGTGTATAGGACCTCAGGACCTTTTTGTCTTTGCAGCATTTCAGGGTCATTTACAAAGTTCACTATCCAGTATTGCACAACTGAGTTATAAGAAAAACCTAAAACAAACCTCATAAGTATGTTTATGTTTTCTGTTGAGCCACATTTACAGCTATCCTGGAGTGTATGAGACCCGTGGGCTCCAGCATAGACACAAATGCAGGACCGTATGTAGCATGATTATGTTCTATTTGAATCAACCATCTTGTTATTTGTACTTCACCCATTCCATCTGTTCTTGGTCTCAATTTCCTTATTATTATTTTTTTTAATTAAAATAATTTAGATAATCTTATGACTGCAGGGAGTTTCAAAAGAAATATATGAGGAGATTCCTTGCACCCTGCCCCTCAGCCTTCTCCTGATGATCTAGAATCATCATGGTATGGAATAAAAATCCAGAAGCCGAAATCATCGCCTCCAGGGATAACTTCCAATTCACTGCTGTGTGTGCACACTTGCGATGTGCCGAGCCCTGGGTAATTTTCTCACACATGTGGTGCATGTAGCTGCTTCGACTGACGTTCACGGTTCTTCACTGCACTGTGAGCCATGAGACCCACTGCTCCAATAACCCCTGACCTCTTTCTCTCATGTCAAACAACCACTAGTCTGCCTCCTGTTTCTGGAACCTTTCTTCATAAATGCTAAATGTTAGTTTACAAAGATTATAAACACATAGTTGTGCCACATACATCCCAAGACAGGCTTTTACACCAACATAATTTTCATTACATTCATGCTTCTAGTATAAATTGAGTTTGGTCTTTAAACTTTTAATTAATTACTGTTATTACTATTATTTTGTTTGGTTTTTGACACAGCATTTCTTTATGTAGCCCTGACTGAATTGGTACTGGCTCTACATGTAGACCAGCCAGGCCTTGAACTCGAAAGCCATCTGCAACTGGAGTGCTGGGATTAAAGGTGTGTGTCACCATGACTGGCCACTAGCACTTTGTTATTTTTTTTTCTGGATTATATTCTAATATGGACATATTACAATCTATTAGCAATTTATTCATTGATGGACATTTGATATTTTCCTTTCTAGATGTTATGATGAAAGCTGCTACTAATAGCTGGTATTACATTTTCATTTCTCTGGGATGAAATTGCCCAACAATATAATTGTTAGATTGTATAGCAAGTGTCTACTTAGTTTTCAAGTCAATTACTAAACTATTTTCCAGAATTACTGTCTCAATTAATAACCCAATCAGCCCCTTGTGAGTGTCTGGGTTTCCCAAGACTGGCATTAGTATTTGGTCTTATCACTCATGATTTATTTTTGCCTCAAATGAGGACATTCTGTGGATCCAGGCCTTCCTGTAAGAGTTAACACTATTGGCTAGTTTTTCTGGTAACCTTCTGTGTATATTCAATGAAACATACCGCTGTTGGCTTTTTGGCTTTGCCCTTTTCCACTTTGCTTTTTAAAAAATATTGGATTTTGAAAGTTCTTTATATATGATAGACACAAATCCTTTGTTGTGTAATTCATGATTTGCACATATTTTTCTCACTCTTTAATTTGTACTTTATCTTCTTTATGATGTATATATGTACGTATATATGTATGTAGACATATATATATGTATATATATATAAACACATATACACATATATCATTTGTTGTCTTTTGACTTCCATATGTGTGCCGTGGCACACATATACATAAATGTACATACACACACACAAAATGTTTGGAAATTTGGTGAAGTCTGATTTGTCAGTGTTTGCCTTGTGTGGATCATTGCTCACTTCTACAGTCTGGGGATTTCCCTCAGCATAGTACTTTACAGTTTATTTTTTATGTTTAAATCCACCATCCATGTTGTGCTGATTTTTGTGTGATGTTAGGTTCAGTGCTGGTTAATTTTGTTTCTTTTTTTTTGCCACAAAACGTCCAATTATTTTTGCAGCATCTATTTATGTTTTATTAAAGCAGAGATGATGGCTTGGCTAGATGGCTCAGTTGATAAATATGCTTGCCACACAGGCCTGGCAACTTGAATTTGACCCAGAACTCACATAAAGGTAGAAGGAAGGGAACTGTGCTGGCTAGTTTTATGTCAACTTGGCATAAGCTAGAGTCATCAGAAAGGAGGGAGCCTCCGTTAAGAAAACGCCTCAGTAAGATCTGGCTGTAGGCAAGCCTATGGTGCATTTTCTTAGTTAGTGATTGGTGGGTGGGGCCACCCCTAGGCTGATGTTCCTGGGTTCTATAAGAAAGCAGGTTGAGCAAACCATGAGGAGAAAGCCAAAGGAACACCCTTCATGGCTTCTGTATCAGATCCTGCCTCCAGGATCCTTCCCGGCTTGAGTTCCTGTCCTGACTTCCTTCAAAGATGAACAGTGATGTGGAAGTGAAATTTGAATAAACTCTTTCTTCCCCAAGCTGCATTGGTCATGGTGTTTTATCATAGCAATGGTAACCCTGACTAAGACAAGAACTTACTCCACAGTCTTGTCCTTTGACTTCCATATGTGTGTCGTGGCACATGTCTGCGTGTGTGTGTGTGTGTGGATACATGCAATAATAATAATAATCTAAAAATAGCACCATTAATAATAATAGCTGCTATGATTCTTTTGTAGAGACAGGGTCTCACATGACTCAAATTGCCCTTGAATTTATCATATAAGAGGATGGCCTAGTACTCATCATCATCATCCTGCCTCTGCTTCCCAAATGCTGGGAGTACAGGCATGTATCTCCACACTTGGTTCTTGCAACATATATGGACAAAATTTTTCCTTTTCCTTTGCACCAACTTTGCACCCATCCCGAATTTCATTGTGTGTGTTTGTGTGGGTCTGTTTATGGGTTGTCTAGTAAAAACCTCTATCTGTGTGTCCATTTCTCTACCTGCACCACACCATCTTAATGTAATTGTAGAATGAGGCATCAGACCTGATAAGCCATTGCTGCTTGCTTTGCTTCTCTTTCTCAAAGTTCTTTTCATCTGCCCTCTTTTGGATCTAGTGTTTTAGAACTCTGCCTTATTGTTGGAGAAGGGAGGCTGATTGTTGGTTCCTGGCCACCCCTGGCTAGCTTAGAGCTGAAATACTAACACACAAACTGTATTAATTAAATTACTGCTTGGCCCATTAGCTCTAGCTTCTTATTGACTAATTCTTAAATCTTAGTTGAACCCATTTCTAGTAATCTGTGTATTGCCACGTAGCTGTGGCTTACCAGCTAATGTTCCCAGCGTCTGTCCCTGGAGGCTCCATGGCTTCTCCCTGACTCTGCCTTTCTTTTTCCCAGCATTCAGTTTAGTCTTAGCTAAGTTCTGCCCTGCTATAGGTCCAAAGCAGTTTCTTTATTCATTAATGGTAATTACAGCATGCAGAGGGAAATCCCACATCATTTTATCTCTTTCTTGACTTTTTTTTATTGTGTCATTTCAGCCTACCTGTAAACATTGGTGCTTTTAAAGTTTGTAAAGTCACCCGCAGCTGATCACAGAATATCTTCACCTCATCTGCTGTCACTTCATGATTGGTACCTGGACCACAGCAGTTTACTTCCCCTCTGTTCTGGATCTTGAAACTATTATTGTTTTGCTTCTATTTATGTTGTAAGCCCAGTGGCACATAATGAATAGTTTTGTTTTAGATGATTGCCTGTTCACAATAGGTTTATTTTTAAACAGTTCTAAAATTTTATCACATTTATTTGTGTGTGTGTGTGTGTACACACATGTGCAGAGGTCAGAAGGCAAATTGCAGGAGTCAGTTCTCTGCTTCCACCATGTGGGACTCAGGGTTTGAACTCAGGTCATCTGGCTTGGCAGCAAGTGCCTTCACTTGCTAAGCTGTCTTGTTCTGGCTCAACTAGATTTAAATAAGAAAATTAACTTTAATGTTTGCAGAGGTTGTAATGCCTAGGATCACTTACTTTCTTGTATAGATCTCAATTTTCTCCACACATTGTTTTAGTTTCTCCTGGATGATTTTCTTTTTCTGTTTCTTGCAGGATAAGTTCCATTGTAATAAAATTCTTCAGTGTTTTCTGAAAATATCTTTACTTTGCCTTCACTTTTAAATGATATTATTGCTGGGTATAAAATGACAGATGGACACTGCTTTTCTTTCAGAACTGTTGTTGTAGGAGTTGCGGGCCTCTTCCCACAGCCCGGCTCCTGGCCACTTGGCTAGCTTATGCCCTGAAATAACAACACACAAATTGTATTCATTTAAACACTTCTTGGCCCATTATATCTAGCCTCTTCTCGGCTAACTCATGCACCTGGACTAGCCCATTTCTAATAATGTGTGTAGCACTCCAAGGTGCGCTTACCGGGAAAGATTCAGCATGTCTGACCTGGCAGCTTGCATCATTGCATCTGCCCAGGAGAGGGGAGCATGGCCTCTGAGCTTACTTCCTCTTCCTCCCAGCATTCTGTTCTGTTTACTCCTCCCACCTACGTTTTAACCTATGAGGGCCAAGCAGTTTCTTTATTATAATTAACCAATGACCTTCCTCCATCAGAATTGTGAGTTGTTTCTGTGTCTCTTTTAGTTACATGGTTTCTGATAAGAAATCTGTTGCTTTTATTATCTTTACATATGTTCTTGTCTTCTGGCTGGCTGCCTTTGGAATGTCTATTTTCTCTCTCTCTGATTTTTAGTTACTTTATTATCACATGGCTGGTGTTATTTGTCTTGTGTTTCCTGTGCTTTGGATCATTGAGTTTCTTATATCTTTGTATTTACAGTTTTAAAACATTTATAATGTTACAGCATTAACTCATTCCTTAGATTCCCTCCATTTTATTATCTGACTTGGCATCACATCTGTTGTCTTCATTTCTTCCATAGCCCAGTTATACTTTCTTCTTTTTAAACCTTTAAGGTATTTTTTAAAGTATTTGCCTTATTTTAATTATGTGTATCTTTGTGTGTTTGTGGTAGGTATTAGCATGTGGTAGTCAGAAGAGGGTGTGGTATTGCCTGAAGCTGGAGTTACGTGGTATTGAGAACTAAATTAGGGTCTACTACTGATCTATCTCTCCATCCCCAAAGTTTTACTTCTTAATGCTTGAGTTTGGAAAAGCATATAATATGCTTTCTATCTTGGACATGGTAGTTTTTATTTCTAGAATTTTTATTTTTATTGCGTTTATATCAAACAGTCTTCATATCTCTTGTTTTTTTCTTGAACGTATGGAATACAGTATCAGTATAACATTAGAATGTGTTATAACACTAAGGTTTTGTGTATTAATTCTATCTGTATCATCTTTAGATCAATTTTGATTAACTCCAATTTCTTTTTTTATTGATTTTATTGAGCTACACATTTTTCTCTGCTCCCATCACTGCCTCTTCCCTCCCCTTAAGGCCTCTCCCATGGTCCTCATGCTCCCAATTTACTCAGGAGATTTTGTCTTTTACTACTTCCCATGTAGATTAGATCTATGTATGTCTCTCTTAGTGTCCTCATTGCTGTCTAGGTTCTCTGAGATTATGCTTTGTAGGTTGGTTTTCTTTATGTTTAAAAACCACTTATGAGTTAGTACATACGATAGTTGTCTTTCTGGGTCTGGGTTACATCACTCAAGATGATGCTTCCCAGCTCTATTTGCCTGCAAATTTCAAGATGTCATTTTCTCTGCTGTGTAGTACTCCCTTGTGTAAATGTACCATATTTTCAATATACATTCTCCAGTCAAGGGGCATTTAGGTTTTTCCAGGTTCTTTTTATGACAAACAATGCTGCTATAAACATAGTTAAGCAAATGTCCTTGTGGTATGATTGAGCATCTTTTGGATATATACCCCAAAGTGGTATTGCTGGGTCTTGAGGAAGGTTGTTTCCTAATTTTCTGAGAAATCACCATACAGATATCCAAAGGGGCTGTACCAGCTTGCATTTCCACCAGCAATGCAGGAGTGTTCCCTTTACCCCACAACCTCTCCAGCATTAGTTATCATCAGTGTTTTTGATCTCTTACAGGTATAAGATGGACTCTCAGGATTGTTTTGATTTGCATTTCTCTGATGGCTAAGGATGTTGAGCATTTCAGCCATTTTGGATTCCTCTGTTGAAAGTTCTCTGTTTAGGTCTATACTCCATTTTTTTATTGGGTAATTTTTCTTTTGATGACCAATTTCTTGAGTTCCTTGTATATTTTGGAGATCAAACCTCTGTCTGATGTGGGGTTGGTAAAGATCTTTTTCCATTCTGTAGGCTGTCATTTTGTCTTGTTGATTATGTCTTTTGCTTTACAGAAGCTTTTCAGTTTCAGGAGGTCCCATTTATTAACTGTTTCTCTCATTGTCTGTGCTACTGGTGTTATATGTAGGAAGTGGTCTCTTGTGCCAATGTGCTCAAGTGTGCTTTCCACTTTGTTTTCTATAAGGTTCAGTGTGGCTGGCTTTATGTTGAGGTCTTTGATCCATTTGGACTTGAGTTTTGTGCATGGTGATAGATATGGATCTATTTTCATTCTTCTACATGTTGATATCCAGTTATGCCAACACAATTTGTTAAATATGCTTTTTTTTATCCATTTTGTATTTTTTGCTTCTTTGTCAAAAATCAGATGTTCATAGTTGTGTAGATTAATATCCACATCTTCACTCCGGTTCCATTGATCCTCCTGTCTGTTTTTATGCCAAAGCAGGCTGTTTTCAGTAGTATAGCTCTGTAGTAGAGTTCAAAGTCAAGGATTGTGATGCCTCCTGAAGTTCTTTTATTGTGCAGGATTGTTTTGGAAATCCTGTTTTTTTTTTTTTTTTTTTTTTTTGGTTTTTCATATGAAGTTGAGTATTGTTCTTTCAAGGTCTGTGAAAAATTTTACTGGGCTGATGGTCATTGCATTGAATAGGTAGATTGCTTTTGATAAGATTGTCATTTTTACTATGTTAATTCTACCTACCCAAGAGCATGGGATATCTTTCCACTTTCTGGTGTCTTCTTCAATTTCTTTCTTCAAAGATTTAAAGTTCTTGTCATACAAGTCTTCCACTTGTTTGGTTAGAGATATTTTATGCTATTTGTGACTATTGTGAAGGGTGATGTTTCTCTGATCTCTTTCTCACCTCATTTATCATCTGTGTAAAGGAGGGCTACTGATTTTTTTTAGTTAATCTTGTATCCTGCTACATTACTGAAAGTGAGTTGTAGAAGTTCCTTGGTAGAATTTTTGGGGTTGCTTAATGTAAACTATTATATCATCAGCAAACAGTGAGAGTTTGACTTTTTCTTTTCCGATTTGTATCCCTTTGATCTTCTTTTGTTGTCTTATTGTTCTAGATAGGACTTCAAGAACTATATTAAATAGATATAGAGAGAGTGGACAACCTTGTCTTGTTCCTGATTTCAGTGGAATTTCTGGGAGTTTCTCTCCATTTAGTTTGATGTTGGCTGTTGACTTGCTGTATATTGCCTTTATTATGTTTAGCTGTGTTCCTTGTATCCCTGCTCTCTCCAAGACCTTTATCATGAAGGGATATTGTATTTTGTTGAAAGCTTTTTCAGCATCTAATGAGATGATCATGTGGTTTATATTTTTTCAGTTTGTTTATATGGTGGATTACATTGACAGATTTTCTTATGTTGGACCATTCCTGCATCTCTGGGATGAAGCCGACTTGATCATGTTGGATGATGGTTCTGATGTGTTCTTGGATTTGATTTGCCAGTATTTTATTGAGTATTTTGTCATCAATGTTCATGAGTGAGATTTGTCTGTAATTCTCTTTCTTAGTAATGTCTTTATGTGTTTTGGGTATCAGTGTAATTGTAGGCTCATAAAAAGAGTTTGGCAATGTTCCTTCTGTTTCTATTGTGTGGAATAATTTGAGGAGTATTGGTATTAGTTCTTCTTTGAAAATCTTGCAGAATTCTGAGCAGAAGCCATCTGGTCCTGGGCTTTTTTTTGGCTGGGAGACTTTTGATGACTGTTTCTATTTTTTCAGCAGTTATAGGTCTATTTAACTTGCTTATCTGGTCTTGATTTAATTTTGGTAAGTGATATTTATCCAAAAAGTTGTCCATTTCCTTTATATTTTCCAATTTTGTGTATTACAGTTTTTCAAAATATGATCTGATGATCCTCTGTATTTCCTCCTTGTCTGTTGTTATATCCCCCTTTTCATTTCTGATTTTGTTAATTTGGACATCCTCTCTCTGCCTTTTGGTTAGTTTCGATAAAGGTTTGTCTGTTTTGTTGATTTTCTTGAAGAACCAAGTCTTCGTCTCATTGATTCTTTGTATTGTTTTCTTTGTTTCTATTTTGTTGATTTCAGCTCTCAATTTGATTATTTCCTGCCGTCTAGTTCTCTTGGGTGAACTTTCACTTCGTGGTGGCCTAATGTGGCAACCTGGCATTATGTCACAAGCTTACATCCTTCATTCGTCCATCTCACCCCATAGCTTGGGTGTATCACATCATTGAAAGGGTGTGTGTGCACAGTGCAGGAAGCTATTTTGAGAAAGATCTCATTCAGGTAACTTTTATTGTAGTTGTTCCTAATAGCTGTTGTCATTAAGTTCTTATTGTGCCTAATTGATAAATTGTCCATAATCATAGTTGTATATATAGCGGAAAGAACATAGTATATTTAAGACTTGGTACTGTCCGTAGGGCTAAGCATCTCCTTGAGGTCTTGGAAAGAAGTCTCATGGGTTGGGGACAACTATAGCTCATTTCAAGGTTTCTTTGCACCCATAACCCTTTTTTGTTAGAGATTTTTACACAACTATTGGTATTTAGGTATATAAAATAGGCAAATAAATGAAAGACAATTCTAGTAAAGCAATAGATTTAAAATAAAATTTATTCTTTTAGATGCACATTTTTTTTACTACCTATTAAAAAGAAAGCAAATTAGCATCCCAATGAGATGGTAGGACTGCTTATTCTTACATAAACCACTAAATCATGGCTGAGTATTTGATACTGCAGTGTGTAGAGAATCTTCAGCTGGCTTCAGGCCTGATGAATATTTTTGATTTTACAATTACCAGGGGTGGTGGTACATGTCTGTAACTCTACTACCTGAAATTGAGGTCAGAGGACCAGAATTTAAGGTCACCTGCACCTAGACTAGCCTAGGCTACATGAAATCCTGTCTCCAAAAAATATCAAATGAAAACTAAAATAAAAAAAAAAAAGCAATTGTTGGTACTGAGAACACCACTTCACATAAATACATAGTACAGAATAGTAAACTTATATTTCAGGTCATTTAAGAAATTGTTGGAAATACTTTCTAACCCTTAGCCAAAATTCCTGTATTGATTTTTAGTGAAAACTAAATCAGATAGCAATTTAAAAAAATCAAACAGTCTAAGACAATGCAATTCAAAGCTGGGCTCACTTGAACTTACTGAGGAGCGGTGATGGGAAAATAAGAAAAGCCTTTGTTTTATGTAATTAAATCAGGATGTTTCTACAAAAGCAGAGAACTTTGCACAATAAAAACTCCACGGCTTCCAGCATAGAATCATCTGGAATCTGAGCAGAGTGGGTTGTAGGCAGCATTCATTGGCGTCGTGTGCAGTGCGCAGTGTGCGTGAGTGTTTTGGGAAACAAGGTCACTGTTTCCCAAGGAAGCTGGGTCACTGCACAAAACGGGCACATGCTTTCAGAAATATGCCCGGTTCACAACACGTTGAGTTTCTTATTGGTTTGTGTTCATTGTGTATTCAGGAAGCTTTTACTGTTGCTCAGTTTTTCACAACCCCCTCATTCTGTTACCCAATGCCACATGGGATGTGACCCAGTGTGAGGAGCTGTGCACTATTTTACTTTACTATTTTCTTCCTTGCAGGTAAAGACCTCTTTACAGCCTCCTGGCCTGTGTTGTAGCCTGGGAGGTCCCCTGCAGGGCAGAGGCCACCAAAAGTCCAACTGCTTCACTTTCCTTCCTTAAAGAATCACTGCCCTCGGTCACCTGCTCCATGTCTTGCAAGGTATTGCTTCAGGAATTTGGGGGAGGAGGTTCATGGAGGGGCAAATCTGATCCTTCTTACTTCATTTTGGCTAACCATTGAAATTGTATTTATTGCGTTCTCATCTGTTCTTCAGAATCTTATTTTTTATAAACTTGACTGTTTTTCTCAATGTAGCAGAGGAAACTAGCCTATGTGAATCTCGTCCTTGCATGCTGGACTCTTTATCGGCTTCATAAAAGCACTCACCTTTCCCTGGGTGATACCTGCATAGTTGCTATGTCCATTTCTTTAATCTCTTTTCTACCTAACAGTGCTTGCCTGTGGAATAGTGAGTGATTTGTCTTAAGGAAGGTCCCACTCAATCCAAACCTATTCAGCTATCTCTCTGAACTACTTTAGAAGGGTCAGGTGTTTTATGGTATCAATTCAGGAGTTAGGAATGCAGGCTGCAGTGAGTAGCAGCTTTAAGGGAGAAAAATCCTCCCTTCAGGGACTTTTTAAAAAGAAATATTCTGGGAGCTAGAAAGCAGGGAACTTTGAAGTTGGTTTTGTTCACTGCTGTATCATGTGCCTCTAAACCAGCAATGGGCATACGTTCACTCTTCGGCAAGGCTGAACTGGAGAATAAGTGAAGTTCACACACATGTTCGAAGGCTCATTGTTCTGGGACATGGAATGATGAGCAAAACATTTAAGCATCAGTCCAGTAAAGAGCTGTGCAGGGGGGCTGGGAAGGGTTGATTTTCCCTTTGTGTAAGTTCTCCAGCGGAATGGTTCTGGCAGGTGTTGTGAAGTGATTTCTTCTGAAGCAGCTTGGGAAGACTCAAGTTCTAAAGACTTAAGAACTTTGGAGGGGAGGCTCTTTAGGGTTCAGGAAGTAAACAATTCAAAAGCTTCAGGAAGTCCCTGAAACAGACTAGATGCTACTAGGTCCCTCTGTTTTCAAGATCATTGTCTTAGAGTTTTACTGCCTTGAAGAGACACCATGACCATGGCAACTCTTATGAAGGAAAACATTTAATTGGGGATGGTTACAGTTTCAGAAGTTTGGTCTATTATTGTCGTGGTGGGAGGCATGGTGGTTTGAGGCAGACATGGTGCTGGAGAAGGAGCTAAGAGTTCTGCGTCTGGATCTTCAGGCAGCAGAAAGAGACTGCCACACTGGACATGGCTTGAGTATCTGATACCTCAAAGTCTGTCCCCAGTGACACACTTCCGCCAACAAGGCCCCACCTCCTAATAGTGCTTCTCCCTATGGGTCTATGGGGGCCATCTTTTATTCAAACCACACAGTCATATAAACAAAAAGGTTGCCAAGGAGACTAAGACTAGTGGAACTGCCGAGACGAGACACTCTGCAATCCGCCCGGTTGTCTGCAGGCTGTGCAGTGCTCTTCAGGCTCCAGCTCTCACCAGTCAGTACCCATGCCCACACCTTTGACATCGGTTCTGCCGTAAGTGACCCCTCACTCTCATACTCCCATAAGGAATCTCAGTAAGCTCATTGGTTCATCAAGTTGGGTGTTGGTGGTTATCCTTACTTGGTCTGTGTCTGTTCCCTATCTGGTGTGAGAAGACGCTTGTTCATGTCTCCCCAGGAACAGTGTCACACAAGCAGCAGCATGATGTGGGCAGAACTTCGGATTCAGGCAAGAACACACCAGACAACGGGAGAATCTACGGCCTCTTGCATGGGAACGTTCTCTTTGGGCTTAGCACAGCTAAGGGATGCTCCCCACTGGAGTCCTTTATCCATTCTGTATCTTTCTTCCAGCTCTTCTCTGGAATCGTGTCTAAGGGAAAATTACCGAGCTCATGTGCCCCTCCCCCAGCTGGGTTCTAGTGGCTGCCTTTACAGGTAGCAGTGCTTGTCTGATGGAAATGGGAGAGGACCACGCCTCTGCTGGAACTCCCTGCTCCCAGAGTCCATGGTTCGTATTATTTGTCAATTTGACAGAATCTAGAATTACCTGGGAGAAAGGGCTCCGGGCATGCCTGGGAGGCATTGTCTTAATTACCTTAATTGAGGTAAGAGGACTGTCCCACTGTGATTGGCACCGGTCCCTGGCTGGGATCCTGGATTGGATAACCGAAGGAGACAAATGGAACAGCAGGATGCATGCATTGCTCTCTGTCCTTGCTAAGGAATAGGATGCAAGCAGCGTCTTCAAGCTCCTGCCTTGATTTCCCCACTGCAAGGGACTGCTCCTTGAACTGTGAATTAAAATCAATCTGTCTTCCATGAAACTGTTTCTGTCTAGTTACTTTAGTGTAGTGACAGGAAGAAAAACTAAGTCCCCACGATGTGACCAGGAGGGCAGGCACAATACCTGCCTAGCTGCTCTCCCTCAGGCCCCAGTGACCTGTTGGTTTTGGAAGCCATGGGCTTCAGAGAGTCTGTGTTAACTACTCTCGTATGTTTATCCTTCCTCCAGTGTGCTTCATGTAGATGCCTGTTGCCCAATCTCTAACATTTTCATATACTTTTATTTAGTATCCAGACTCCCTGTAGTATTTGCTTTGATGTCCTAGTATCGCTCAGCCTCCTTCTGAGCTGATGGGCTACAGTAACCACTGGTGCCAGGCTCCAGTCACGCTCCTTGGGCTCCTGGAGCCTGTCTGGCAATGGAACTGAGGGAGAAGGAAGGCTGGAGTGGCAAGCTCCTAGGAGACTCCCACTTAATAATAATATGACTCTGACCCTAGCTGCTTTTTCGGGGTATCTGCCAAAAGTCACAATGGGGTCAAATTAATTGGCTGAGGAGGCCTGCGTGTAAAGGCAGAAAGCAGCTGGGCAACTGTCTAATGAGACAGAGCCCAGCAAAGGTGCTGGGGTTTCAGTCAACATCCAAGACCTTGAAAAGAACGATGAGCTGTCTGTGGCATATAAGAGAAATGATTGCGCCTCCAGGGGCCCTATGTGTGACAAAGGCCGGAAGAACTGAGTCCATTTGCCTGCAGTTGAGCATCATGAGACGGGGAGAATGCTCTGAAGAAGACCCAGTAGGGAGAGTGGTCCAAGAGAGATGGATTCTACAGGGGAAGAGAAGAGCTGGGGACTGTGAAGAAGGGAGGGAGAAGCCTTGGAGAAGAGGAGTTTGTGGGTAGGGGGGATCTTCCAGAGCCTTCTGAGGCTCCAAGGGCCATAAAAAATGAAGGTCCCAAGGTCAGGCTTGCTGTATCACTCAGTATCATGTGCCCATAAGGTCAGACCTGGGGACTCTGACACAGTGTCTTCCCGATAGCACACACTGGAGAATAACACATACAATCGCTCAAGTGGCCTTTTCTTCCACTGCTTGGACCTCAGCAGAATGCACAGCTAACTCAGTTCACTTCCAGGACAGCATGTACTCTGCATAAGTTGAGTATACCAGAAAGACTGCTACTTTATAAGCCTCAAATAGGCTAGAAAGGACCGCTCTGGGATACGGTTATTTAAAGATGGTTAAATGCTCTTTAGGAAACCACTGCCTTAGTACCTGCTTTTATTCCCAGTGCCAATGCCTCTGGCTGCAGAACCCCCTTTATGTTGTATTTAATAGAGGCAATATGCCCCTGGGAAATGAGGCTCTGAGGTCCCAGACTGAGCCTTCGAGGAGTTCCAGGAGGTCGAACTGTTGGGGACGTGCCTCCAATTCCACTTCCAAAATTGCAGTGTAAAGCTCGTCAAAGAAGAGATGAAATGAAGATAATCATAATAGTCACAGGGAGGCCCGTGCTTCTGTACCACTTAGAGGGCAGAGATGCTTTCACAGCCATTAACCGCTTGCCCTCAGAGCATCCGCGCCCATCTCAGTGGGTTGTCAGGAAAATCAAAGGTTTCCCCCAGGAAATGAGACTACTGGCAGGCCCCACTTTAAGCAAAACCTGCTGGGATCATTTAGGTAAAGAAAACCTGTCCCACAGAGGAATTTAACGGGGCTATTTGGAATGACCATTCCCGCAGCATGCAAAGCGATAAGAGACAATTTACTAGAATGCTTGATTGATTGACATCTATCTTGTTTAGGACCAGCTGCATGTCTGCAGCATCTCTTGGGTGCTGGTTGTGGTTGTTGGTGATGGGAGAAGTCAGCGATGAGTCCAACAGAGTCTGAGATAGGAGAATTTTGTGTGTGTGTCCATTTTCTGATCTCTTTGTTGAGCACATTGATGTCAGAAACTACCTTGTAGGGGCTGAAGAGATTGCTCAGTAAGCAAAGTGATCATTCCAGAACCCACGTAAAAAGCTGTTGTGGTGGCATGTGAATGCTTAAAATACTGGTTCTGGGAAGGTGGAGACAGTCGGGACCCTGGGTCTTGCTGGCCAATCAGCCTAGACAAGTCAACGATTCCCTGGTCAGTGAAAGACCCTGTCTCAAAGACCAAGTTGGACAAGGTCCTGAGGGATGATGCCACAGTGAAAGGTAAGTGAGTTCTCCTCTCTTCTACTTGCACACACACACACACGCACACACACGCATGCACACCTGCACATATGTAAACACACGCACACAAACAAGAAACTGCCCTATAAACCTTAGATGATCCGAACACCACTCACCACTCATACTAGGATGGAGCCCTTCTCTGACACTCCAGTCATAGAACTGGCCCCAGAGGCTGTTCTTTACAGAGTGCACAGCTCCAACATTAACACTCAAACATAGCCCATGGTCATGTTTGCTCTCTGGAGAAAGCTGCCTTCACTGAGGGAGAAGGATAAACACACACACACACACACACACACACACACACACACACACACACGGACAGGGAGTGTATAGACCAGGGAGGGGGAGGGTCCTGCTTCCTCCTGGGCTGCTTTCCTGGACCTCATGATACCACTCTACCTATGAATGTACTGTCTGACTGTGCAATGATCCAGAAGCTGCTTCAACCAGGGTTTCCTTTCCTCGCCGTCAAAGGCACCGCTGGTAGACTCCGCTAAAGGGAAGCAAGATGCACATGCATTTGCAAAAGCGGTTCAATATGTGTGCTTAGAGTTGGGCTGCAAACAGAGGAAACAACCACAATTGGAAATACACAAATGCTGACCCAAGGGAGATCAGTTAAATCAATATTGGAATGCATCTGCTGTGGTCTGAATCTGAAACATCCTATGCAGGCTCATGCTTTGAATCCTGGATTCCCACCTGTTGGCACTGTTCTGGAGAGCGGGCTAACATTTGGGAGGTGGGCTCTGACTGGCAGAAGTGGGTGGATGGGTCTTTCAGGTTATGCCTGCCTCTGGTTTCCACTGCTCTTTCTGCTTCCTGGTCAACCAGGATGCCCCACCGCTTGCTCCCATGGACATATCTTCCCCACCACAATAGGCTGAAGTCTTAAAAACAGTGAGCCAAAACCAAAACCAAAACCAAAACCAAAAACCTTTCCTCCATTATGGAGTTTCTGTATCTACTTTATAGATACAGTAAAGTAACTTGTACAGAAATCCATCCAAGAATATACAATGCAACGTCAAAAGAAGACATCTAACTTTCTATTCTGATAAGGAGCTCTGGGTTTTGTGAGTTGTGCATGGAATGCTGGCAATGGTATGCAACATCAGGACGATGCAGGCTGCTCTCGGGTGAATGGGATGTGAAGTGGTGTATTAGCCACTTTTCTCAGGGTTTGTTTTGCCTCATAGTCTGAGTATAGTCTATCACGGCCAGTGAGCCAGCAGGAGAGTGGGACCTCTGGTGTCACTGTATCTGCTGTCAGCAGGCAGAGCAAGAGGAATCCTTGTATTCTGCTTACATTCTTCCTTTTATTCTGTCTCAGATCCCAGCCCAAGGAATGGTGACATCCACCTCAATTAACTGACCTGAGTCTTCCCACCTCAATTAACAGACTCTGAAAACTCCTGATATAGAATTCTCATCTCACTTTGATTTCTAATAGCTAAGATGAGACATGGTAGATGGCCAGACTGTGGGACACTTATTCAATGGAGCACTACTTAGCAATAAAAAAGAATGAGCTACTGATATAAACAATATGCTGAGCTGACCACCATGCTAGATGTGTGGTTCGGTTCATAGAACTCCCCTTCTTCCTTCCCTCCCTCCCTCCCTCCCTCCCTCCCTCCCTCCCATCTTTAGTTCCCAAATTCACACAAACTCTGGTAAAAGGGAGGTCCTTTATGTATGGTTTCATCCCATTGTCAGGACTCTGGTTTTCGTGCTGTGCTATTTTAAAGGGACCACAGTGAATTCCCCGTGTATATGAAAATTCTCTGCACATTTGTGTAACCTAAATCTAAAATTGTTAAAGTTAGCGGTTGGAGAGATGGTTTATCAGTTAAGAGCACTGGTTGTTCTCCAAGGGGACCCGGATTCAATTCCCAGCATCTACATGGCAGTTCACAACTGTCTGTAACTCCAGCTCCAGAAGATCTGATCCCTTCATGCACATAAAATGGTTAAAATTGGTTTTAAAAAGGTGAACAGTGTATATGTATATAACACTTTCTTTCTTCCTCTTTCTAGAAGTTAAGACGTACAAGGCACTTAGTGCTCTGTATCCAGAAATGCGTGGATTGTGCTCTTCCCACATCTCTACAGACTGTGGGTTGGAACCTGAATCCACACCTGTCATTCCCCCAAAGCCTGTGCTGCCTACTTCGTCTGTTTCCTGCCTCAGTTTCCTTTTGCTTCCTTCTCTGTTTCCAGCTGTGAGACGGAAGGAGAAAAGGAGGCCAGCCCATACATCACCTGAATGTGTTGATTTTTGTATCTGGACAATGGCCCAAACATCACTCCCTGTTCTAGGAGGGGAGGCTATGAGCACTCTGGGTTGAGGATCAGTGTGTTCCATCACTATGGCCAAGGAACAGACACAGCCATCGTGTGACCTGTGGCGAGAGTGTGCTTCAGTATAGTAAATTTATTTCCCATTTGGCACGATGTTTTCTGTTTTCTATTAAATGAATAGCCTCAGAGCATCCTGGAGAGAGCACATAGCAGGCTGTGGGGCTTCCAGGCCTCTTGGGAAAGTGAAATTGCCACAGTCCTCTTCCAGGATGGAGGGTGCGGAGGGAGGGAGGGAGTCCTAGCATATGTGTGTCGGGGGGAGGGGGATCTGAGAGTGAAGGAGGGGTGGAAAGATGAGCAGAAGGAAAGTGAGGAGCCTCTCTACCTCCCAAAACTCTGACATCTGGGTTCAGCTCAGCTGTGCCCCGGAGCTTGACCTTGTGATTGTCCTTCCCAGCTCTCTTTTCCTCCACTCAGCGGCTGTCACTCTAGGTCACTTCTACTTTTAACCTTCTCAGAACCTCAGCACCCGGAAGCCTGGTGAAGGGGATAGAAGGGATATTGGATGCTTTCTGTTGTTTGAGATAGGCTTTCTTATTTCAGGTTGGTCCTGGGCTCATTATGTAGTCCAGATGGGCCCTGACTTACCATGCCTCACCTCAGCCTCCTCAGCCATGATTATAGGTATGCCCCAGCACATCCAGGCAACATCCAACCCAAACATCTTGCTCCCTCAACCCAAATCAATATTTTGACGGAGCTAATTGGTGTATAAGGAAGAGGATGAATAACGGTTGGGATGGGGGTTGAAATGGATGCAATATTTCTTCAACAAGCATCATTGAAAACTCTTGCTTTGTTGGAGGTCTTTTCTTAGTTGTTTTGTATATAGGACATGTAATCTGTGTCTGGCAAGGGATTCAGCATGATGAGGGGGCAGCTGAGAAGATGAGGGGAATGCGGTATGTTACAGAGAGAGTCATCTTGCTAGTGAAGAGGCTGGGAGTCAGAAGGGTGGCAGAACTCTCCTCAAAAAACATCTTCTCAGAGAACATCTCTTCAGAGTATGTCTCTTATCTCCTCAGAGAAAGTCTTTCCAAAGAAGGTATCCTCAGAGGCTCAAGCCTGTCTTTCACCCGAGGGAAGAAACAGTTTGATTTCTGATGTAGAGGTTTCAAATTTATCCTATATTGAATGTATTTTGTTTGGCCACATAAGGTATGTAAAAAGCTATCAGTTCCAGCCGGGCGGTGGTGGCGCACGCCTTTAATCCCAGCACTTGGGAGGCAGAGACAGGCGGATTTCTGTGAGTTCGAGGCCAGCCTGGTCTACAAGAGCTAGTTCCAGGACAGGCTCAAAAACCACAGAGAAACCCTGTCTCGAAAAACCAAAAAAAAAAAAAAAAAAAAAAAAAACCTATAAGTTCCAATTACAAAAATGAGAGATTTTGCTCAAACCCCTGGGACTCTGATCCTGAAGACAGCAGGCAGGACCACATTTTGCTGAGTGAGTGACAGTGGCGCTGGGGGCCTGGGTTTCCCAGCTCTACACTCCGATAGCCTGATCGTGTCCCCTACCTGAGAGTCACTAAGTCCAGCTGCTGGTCTGCTGTAGCATATGGGGTCACCGGCAGGCTAGGAGGGTTCCGCCTTGTCTAGCAGGGGGAGGCCTGCCAGGGTCTCCATTCTAGGGAGTCATGGTGTGTCTAGGTCCCTGAACGAAGGCAGCAGTAGGGAGAGCCCTTCCTAACTTCCCTGTGTGTCCTCCAATTCGAATAGTTTCCCTTTTTCTATTTGCTCCTCTGAAAAGTCCCCCAGATCCTCCCGCTTATTAACAATCTGCACACCATGCTGTGCTTAAAGTTCAGAGCACCATAGGATACGGAGCCGTAATTAATCTCAGTACCTGAGTTCTAGAACATGGAGAGCAATTATAATTTACTGTCGGAAAACCAATTTGGGGAAGTGGTGGTTTTCGCGCTCCTGATCAGAGTGCCACGAAATGCCACTTCCTGTCCCTGTGTCTCCTGCCAGGAGAGCAAGACCTTTAGTTGCTACAGTTCTGGGGGAAGGGTGTTGATTCCTTTGGCAGAGGAGACTGTGGGAGCTGGGCCCCTAGTTCCTTCTGCCATCCTATCCAGCCCAGACTCACGGCCTCCCTCTGGCCCCTTCTTTCTCCCAGCACTGCCCTGTGTGGGCTTCCAGGGCAGACACCAAGGCCCCACTCCTTTCCCTGCTGCTGTCCCAGCAACCCAGGCAACCTTTCCTTCCTTTCCTCCCATCCTCTCTCCCTCCCTCCCTTTCTCTCTCATTCTTCCCTTCCTTCCTGGTATCAGAAACTGTGCTATTATTGAAGGCATTGAAATGACTATATCAAGACTAGGGATGAGAGTGTTTGCATAGTGTGTGTGGATCAAAGGTACAAGACCTAGTGTCACAATAAAGACAATCAAATGGGGATAACTTTGTTTTGAAAGAACCCATCACACAGTGCTATAAGAGCAGGTGCAAGGGCTGCAGGAGCATGGTGGGGTGACCCTGGGGCAAAGCCTGTCTTTCTCTGTACTGATCCCCAGCTCTCTGGTGTTCTACTCCCGATCCCTCATGGAGAAGGAGGGACCCAGTCCTTGTTCTCACTTACTCATCACACTGAACAGCGCTTTGGGTGAAAGATTCTGTTTTTGATATCCACGTATTTTTCAGGCAAAGAAGGCTCCAGAAGGGTAGGGCAGGTGGGAGGGGCAATGTGGATGGGTGGACTCTGGGGCCCACAGTGCTTCTGTGGTGCAGAGTGACAGAGAAGAGACAGCTAAGAGGAAATATGCAGAGTCTAAGAGGCTTATGGGGCAGAGACTTACAAAGCAGCTCCCTGGGGTCACAGAGGAGGTCACAGCCCTGCTACTTCCAGGAGTGTGGTAGACAATAGAACTCAGGACAAGAGGCAAGAGTGCAGCATGGGGCTAGAGAGACCAGTGAAGAACTGAAAAACAGGGCTCAACATATTCTTAGCCAAAGAAACACTTCCTGGGCTGTCAGGTTTAATTTCACTCTGACCCCTACTGAGTCCTATACAATGGGCCATGTGACACTAGGGACAAGTCCTGCCTCAGGTTCCTCAGCTCTGCCAGCAGTTTGGTTTGAACAAGCACAGGTGTCTCCTGCTCTGTGCCTCAAGTGTCTCGTCCATTGCTGTCCTGTGATGTCCACCTGCCGGAGCAGGAATGAGAAGGATGTGACCATGAGTTATCACAGTACCAACTGCGGGGCCTTGATGATGCAGTTCAGGAAAGATGCAGGTATAAATGATGCTGTCGACAACTGTGAGTGCCTGTGGGTTACTGGGCTCTGTTCTCAATAAAAATTATCTCATCACTGTCTTATGCAGAGGACAAAATTCATCTCCATTTTATAGGAGAGACAAGTGAGGTCCAGAGGAGCCAGGCAACCTATCCAAGGCTACGGATCAGACATGTGGCAGAGCTGGACTGTGAACCTGAGCAGCGTGACCTCCAGGTCCACGTACTTTCTTTTCTGTCACCCTTACTTCCCTAGGGGACAGTCTCCTCACAAGAATGTTCCAGCTTCTGTTTGTATTAAGTCTGTTTTGGCAGCCCATCGGCAAATGCTCTACCAGCGTGTTCCCTGGTCCCATTCCAGTTTGATCAAAGAGTTTGGATTAATCCCCTCCTTCAACCTAGGTATGCTGGAACTCTGGTATATAACACCCAGGCCTTGGTCCTCAGAGGGACCTACGCTTAGTGGGCAAAATGTGGCCTGGAGCTGGAGACCCCAATCAGCACAGACAGCGATGTCCAAGCCACACTGATTGGCAGATGTAAATTTACATTCATAATGTAATTTGGGCCAATTGAATTGTCGATGAAATGAGTCACTTGACAAGCGGCAAACACTCTGAAGGGTGACTGGGAAGACGAGAGGCCCTTGAGATGTCTGGAGCGAAAACACGCTTTTGTTTTTGAAGGAGGTGGCCACTTCCCAATTCCACATTCTCACAGCTTGGCCTCCATGCTCCCAGCTCCTGTTCCCTCCAGGTCACAGCTGGGACTGTTGAGATGAAAAACTTATTAGCTGTTTAAATCTTAGGCAGCGAAGTGAGCATGTGTACGGTACAGGTGGAACAGCTGGGCGTGGGGGGGTGGCAATCAGGACATCTCCCTATGGCAGGTGACTGGACCAAAGGCTAGGCTTTGAGTCTGAGTAGTAGGACCCCACACCAGTGTCTAGTAAGGAAGGTGGGCTTTGGGGCCATAAGGAAAGCATGTAGTGCCCTTAGGACAACATGAGTCTGGATTCTAATCCATGGACCTGCCCTGTAAGTCAGTGTTCCTATAGATGCACACCCACCAACCCCCAGGCCAAGCTTTAAGCTCCACGGAAGCAAAGACTGTGTCTTTTTTATTGCAGACCCCAGTGGTGGGTGCAAAGCAGACATGGAAAACATGGGCATTGCAGGCAACCAACGCCTGCAGTTCCTGTTAGTCCTGAAGATCACGTCTCAGATGCTCTAAAGAGAGAGAGCAAGGCTGGAGGGGCCTCCTGCGGGTAGGGCTGTCGCTGGTCATTTTCAGCTCTCAGCTCTCCGACCCTTACCTGATAGGAAGTTCTTGGGGCAGTCTGGCTTCTTGTTCACTGAGGCATGCCTAGTGATGACTTGGGAACTGGCATATATAGTGGCATGGGATAACAACTGTCCATGGTGTGGCCAGAGCATGCACATAGCCTCACACTGCGCTGTTGAGAGGAAGGCCTGAGGCAAATGCTGAAAGAATGGAGCAGGGCCAAGGCCACTCTCTCCTTGGACCCTGGGCAAAGAAAAAAACATGACAAGTGACTCAGGGCTACTTGAGCCCAGGAAAGCAGGTCTTGGGGTGCACATGGGTCCATGCATGAGCTAAGACTTTGGTAGAGGTGGCTCCTGGGTCTGCTCTGAAAAGCTGTCCTGTGGCCTTGACTTCCACAGGTAGCAGGAAAACTATTGAGTGATGTAGCTCCATGACCCTCACTGCAGCCAAGTCCACCATCCTTGGAACCACATTTGAATGTACTTCATCTGTAGGGGCCTCAGGATTAATCTGTTTCTATGGTGATGGGTGGCTACAGAAGGTGATGGCAATTCTACATTCTTGTGACTCCCAGGCTCCTGGATTGTCTATTGGCAGCTAACACTGAGAGCTGTGACACCACCACACTGTAGGGCCAAGTGCTCACAGAAAGGGACATCATCTGTCTCAATATACGGGGTTCCCTGTTAGTGGTGGAGTGTCTATATGGGATCTCCAGGCTTCCCTGGCTCTTGACCCTCTGGAACCTGGCTGCAGCATCCTACCAGTGTTGGCCTTACCTCTGTGGCTCTAAGTCACGGCCCTCATTTCCCTTGGGGTAGTCTCCAGAGTCTCCATGGACAGAAGAATACTGTGAGCAGTGGGCACGTAAGGAACACATCAGAAACCTTGTTTGAAATCTCAGAGCTGCTCTTCCCCATACTTGTTTCCCTTTGCAGAACAAGTTTATGAGCCCTTGTGGGACCCTAATCCAAGATGGAGGAAGCCAAGGGCAGGGAACGACATAGTACTCTACCAGAAGCCTCTTCCAGAGTACCACAAGCCCATATTCTGCAAATTTCAGGCACTTCAAATGTTATTGGATAATAAATTGTGGGCAAATATATGGCCTCAGAGTCCATAACAGCTGCCACTTCCAGACAAAGGTGTGGGGGAAGTGTGTCAGGAAACCTTTGCAACTTGTGGATTTTCTTTTCTTTTCTCTCTTGAACCACCTGCATGTCCGTTCGTCTGTCTGTCTGTCTGTCTGTCTGTCCATCCATGTGGGATGAAGACCATGACCTGTACCCAGCAGATGTGTTTGGAAGAGGAGAATAAAGAGGGAACAGATTGGGCAGTGTCTAGAATCATCTTGGGGACAAATCTCTGGGCCTGTCATCGAGGGATCATTTAGGCCAGGTTAACTGAGGTAAGAGACCTACCCTGAACAGGGGTGACACCGTTCTGAGGGCTGAAGTCTCATTCTCTAAAGCCAAAAGAAAATAAGCCCGAAAATAATCACTTATCTCCCATGCCTTCCCTGCTCCAACAGACTACACCCTCAGTCCGACAGAGACTCATGGACAGACACATTTCGTCATAGTGATGAGGGCAGTAACTAATAAGGCCCTACTAAACAGAGAGGCCTAGGAAACCCTGGGATGGGAATGGCTTGCTCTGGTCTCCATTACAGTTGCCTCCCCCACTCTCCACCCAGAACAGTCTGCAGGGACTCCTGGGAATCAAGAAAATCTCTCTCCACCCCATGTCCCCACGTCTCTGAGGAATGTTCTGGCCTGTGTGGCCTCCGTTCTTCTCAATGGTCTTGAAAGAGTGGAGGAGGCTTGCTATTAGAGGCACCGAGCTCTGCCACCCCCCACCTGAAGCCTGACAGGAATGCAGGGTGGGGGGAGCGGGTGGCAAAAGAGCCCAGAGCAGTCTCTACTGAGGCAACATGTTGAATTACTTTACAAACATGTGGGGTCCACCCACAGCGGGGACACATCTTGTCCCCAGCACCATTTCCCAAGATGCGGGGGCCCACATGTTCTTGGGCCAGCCTGAGTGGGCTGCACGTGCAGCCAGTTTCTGCTTATGCTGTTTGCTAATATTTCTTTGATGTCAATGAGCCTCCTAAGCCTGATGCTGCCGTCCCTTTGAAGCAGGACATCGTGTTTTGCCAGAAGTCAATGAAACGCCTTAGTGGAACAGAATGGTTTAATTCCCGCCTTTGATACAAGGCCGAGAAGGTTTAAACAGTCTCCAGTCCACGCCTGCAAGATGTCCCAAATGGCCTCCACGAGGCCATCTCATAGGTCTGCCGGTCTGGCTGCTGGCCTTGGAGCTGGCCTTCACACAGAAGCTCTAATCTCCTCCACTGGATGACATACCCCACTGCTTGCCTTCCTATGTACCTTTGGCCCCTTTCCTGATCCCTGAGCAGTCTCTCACCTTGGCCTGCTATTTCCCCTCATACAGAGCTGGTGTTGCACTCTGGGATATCCACGGATTCCTCTCAACTTCCACAGCTCTGTGGCTGGGATTGGCCAGCCCAATGAGGGCTTCATAGCACCCAGCTTAGTCTTGACAACTTGTGGCAGCCTTTCCCCTTAGATATTCAGGGAGTATCCCCAGGGGCCCCTGGGTCACATCTGTGCCTACATGGCCGTCTCTGACGTGCCATCTCTCTGTGAACCAGAGTCCCTACAGCTGGCCACTCTGTTGCAGCTGTGGTTTCAGAGCCTCGGTGGCTGCCTGCCCCTGGCTGCTAAGTGGGTGTGCATTTGTGAGAGAGCTGTCTCTGGTAGTCGCCACTGGGGACCCTGCTGATAGTGGAGCCCAGGGACCTGTGCTAGCGCAGTCCTGCTACCTAGGTGCAGCCTCCTCCAAGTGGACAGGTCCAAGAGCCATGCTGTCAGCTGTTCTTGGACTCCAGCCTCATCCACACTTGGACCGGAGCTTTCACACTGTCCCCCTCTTCCCCTCAGTCATCACAGTGTCCTTTTGTATGCCTTGTTCATGACCTTTTCCTGACTCCAGCTTGCCTGGCTTGAGAATTCACAGCACAAGTGTCTGTGCTCAGTGAGGTACCCATTTATTGTTTCATTCACTCCATGGAACTCGGTTGAGTTCCCACTGGGTGCTGGACACACAGGGGTGAGCAAGCCTCGTACCATCTGCACCATGAGAGCCCAGCCACACCAGATTCCCTTCTGAAAGTTGGATCTACCGGTCAAATCATCAACCCCAACCTCTGCACGGCTGGCCTTCCTCTGGGATTGGCTGACTACAACCTCTCCAGGTGCCTGACTAGGGTTGGACTCCCCTGGAGCAGAACCTCAATCAGCTTATCTCCAGTTTCCATTCTGGGGGAGCCAGGGCCGGGCTCACAGTAGATGTTCAAGAGAGATGAACATTTAATCTCACGTTTATTTACTTTTGAGCTGCGGTGATTTAATCAGAGCCTGGCGAGAACTTAAAAAATGAATGAATGAATCAAATGTATCCATGCGCACCGGTCACTCATGCTCTGGCTCTCCTGGTGTTCAGGGGCAGCCACGTGTCCACACACCTTGAACACGGGCCCAGAGAACAGTGGGGCAGAGATAAAATAATCCAGAGAGGTTCCTGGTCTCAGATCGTAGCTCTGCCCTCCTAGGCTGTGATCTTAGGAGGTTTACTTAACCTTCCTGAGTCCCATCTGCAAGCAGGATAAAAAATATAACATGTATAATTGCAGTTGTGAAAGGGAAGACACCATGTGGCACCTGGCACAGGGAAGGCCTTTGCACACTCATCCTTCTTATGCACCGACACATCACTGTGCAAAGCAAGACAATAGGGCATGCCACTGAGAACTGGCAAGTCAGGAGTCAGGGTCACTGTCAAGCTAACATGAGGGGAGTTGGATTGTGTGATGCCTTAGTTTTTTGGTGACAGCGTTAAGCTGTGGCCTGTTGGGGCTGGTAGGGCACAGCAGAGGTTTCGTGTGCCCGAAGAAGTGGCTGGGAGCCAAGAGCAGCCCCTCATCCTCCTGTCAGGCTACTCCAGAATAGAAACTGGCTGGCTTTTGTCTCTGCCGAGTGGCCTTTTCTATGAAGAGATAACGAAGGACAATTAATCTAGCAATTGGGAGCAACCTTTGATGCTCCAGTAATTTCTCTGCCTTATAATTATGGAACAATCAGGGTTTTGCATGCTCCCAATTAAATCACAGTCAAACCAAGTGACTGTCAGAAAGTGGACACTGTAGCCAGGGGCTAAGGGGGATCCAAGGAAGATGGTAACCTGTGACTCCACCCCCACCCCAAGGAAATCCGGAGTGGGAAGGGCAGGAAGACAGTCCTCAGTTGGAGAAAGAGCCTCCTCCGACCCCCCGAGTGACAGCTGGGAGGCTGTAGAAAGCACTGTGGGTGGAGGAGGGTTTGGCCAAAGCATCTGGCCTGGTGCTGGCATGCTCCTCGAAGGAACAGTCTCTTGGCAGGCCTATTTGCTCTGTTTGGCACATCCTGGACCAGAAGTCTGCCCCAAGCTCCATCTGGGGGGCACATGTCAGTTGGGCTGATTTCTTGTCTGTTCTATCCCCACGTCACTGAGAGCCATGGGCCAGGCCTAGCTCCTTTGGCTTCTGCTACGGTGAGATAGCAGTCTTTCATGTCTCAGCTACAGGATCAAGCACATGATGGCTCCTGTCTAAGAACCACCAGAGAGAGAAAGGCCAGGTCACCCTGGGCGGGGCAGCCCCACTGTGGACTCCCATTGGGAAGAACCTTGCGGGCCTGTGCAGGCTGTGTGCATCAGGAAGGCTGTGCTGGCTCTTTGAGACATGCGGTCTCTGTCCCTGGGATCAGCAACCCATCTGGAGAACTTCCTTTAGTCTCCACATCCTCCATCCTCAATATTTTCTCCACTTGTAGGGCTCTGCAGGGACCCTACCAGCATTTAGAGCCCCACAGCTGCTTTGACCAGGCAGCTATGACTGTGCTCTCGTAGGAGGGGACATCTCTTTGCCACCGTCATTCAGCTTCACAGATAGAGGTTAAATTCACTTCTGCTCACTCCACAGCTGTAGCCTTCACCTCGGCTATGCTGTCACCAGCTTTGACGGAAAGGGATGGGCGAGAGCTGAGAGCCAGTGTTCGGAGGCACAGATATCGTACCCTAGGGAAAGCAAGCTTGGGTGACTGCCTGTTTCTTGACATCACTGCCTCTAGGTACTAGACAGCTCTGCCACAGGCCCTGTGCAATCTGTACCTGGTTGTGCCTAGCCTGCTTTCTCTTCAGGCTTCCTGGAAGCTCCCATTGGCCAATCCCACTCTTATATCTGAAAACCAGGACAAAAATTCATGCCCTCCTTCAAGCAACAAGAGAATTGCATACCTGTATGCTCCCGGCTTTGGGATTCTCTCACATAAATTCACCAGACATGTCAGAAATGATAAGAAAAACCCATCTAATGAGCCCAGATTATGATGATGCTCAACACGTGAAACTGGCTCGTGCCTCCTGCAGCCTCTCAAGGGAGATGTCTGTGCCTGTTCCGCAGAGGGACCATTTGAGAGTCCACCTATCATCTTTTCTTATGAATGGAGAAGCCAAGGTCTGAGGTTCAGAGAAGTGAATCCACCTGCAGAAGGTCACTCTTCTGCATAGCTGCAGTATAAACGAAAACTTGAGTGGTGATCTTGAACTTCGGATGTATGGGGGAGTGGGGCAGGAGATAGATAAACCAGTGGGTGCCGACTGGCTGTGGGCTACCATCTCACGATGACCCGAGGAAGGGGCAGCACTGGGTGACCTCCTACTGTATTGATAATGAGCATCGGCTAGCACCATGGGACGGCTAGTGCTGGACCATCAGGGGGTGGGTGTCACTTGCTGGTCCACGGATGGCAGACAAAAGAACTCTGTTACAATGTCCGACTACTGTCTCAGCTGCTTCATCATGTGCCAAGTGCACACAGAAGTCCGTGAGCAATTCATTCTGGTTCCTGCTGAGGGTGTCTCCCGAAGGGGGAGATCATTGATTTTTAAAAGCTGAAACATAAATTCCAAGCTATTCTCACTGTTCTTTGGTCCCAGCTGTGGCCCGGTGAAGAAAGACAGCCATTTCAGTCATCCCCAGACAGATTAAACAGTAGTAGAATCACCTCTACAAGGCCAGCACTTAGCCTGCTTTGTAGAGGGAATTTCCACTTTCTGCATAGCTCGTGTGTGTCTCTCCAGCAGTACCAGGGCCCTCCAGTGCCTACGGGCAAATGAGTGAGATGGAGGCCAGGAAGGAAGGCCTATGTGGAAGAGTAGAAGTGAGCACCAGACAGACTGTGGTTTTAACATGCACAGCTCCATAACTGGGCCCTTCCTTAAGTGCTCTGAATCCAGGATTTCTGTCTATGAAGCAAGGAAGCAGAGGTGCCCCATGGGAACCTGCTGTCACTGACCCAAGGCAACTGTGGGGAGGGCTTCAGGTTAGCAGCTCAGGAAGTAGCCAAAGAATGGGAACGGCTGAGCAGCTGGGCTGAATAGGTACTTTCTAGCTGTACTGTGTCCAGTAAAAATGGATGGGGACCCAGTGGTCCAGAGAAGGCAGCATACCATGGACCTTCTCAGTCTCTGTCCAGTCTACATTACCCCCTACACACACACACACACACACACACACACACACACACACACACACA
>NC_022013.1:64072926-64090076 GCF_000317375.1 Microtus ochrogaster | reverse complement strand
GGAGAGGGAGAGGGAGAGGGAGAGGGAGAGGAAGAGGGAGAGAGAGCTTTCTTTCCACATGGAGCAAATTATCACCCTGTTGTTTCTCTGCATTCTCAAAACTACCCATACATTGGTGTGACAAGGTAAGCCCATGGGTGCAACAGTGATGTGAAAATTATGGGGATCACCAACCATTTTCTGACTGCATTTAGGCCCACTTCATGGGAAGAAATGCATGCATGTCTGGGGATCTCACATATTCCATGGGTTAATCTACCAGTATTAATTTGCTAAATGGACAACATAGTATCAAACTACCCTCTAAAAATTCTCATCTCTATGCCCGTAGATTACGGTTGCATTCAGTCTTCATCAGAGAAGTTTATTTGTACAATGGATGATGGTTAAAACAGAATCTCAACAACTGATCAAAGTGCATAGAATGAATGTCTGTAGCATTCTTAACTAAAAATGAGACATTTGTGTTACTCCCTTCCCAAGGCTCAGAGACCAAATCAGAAGAGGGGGTGGGAAAGATTCTAAAAAGGTTAGGGAAGAGCAGAGCAAACAGTGTTTAAGGAGTGTGTGTGTGTGCGTTTGTGTGTGTGTGTGATCAAAATACAATTCATGAAATTCTAAGAAGTTAATAAAATATTATATTAAAAATTATCCCTGTATTAGGAAAAATAAAACGAATACAACTATGCAAGCTCACTGATGTCTTCTCTTTTTAAAGAAAGCACAGAAGAGGAAATGCTTCCAAGGGCACGTGAGAATAACACAAAGCTTAGCAGATCGTATTGCTTATGATCCACATGACTCATAAGAAACTGTGGTGAACCTTTTCCATCGCCAGCAGGAGACTCCAAATCCCAACCCGGCGCTCGAGCCTCTTTATGCATTAGCCACCCATCTCCCCACCACTGTCTGCCCTAACCTAGCCCTTTGCGCCCTCTGCCTCTTGGTTTGCCATCATTTCTTGGTTTCCAATAGCTTCCTCTACACTCTGCCTCTTTTCTCTCTTCATAAAAAGTGACTTTTGAGCCAAGCATGTAGTGTTGCCTATGATTCCAGCACTTGGAAGTTGGAGGTGGGCAGATCAGAAAGGCGAGGCTATCCTGGGCTACATAGCAAGCTTGAGGCCCTCTTGGGCTATGTGAAACCTTGCCTCAAAACCAGAAGAGTTTGAATAAGACTATTGTTTTCAGCTCTACAGTCATTTCCTTCCCTCACATGAGAACTCTAGAGGTGGATGAGAGTTCACAGAGTTAAGGCCCAGGCCTTTCCTTTCTGCTCTAACACCCTAAACAGCTGTCATGCATGTCCTCAAAATTATCGCCTCATGATCCCAAGATAGCTGCCGCAGCCCCGAACAAGCTCCAGTTCTGTGTTCAAAGAATGAAGGAAAGGCTCAGCTCTAGGAAGTATCTCTGACCAGAAAAGTGAGTTTCTCAGAAGCCCAGAGCTGATATTCTGAGTATCTCCTTGGCCAGAATAGATCATGTGACCACTTCTAGCTATAAGACAAGAAGAGAAAGCAAGTGTCAGTCCTAAATAAATAAAACTTCTTCGTGGATAAATAAGTCACTTCAATCCAAGAGGTAACAGACACTACCATTTGAAAACCAAGCACACAAGATTTGGATTAGTAGAGAAGGAAGACGGCTTTCCGTGCAAGGGGTCTGGTAGCTTCCTTCCTAGAGGTACCGGTTAGAGACAGAAGTCCACTCTGTTCCTAATCCTACCACATTTAAATGGCTGCTTCTACTAAAACCACCAACTTGCTGTGCAGATTTCTTGCTTCTTCTTTGCTGAGACAGCATAATTGACAGAATCATTTTAAGGATGAAGGATTTTATTTCCATCACGGTTTCAGAGGTATTTGTTCATCGTGGCAGAGAAATAGCGGCCGTTAGTCTAGGATCAGTTCACAGTGGCATAGGATACAGTCCAGGCCCCTTGCATCTTGATAGAACAAGAAGCCAAGCTCTAGCTTAGTCAGGGATGGATATGCCTGCAGACTAGTTCTCATGCCCTAAAGATTCCATAACTTCCAAAAATAGAGCCACCAGCCGAGGGTCAAGTGCTCAAAACACAAACACCCCTGTGTGCGTGTGTGAGTGTGTGTGTGTGCATGTGCATATGTGTGTCCTTGTGTGTGTGTTCATGGGTGTGTGTGTATGTGTAGGAGGCATTTCACATTAAAACTGTAGCAGTCTGACCCTGGCCTCTACGTGCTCACCTCACCATAAAATCCACTCAGTACAAAGTCCCTATTATCTTAACAGTCTCATTACTGTCCAAAAGTCCAGTGTCTACTAAGACTCAAAGCAGTCCCTGAAAGAGCCAGAGTTTGTGCTGGCAGCAAGGCCCAGGGAGCCACCATTTTGAAACTGAGGGTTTTTTTTTTGTTTTTTGTTTTTTGTTTTTGTTTGTTTTTTTGCTACTACCACTGAATCAGGAAGACCTCTCTTAAAGGAGCCACAGCCAGCAAACAGAGTCCATGTGAAAAAAAAAATGTGGCTAAACTTTGTTTTTTAGTTTCTAGGATTCCTTTTCAAGCCCTCTCAGATTTTATGTGGATTTAGCTAGCACAGGTTGGCACACCAATTTGTTGGTGGATGTTTCTGTCCCACTGAGTCCTGTATAAACACACAGAAACTATATTATTTGCAATACTGTTAGGCCAACAGCTTACGTGCATTTCTGGCTTACTCTCATATCTTAAATTAACCCATTTCTATTAATCTGCGAATTGCTATGTGGTTGTAGCTTACTAGCAAGGTTCTAGCATGTCTGTCTCTGGCCGGGGCTCCATGGCTTCTCACTGACTCCACCTACTTTCTCCCAGCATTCAGTTTAGTTTTCCCTCCTAGCTCTATTCTGCCCTGTCACAGGCCAAAGAAGTTTCTTTATTCATTAACCTATAAAAGCAACACATATACAGAAGGACTTTCCACACCACTGTATCTTATATGGTATCAAGTATTGTTTTATTTTTTTCTTAGTGATTTATGAGACCTTTACTTGCATTATCCTTCTGGCACTTGGGCTGCAATTTCCTTGTTTATCTCCACTATCTTTCTTTGCAGGATGACATGTTCCACATTAATATAATCAATGTGCTGCTCATTTTCATGGCTTCTGAATTCTCTTTCTTACGCCAAAGAATCTTCTCAATGCTGATATTTTGAAGTATTCTCTTGCTTTTTCTGATGGTTCTGTTATGATTTAAGTCCCTTCTTTCCAATTGGATCTATGTGAAAATGACTACAGAAAGATAAGGGACCCTCTAGTCTTTCCAGATGGCCATCTTGCTTCACACCACTGAGTGATGTTTCTTTTGCCTCATAATTTAAATATCATTTTAATTATATGAATTTTCAGGAACCTTTTTGCCCCAGGTTTCTAGGTTTGCAAAATGAGAACAATGACTTGGAATTGTCCTAAAGGCTCATGAAATAAACTGTGTATGATACGGTTGGGTGTTCAATAAATGCTAGTCACCATTCCTACTAATTCTTCCAGATATATTTGACCTGTTTGATCTATTTGTGGACAGTGCATTCTATGCTTTTGTAGATGTGTCAGTCTGGTTTTAAACTGCAAGCAAGAGACCCTACTTGGCAGACAGGAGAAAAAAAATGAATCTATAGAAAATTGCATACAGTCAGACAGACTTTCCTATTATTGCTTTAATGTTACATCTTATCATTTTTTTCTTATTTGATTGCATTGGCTAGTAGGGCAAACACAATGTTTAATAATATTTATCATGAAGGGATTTATTGTCAGGACAATGATGCACAACCCAACTTCTCAGTGTTGTCTTTAGGGTTATCAGGAAGGCTACAGAATGAAGCCAAGGTGGCAGTGGATCCAGGGAGTCTGCTGTGTTCTCCTCAGTGGATTCTGGCCCTGGTGAGCAGCCATCAGAACCGCCATCACCAGAAGCTGCATGGAGTCAGAGTTCATACATCATCTGCTAGCCCAGCTGCCCTCTTTTGAGTCTCACATGAGGCACCTGGTTGGTAGAACTTCTGTCCCAAGACTATTCTAGCTACAAGGTTGACTCTTTTGCATGGTGGAGGCAGATCCATGGTGACTAAAATACTCCTAACACAGCAAGTACCCAATGGACACTAGGTGACATGACAGATGTCTATTATAAATTCTGTGCACAGGAATGTTTTTCAAGCTTGTGAGAAGACTTTTTTAATATTACAGATGACTTTCCCTTTTCAGAGAGTTTTCAACTCTTCTTAGATACAGGCTTATTTGGCTCAGCTAAAAACTTCTTTCTGTATTTTTGGATAGCACTAATATAGATTAATGTAGAACAAAGTGGAATCTGCCAAACACGGCTTCTCCCACCCTAGAATGGTGTATATCTTTTTGGTTATCTTAGTCTTGATTTATTTTGCTCCAGAAGAGTTATAAATGTTTCCCTCCATAGATTATTTGCATCTAGTATAGGTTTCTAGTATTTACTCTTTTTATTTCTATTTTAAGTGAGTTCTTTTTTTTCTGATTAGCTATTGTTGCATGTGAGAAAGCCATGGATTTTTTTTGTATAAGTTAATTAATACTAAAACTCTTTTAGTTAAGCCAGCGTGGCAACACACATTTAATCTCAGCACTCAGGAGGCAGAGTCAGGTGGATTTCAGTAAGTCTGAGACCCATCTGATCTACACAGTGAGTTCCAGGACAGTCAGAGATACTTTGAAAGACCCTGTCTCAAAAGAAAAACCAAAATCAAACAAATAAAAAAAAAACCCACCTCAATTCTTATAGTGTTTTTGCTTGTTTTTGAATTTGAAGTATTCTTTAAATTTATTTTTCTTTACTTTGTCTATGTGTGTGCACAAACACAGGGATGCCACGGTGCACACGTGGAGGTCAGAGGACAAGTCATGACAGTTGTTTGTGCAGGCTCCGGGGTTTGAACTGAAGTCCTCAGGGTTAGCAGCAAGCACCTTTAGCCACGGAGCCATCTCAATGGTATAGGTTTGTTTTTCTCCCTTTAGACAATATTACTACGTAACTCTGACTGGTCCAGTGCTCACTCTATAGCCTAGGCTGTCCTTGAATTTATGGAAATCTTCCTGCCTCAGCTGCCTGAGTGCTGGGAGTAGATTTGTACTGCTTTGCCTGGCTTAGCAGTGTTTTAAGTTAGCTTTTTCTCTTGCGTTCTAAATCACACAATCATAAAATTAATATATATTAATTGCCCTTTCTCTTGTTAATGTTGGACTTTTCAATTCGTTCTCTTTTTTAATGACATTGGTGAGCTTCCGTGGTTAGAGTAATCCTGAGGGCGTGGCTCATCCAGGCCTGATTTGACTAGGCTCACCTCAGGAAGGTTCAGAATGTTCCCCTACCCACCTCCCTTGTTTCTCAGCCTCTTTGGACCTATGAGCAAATAAATGCCTACTGGCCTGTTCTCATAATAATGACGGAGATGAGAGAGATAGGGAAAAGCCATGATTCTTCTTACAGCCTAAGCTCAGAATTATCTCCCTGTCACTTTCCCCACTCTTTACCTGATCCAACAAGTCATGTGTCCATGTTCTTCATCAGTGGAATGATACCCTGCCAAGGCTTGTACAATAACACCAGCTCCAAAATCTTTCTGCTTGTTCCTGATGCCCCTGGGAATGATTCCATGTGTTTTCCATTAGAAATGATTCTTAGAGTCAGGTGTGACGGTGCTGGCCTATAATATCAGTACTCAGGAGCTTGAGGCAGCAGGATTGGGAGTTCAAGGCTAGCCTGGGCTACATAGTAAGACCATTACAAAATGAATGAGCAAATAAGTAAATAAACAGCAAACAAATGATTCTAAGTTTTGGCTTGAATTATAAAAATACATATCTTTACCAGAGTGGTCTATTTTATTAAAAATTTAAATCAAAATTTTTAATCTGTTGCCATTTGTAGAAAATGGTATGGTTTTTGGTAGTCTGATGAATTATATGAGTTCACTCATGAAGAAGCATCTTAAATTACCAGGCTAAGCCCTAAGGCACTGGTATGCTACTCCTTTCAAATGCATATGGGCATGTTCTACTTGCTCCTATTTTCCTTAGGACTTTTGCATGCCATTGCCTTAATGACAGCACGGTCTCCAGCTATTCATGCCTGGACTTCAGATGCTCCAGGGCTGTGAAAGTGATATGTATGCATTAAAACTGAAAGTGTGAGCATGTGTTTTTCTCTACCTGGTGGATACACAGTACATATGTTCTCTCTTTCCTGCCTTTCCAGAGTGGAGTCCCTGGTCCAGCCAGCTGTAGAGTCAGCAGAGAGCCAACTGACTCTTACAGGGCGTTCCTGTGTTAAGCTGAGATATGAAGTGGGTGAGTGTCACAAAACCAGCTTCCGACTGTGATGTGTTCCCCTTACGATGGCTGTTCTAGTTTCATTTCTGCTGCTGTGGTAAAACACCCTGACTCCAGACAACTCAGGGAGAAAGGGTTTGTTGCACTCACAATTCAGGTTACAGTCCATCGCAGCAGGGAAGTCAAGGTAGCGGTTACTTAAAATAGCTGAGCACATCCGATCCGAGGTCAGGAGTAACCAGAAATGGATGCAGGCATGCTCACTGTTCAGCTCTCTTTGTACAGTTCAGAGCCCAAAGCCAGATAATGGCATTACTCTCTTTCAGGCTGGAACTTCCCACATGATACAGTCAAGATAACCCCTGCAAGATCTGCCCACAGGCCAACTGAATCTAGACAGTCTGTCACTGAGACCCCCTCCCCCCTGGGTGATTGGAAACTATCACAGTGGTTATCTGAGGACGTGACCCCATCACAAGTCAAGGGACACCTGTGCTACCATCTCTGCTTGTCCTACAATCTTGGGGTTTTGTCTTTACTATTTTGCTGGAATTCTAAGCTTTGGCTCTCACCCTTCCATAGTATTTGGGAGTACCAAGTTCCCTTCTCCCTGAGAGTTTAGTGGAGGCTCTTTGTGGACAGCGAGGCTGGTTTTGTAGTGGACAGTGGTGTTTTGGCCACTGAGAAATGGGTTCATTTCCATTATTGATGTTTTCTTTGAAACTATTTTATTTTGTCCATTTGTTTTCATTGATTTGCAAAGATCTGAGCTGAGTTTTCTATTGTAATTCTCTTCCTTTTCCCCATACATGGTTATTTTCCCATTCTCTCTTCTAATTATGTCTATGTGAGTCCTTTCTTTCATGATTAGCTTAGCCAGTGTTTATCTGTTTCATTCAATGACTGTGTGGCTCCACCCTAGAAAACTGGCATCCACCCAAACCCAATCATGATGCCTACATTTGTACCCCCCGAACATCCTCTTGCCCACTACAGCTAAGGCAGTCTCTGTCTTCAATTCTGCCTCTGGTAACTTCCTCTATGCGATCTTAAAAGCACCCCGGGCCAAGTGCCCACATTGACACCCCTGAAATCATGAGCCAAAACAAACATTTCTTCTTTTTAAGTTGTTTTCCTTAGGCATTTTACCACACTACTGGAAATCTGGCTAACTTAGATGTATTGTAGTCACTCATGATATTCTCTGTGCCCTGTTATCGGGGAGTGTCCATATGACCCAAACCTTAAAGAACTAAACAGACCTGAGTCTGCTGCTGATGGTTCTTGGGAAACCGAGGCCCTCACAATAGAAAGGAGGCTCAGTATGTCTGGGAAAGCCTTTTCTTCTCTTCTTACTTCCCGCTAGGATTTAGAATGTGGCATCTAGAGCTGCAGCAGCCTCTTGTCAACGTAAAGAAAATGATAAACACAGTGGCCTTGATGTCATGAGCAGCCATCTTTCTTTGTTGTGCAAGAAAATGGCTGCTATTTGTTCAAATGCCTGTGGGTGAGTTTTCTGTAGGTGATGGCTGAATCTATCCCTACTGCTGCATCACAGACTCGCTAAAATGTGGAGCAAAAACTTCAACCGTTTTTCAAAAGCTCTGAGCCCTTGGGTCAGGAATTCTGTGAAGGTACAGTGGGATGCCCCCTTCTTCATCTCATGCTATCCCAGGCTTGTTAGGGATGGGGGTAGAAATCAGCTGTGGCGGTCTTGTGAAGTCTGCCGGGCTGGGCGTTCAAGGTGGTTCTTCATACACAGGGATTAGAGCACCGGCTGGATTGTCAATGCTCTGCCGACCTTCCTTGGTCTCCAGGAAGGTTCCCTGTGAAAGTCTGAGCTTCCGCTCACCTGTTCTTCTGGTGGCGAGGAAGTGTGGAATCAATGACCCATGGTAGTTATTTCTCTGGAGAGCTGGTACACCTAGAAGGTGGGCAAAACGTCTTCCAGTTTCAATTCCACTTATCCTTGTTGGCCGGATGAGACCCAGGCTGCAGGGATTCAATGAATGTAGGCACACAACCTCTTCTTAGGGCAATGGCAGTGAGTTGGGGAGGAAAGGAGGTAAGAGCCATCTTGGAGACAAGACAAATACAGTTGTAAGGCAGGCAGGTAGGCATAACATCCCAGTTCTGGCCTTGACTCCTTCTGTGATCTGAGTGCCCACTGTCCATGTGAAACCTGTGGGGAATGTCCAGGCCTCTGATGTCAGCACACAGGCCTCTCTCATCTGGCCTTTAGCGCTGGCCTGTTGAGCTCTCTGTGTGTTTCACCACTCCAAGGTTTGGGACATGCATCTCTGAACGCCTGAAGTGCCTTCCTCTCCGTTCAATCTCGTTTCTTCCTCCTGTTTCGTATCCGTTATAACCCACCGCAAACTGACTCTTCTAGCAATTTCTCTATCGTGCCTGACTTAGCTGGCTGCACCCCACTGAGTTCTCATGCCAGCTTGGCCCTTCTCTCCTGACCCTTGGACCTTATTTGAGAATGCAGGAACTTTGAGCCCTGAGCCGCGTAGCTTTCATTTTCCTGCTGCATGCCAGCATGGCCCCAGTCCGGAGTGGTGGTGGGCAGGGTCAGCAGAAGAAAATGAAAGCAGCTGCAGAGTCACGCAGAACACAGGGCGCACTGATGGGAGAGCCTCAAGGGATGTACCCCGTCAGCACTCTGCTCTGAAGCCGCCCGCCTCACAGGAGCTGGAGTTGGGGCTGCAGTTCTCACAATGCACTTCTCCCTAAGCTTTTGAAGGCAATGGGAGAGTGAGCATCCAGCCTTGGGGCCGGGAGCTGTGCTGCGCCTGTTCTCAGAGTCAAGGTCAGAGGCTGTGTCCTCTACCCCAGCGCCACAGGAAACCCAGCTAGGACTGCAGCTCAACATCCTGACAGAGTCCCTGAAGCCTCTGCCTTTCCTGGTAGTCATGAAATCCAACATATAATTGGAAAACACCTGTTGTTTTTTTTTTTAATTTTTACAATAAAAAGAATTTTGTTATACTGTGTTTCATAAGGCCATTTTCTTGTAAGCATGATAAACTTGGGGATACTCTCGTAAGCTCCCTTTCCGGTTCCTCCCCGTTTACACTAAGTCCCCTTCCCTCCAAACAGCTGTACTTCCACAGTGACACCTTTGCCATAGATGTTTCTGTGTCTATAGAGAATCTAAGGAATCTAGGACTTAGAGGTGAGAGAAAACACATGCTATTTGTTTTTCTGAGATTGGTTTAATTCATTTAATATTTCCAGTGGCACCCATTGGCTCCCAGATGACACGGCTTCACTCTTTACAGATGAAACAGGGTCCATTGTGCATATAAAGCGGTTTGCTTTCTCCAGCCTCCGTTGTTGGATACCTGCGTTGGTTCTATAACTTAGCTCTTACTCAGAGGGCTGTGACAGACATTGACATGCAAGGATCTCTTGATATGTTGACCTGGAGTCCTTTGGGTAAATGCCCAGGAGGACCATACTGAGGTTACATCATTGGTCTATTTCTAGTGTTTTTAAAAACCTCTATACTGGCTTCCATAGTGGCTGGGCTAATTTACATCACTATTAGTATTATATGTGGGTTCCCTTGTATTTGTATCTCCTCCAGGACTTGTTGCTTGTTTTCTCAATGACTGATATTCTGCCTGAGGTCACTGAGCGAAAGGTGAGCTGGAGGTCAGTGAACTTCATATGAAAAAAGGTTCATGCTCACTCTCAGAAAAGTGCAAATCAAAGACACATTGAGATTCCACTTCACTCCAGTCAGAAAACAACTGTTCCGAGCCTGTCTCTCTGCTGGGACACCCACAAGTGCTGATAAGCTGTGGAGAAACAGTGCCCAGCTGTGCCCAGAGCCTGAGGACAGAGCTCAGGCTTTAGTGCTGGGCGAGGCTGCAGATGGCAGGAGCCCACAGTTGATCGGGGTCTCCTGATTCTGGGTGGCATGCTCTCATTTGACCTCGCCCGTATCTCCTGAGCGTCTCTCCCAGGATCCCCACATCCCAGGCTTCTGAGCACAGCCACAGAGCATCAAGCCACAGAGGGCATGTGCTCTGCTCCTGAACTGGCAATGCAGCAAAGGGTCCTTGGCATGAGCAAGGTGAGCAGAATGAGCTGGAAAAACCAGTCTATGGAGACTGAGTTGGAGGAGGTGGGAAAAGGAAGACGACTCTGGGAGGCTCTTCAAGTCCTCTTGAGGATGAAGATGATGGTCTGCCGTGTGGGGTGGCGAGATGCTGGCGTGCAGAGAAGAGGAAAGATGTCAGGGACAGTGGTGGTAGGGACTTCCCTGTAACAGCCTCTGGGAGGTGGCAGTGAAGAGAAAAGGGAGGGTGCAGGGTGAAGAGGAAGGGGCTCTGGGTTGCTGATGACCCATAGAGAGAAAAGAAATGCGGTAGAGGAGACCATGGGGCCAGCCGGACACTTGCCCTCCTCACTTCCTTCTAATTGTGACCAGTGACTGTCCCCAGCGTGAGTCACAGGGACCTACTTCAGCATCTGCGAATTCCCCTGTTCTACTCTAGGGTCTTCTCAGGCCAGTGATATCCACAGGCACAGCTGCTTAAGGCTCTATATGCTAGGGCCCAGCACGCACACACACAGAACACCTGTGACCTTGGTAGGCAACACAATTTTGCTCAGAATTCCAGAACATTCCAGGCAGGTGGAAAAGCAGAAGAAAAAATATAGGTGGAACTAGAGGAGAGTAGAGGAGCTGGAGAGCCTGGGACAGCTGGGAATGAAGCTGTCAGGACGACATAAGTGCCCTTCTCCAGAGATGTATCTCCTTCCTGAATTTCAGAGAAGTCTGAGAAGCTGTAAGTCATCTTCGTTTTGTTGACAGTCGTTACCCAGAACACATACGTGTTTGTGAAGATCGTGAGGTGGAAGCTGCAGAGTGACACGGTCCGCTGGTGATGTCTGGTGTAGCTTCAAGGGTAGCACATGGAGGGCTGTGCACTTTCTGCCAGCTCAACTATAAGAAAGATCTATGAAGTGTGGGGCTTGGCGGCTGCTTGTCGTACGAGTCCAGTTGGTAATGCTAGGGCATTGGGGCCAGTGAGCCAAAGCTGCATTTGAAAACACTCAAAGAGTACCTGAACTCCAGAGAGCCAGGACTACGGAGGGATAGATACCTCACCCGAACATTTCCTTTAATGAGGACACAAAGGAGGAAGGAGAAACAACAGGGCGAATGGGGCCCACAAGGGCTTCCTGTCTCCTCTGGCAAAAACACCCTCAGTGAGAGAACACGTGCCCAGTAGCGACCCCACACAGGACATTTTCTGTGCCCCCTCTCCTCCTCCTTGTAAAGTCAGTGCATAATTACCGGAAAGCATTTTTAACTGAATTTTAGATGAGCATTTTGACAAAATATAATATTGGCAGCAATCGTTATCAAACATTCATGTGTAGTAGGAGAGATAAAGCTCGGAATCCATAATTCATACGGCGTGTGTATTACCAAGCCTGCACCAGGGGCTGAATCTCAATGAAGCTGCCCGAACACTGTTTCCTGCCAGACGCAGGCTTCCATCATTTACATTATTCACTAGGTTTTCCAGAACAGTAAATCTTAAATATATATTTGTGTTGGGAAGAGCGCGTGTGCATGTCTGTATACACACAGAGGGATGAGCACCCATTTGGGCATAGAGTCACTGGGTGTGCGTTCCAGCTGGAGGGGCACATGGTGACAGCAGGAAGGCTTGGTGTAGGTGCACGTCACTGTGGACTCCCCGGCTCCATGCACAGGCAGTAAATCCACCCACCCTAGGGCTTCCATCTTCAGAGCTGCTGACATGGATGGCCTGGAACCTTGAAATGCGATGGTCCACAGCAAATATGGTGGTAGCAGTTTAAGAGCCAAGCTCCTTCAAGGCGATTCTCTGCCACATGTGCTAGGAACTATCCCTAGAGACTACAAGGTTCAATGGGGAAGGGACCATTCTGAAGGATGGCTGGATTCTATCTCTTTCCAATGTGGCTCTACACTTTACGGACTGGTTTTTGCTTGTCACAAGTACACAGAAGGCACTTGTTTCTTTTTTGACCCCACCCACACCCCAAGATCCATCGCGTTGAAAGTGACGCTTGTTCCTTCAGAGTCACCTTCCTGGAGTCCCGGAGGACATCTTCTAGAGCATGGGACTGTCATTCATTGCTTTCAACACAGCCGTGGATTCCGGGGGCCTCTGGAGTCTCCATCCCTCTGCTCTTCTCATGGCCCCTGTGGTGCTTGCTAGGGGCCTCCACGCACACACTTCAGTACCAGGAGACCAGACCTCAGTGCGTGTACTGCCTGGGGCTGAGCGTTGTCTCAGGAAGTCCCGCAGGAGTTTTGCCTCTTTCCAACTTGACAGCAGCTAAGTGTGTCTCTGAGAAGCCCTTGCCTGCCTATAACCCCACGGGTATGACTGGAATATCTGCTTCAACCCCGCTGACTACAGGCTCTCCTTCCCTCAGCCCCATATGTCACCCTCCAAGGGTACCCATCCCTAGGCCGCTCTCCGGGAATGTCTTTCAGGCTAGACCCCATAACAATCATAGAGAATCTGGCTCAACGTGGCCAGAATTTGGAGTAGTCTGAAGGAGAAGAATCCGTATGGGATGGTGGGCAGCTCATCTGTTGGCCAGAGGCACTGAAGATGTACTCACTGGTGGTGTGTGGAGGCTGAGAACCTGCTGGAGGTGACAATACGTGGGGCCCCTGTGAGGAGCTTTCTCTGTGGAGGAACCGGGCTGGAAGGAAATATGGCAGGAGGTTGAAAATGACAGCAAATTCATAATTATAAGGACAATGAAACTGTATGGCCTTTGCGGAATGCAATCCTTGGACTGGAAACAAACCGTAAAAAGTCCTACATGAGTAATTAGCATTTTAAAGCTGAGTGTGAAAGTCACGGGGCTTTCCAAGCTCCACTGGGAGTTTCAGTTCTGCAATAAGGGGTGGGGACAGACACTGAGACTAAGGATCCAGGCTGAGCTCCAAATACAGGCTTTTGCACTCTTAACCCCAGATGAGCTGGCTAGGCCAAGGTCACAGCCTTGTTGAGAAAGAGAAGGATAGCAGAACCTGGGAGGAAGGTGTCTGGGTCGGTGACCTTGGACATTTGGAAAGTAGGTTCTTTAGTCCCTGGTCTACTAAGTAGCCTGTACTCTGTTGTCCAAAACTCAGTCAGCAGAGCCTCTCATCCCTTTGAAACAATGAGTTCCAGCACTCTTTCCTTGTCACTCACCTCAAAAGGACTTCCTGTCATTAAAAGGAGGAAGATGCAGGAAACACCCTGTTAGTCTGCCATACACTGCACAATCAATGGGGTACTCTGAGGTAACTAGAGATGACTAGGAATTCACCCCTTCCAAGTTCTGGAGGCAGGGAAGGCCAAAACTGAGGTGTTGGCATCTGCTGAAGACCTTTTTGCTGGGTAAGCCCAGGGAGAGCAGAAGAGGAAGAGGAGCAACAGTAGGAGGAAGGGGACTTTGTCCTGTTGTGTCTCACCGCTGTTAGAGCTGCACTAACTTATCCAGGAGCGGGAGCAGAGCCTCAGAGCCTCTTCCCTGGCATCTGCTTCCAGATCATGCTGACAAAGGAAATAAATATTTGATTTTTCCCACCTTCTTTATCGTAGACCCTATAATGTGGCCTAAATTAGCAATAACTTTTAGGAGGCCATGCCACTCTTTCAACTTTTTAAAACTCACTATTTTTTGTTTACTGATGGATTGGGACACTAAAATAATTTTTTGGTTAAAAATTTCATGTCTAGGGGAATGGGGAGATGATCCAGTCAGTAAAGCGTTTGCTTTGCAAGCCTGAGGACTGTGTTCAGATCCCTAGCTTGGGCATGATAGTGCTTGTCTCTAATGTCAGTGCTAGGAGCAGGATACAGGCAGGTGCCTGGAGCTCACTGGCCAGCAAGTCTAGCGAAGTGGTGAGAGACTGTGAGATGGTGAGAAGGCCCAATTGGTGAAGGTGCTTACTACAGAAGCCTGGCACCTTGACTTCAATCCTGGAAACCCAGGTGAATGTGGACCGAGAGAACTGAGTCCTCAAAGTTATCCTCTGACTGCCACACACGTGCTGTGACACACACACACACACACACACACACACACACACGTGCTGTGACACACACACATTTGCTGTGACACACACACACACACACACACACACTCACTCTTCTCCTAAACCTTGATGGTATTAAACCACATCTCTCTTACTCAGAATGGACAGTCATCTTTTGAGGCAATGGCATTAGGCACAGAACTTAGAAATTTTAATTACATTTCACTGTTGACTGTCTCATACAATTCCTCCTCATCCTGCTTCTTCTTTATTTTATTTTTTATTTTTTTAGATAAAGTCTCACTATACAGCTCTGGCATTTCTGGAACTCACTTTATAGAACAAGCTTGTCTCTGTTTCTTGAGTGCTGGAATTAAAGCAGTGTATTGCCATGCCAGGCTTCTGTTCCTTCTTAAAAGATTTCTGGACCAGACTTTTGTTTAATTATCTTGCCTTTCTAACCCATATCAGCTGCAGATCTGATCTGCTCCCCTCTATGTTCCAGTTCAGCCATTCATTGAGCCAGGTCAGGCCTTCCAGGGGGTTGACTGTCTTCCTATACTGGACCAGGTGGTGGAAATGGCTTATGAAATACGTACCTTTCCTTTGCTTCTCTTCCCTTTAGAAGTTTATCATAATTCATCTCCTTTCTCCTGACTGCCATCCTAAGTACCCCACCTCATTTCTTAACAGAGTTCTCCCAGCATCCTTTGCAGTAGGCATCAGCTCTGCTTCAACCCTTTGGAGTCCAATAACTGGTCCAGGTCACCTAGTTGTTAAGTAGCAGAACCTGGTTCACACTTGGGTTGGCTGTCCCAGAAGCAAGCTGGCAAGCATGGTGATAGGATGAATCTTCCAGAAAGTAATTTCTGGTGCTGGCCTTTTCCTGATGTAGGGTACCACAGGAGTGGAGGACAGACAGCTGAGGCCAGACTAACCTCGCAGAGGTAACGAAGGACCTGTGGTCTCGAGCACTTTGGAGAGAAGAAAAATTACAGAGGATGAGGTCATGAGAGAGTGGGAGTTAAGGACACGTGGTCCAATTATCTTTAGACAATAATAACACTTGGCAGTTGCTAAAGGTCTAATTCAAACTCTTGCCATGAAGTCTTACTGGGTATCTTGTGGTCCAAAGAAGCTAGGTCACGTGGCCTAAGTCACAAAGCTCATTGAAGGTGATTTGTTGACCTCTTTGCCTGGCTGTTCATAACAGGCTACAGGACAGGCATGGGAAGAGTACAGTCACTTCACAGGAGGGTGGCAGAATCTTAGCAACAATGTTAACCCTTCTTCAGATGCTGGCCTATCAAGACAGACACTTCTTTTTTTTGCCAATTTATTTATTTATTAAAGATTTCTGTCTCTTCCCAGCCACCTCCTCCCATTTCCCTCCCCCTCCCCCAATCAAGTCCCCCTCCCTCGTCAGCCCAAAGAGCAATCAGGGTTCCCTGCCCTGTGGGAAATCCAAGGACCACCCACCTCCATCCAGGTCTAGTAAGGTGAGCATCCAAACTGCCTAGGTTCCCACAAAGCCAGTACGTGCAGTAGGATCAAAAAACCCATTGCCATTGTTCTTGAGTTCTCAGTAGTCCTCATTGTCCGCTATGTTCAGCGAGTCCGGTTTTATCCCATGCTTTTTCAGACCCAGGCGAGCTGGCCTTGGTGAGGTCCCGATTGAATATCCCTATTGTCTCAGTGTGGGGGTGCACCCCTCACGGCAAGACAGACATTTCTATCAGGTGCTCTTAGGTGACTGTCTATCAGTGTGTCAACTTGTGGGCTCTGAATTGCTGACAGCCTCGTTTACTGAGCTAGGCTTTGTCTCCAGCTCCAGCAGCAGGGGGAGAGGCAGCGGGTTCCCAGTGTTTTACTTGGTCATCACAATATAAGGTAATGAGGTGCTCACAGAGCCAGGGCTTGCCTGCACAAGACTTGCCTAAGATCAAGCCAGTCAATATTCTATCATGGTTAGACGAAGGGGCTCAGTAGTCCTAACCCATATTTGAGGAACTATCAGAAGTTGATGACTTCTAGGGAAGGCAGAGCTAGTTTTCTTTAAGGGTGTGGGTCCTGGTTGATTAACCAGGCTCTAGAGGATAGCCCCACACCCACTGAACTCAACTGGTGATCAAAAAAGAAAAAGCATGAATTAGAAGGGATTAGAGAGGTAGGGGTGGATCTGGAGGAATTAAGAGGAGTAGGTGTGAATATGATCAAAATATACTGTATGAAGTTCTTAAAGAATCAATAAAAATATATTTAATAAAAAGGTTAAAACTGAAAAGGAATACAGTGAGCTTTGGGACTGGGACATAGTTCAGTAGGTAGAGTACTCATTTAGCACACATGAAGTCCTGAGTTCAGTCCCCAGAACCTAATAAAATGGGAGCTGTCATGCACACCCATAATTCTAGCAGCAGGAGAATCCAAAATTCAAAGACACCCTTGGCTGCACAGCCCCTGCTTATAAAAAGAAGGCAATGGTCTGCTGAGAGGTCTGAACTTTCTGGCCCACTGAAAGCCAGCGAGAAAAACAGCGGGCGACGCTAAAAGAACAACACCTATAGCTCCAGTTTTTAGGGTTAGAGGAGGTGCACGCCACTTCCAGAACCTGGAAACAACCTAGATGTTCTTCAATGGAAGAATGGATGAAGAAAGTGTGGAACATATACACATTAGAGTACTACTCAGCGGTAAAAAACAATGACGTCTCGAATTTTGCATGCAAATGGATGGAAATAGAAAACACTATCCTGAGTGAGGTAACCCA
>NC_022013.1:64045015-64071736 GCF_000317375.1 Microtus ochrogaster | reverse complement strand
AATAAATAAATTAAAAAAATAAAAAATAAAAAAAAGAAATGTTTAGAAAAGGAAAGAAATACCTGGAAGGCATTTGCTGTTTTGAAAACAGAAGTAAACTTTGACTAAGAAAAAAAAAAAAAAAGAAGAAGGCAAGAGGGATGGTGGGCTTTGCAGCATAAGCCAAGTAGCTGACAGCTGTGGCCTGTGGGACTTGATCCTTCCACTCCTGTAAAGAGGTCCAGTCACAACTGAGCTTTGCCCAAGTTTTCTGCAGAGATGCTCAGGGGGGAATGAGCTACAAGACCCATCCTGTTTTGCAGGTCTTGCTTCAGGCTCCAAGTGCTAACCCACTCACATTCAGCCGTCTGCCCAAGGCGGGAGTCCTGGAGGTCCTCATCCAGGGCTCCTGCTTGTTCCGTGGTTTTGCTGGACAGGCAAGGTTGTTATTGAGATTTACTTTTCCTTTCTCCTCCTCTCTTGGAGAAGCAAGGATTCTCCATGCTCCAAACAACACTAGGGCCCTGCCCCAGCAAACCCCTCCATTACCAACAAGAAATATTGCAAGAATCTAGCACCGATTTTAATTATGCATGCCTATCTAGCCTGCAGGGAGGGACAGGAGGAAGCTGGCTCCTCTGAAGACTTTCTCAAGTGGTAGAGAACTGGATACTCGTAGGCTTCCCAAGGGTTTGAAATCTGAGCCACTTCTTGATTTGGGCAAACACAGAGTATCTATCCATCATCTATCTATCTATCTGTCTGTCTGTCTATCTATCTATCTATCTATCTATCTATCTATCTATCTATCTATCTATCTATCATCTATCATCTATCTATTCATTCATTTATTTGTTTAGCTATCTAGCTATTTATTTAGTTTCTCTGTGTAACCACTCTGGCTGTCCTGAAACTCACTTTGTAGACCAGGTTGCCTTGGACTTACAAAGTTCCACCTGCCTCTCCCTCCTGAGTGCAGGTATTAAAGGCACTCGCCACCATCACCCAGCCAAAATATTTATTTTTGAGTTGTTGCATAACAAAATTAACTGAACAAGTGAAAAGGTTTACTATTATTATCATCACTATTATTATTATTATTAATTTTTGACAGAGTCCAGCTAAGTTGCCCAAGCGGTCTTTATCTCATCAAGTAGGCCTTGAGCTTCGCATCAGAGAGCCTCTCATCTCAGCTTTGACTGTGGCTGGGTCTGGTCAATAAGATAGTTTGATGGTCTTGTAGTGTCCTTACAGAGGGGTTGGCCTAGCTCATGATCTCATTTCCAGTAGAAACTGGTATGGGCTTCCTGGTAAAGTGGCAGAGTAGGACCATGCTGTTAGCATGTGATAGCCCATGTTGGAGCTGTATTTACCAGACCAGGATCCCTGAAGGCCCAAGGGTTCCAGAGCATCCTAAATGCCCTTCCACAGCAAAAACTGTCCACAGCAGCCCAGAGCTGGGCTTAGTATGTCACATCCCTTCATTTTATGCTCTCCAAATCCCATTAGCCGACACAGTGTCCCACAAGTGACACCCCTGTTAAACATATAATGCTATTTGAAAGGAGCCTGTGTTTGTCTGTGGAGCGCCTGAGCTGAGGAGCACTTAGCAATTCTGCCTCGCAGCCAGGAGGAAACTGAGGTAGAGAGACCTTTGTCCTTACCCAGAATCTCACAGTAGGTGAGCTGTGAACTGCCCAACAGTATCTAGTCCCCGCTGTCCCTCCTGGGATGGGCAGACTCTCTTGTGTAGGCCAGACCAGGGGTCTGTAAAAGTGACCCTTCCAAAAGAAATCAAAGAAGAATTCTACGTGACTATGTTAGGACTGGCATCCCAAAGGACCACAGCGGGTGACTTAAACCACAGGTATGTGTTACCTTGGCGCTCTCAGGCCAGAGGTTTGAAAAGATGTTGGCACAGTGGGTATCATCTGTGGCTTTCAGGAGGAATCTGTCCTCTGCCTCTCCTATAGTGTATTGTCAAGTGATCACCTTTGACTGGCAGACGTGTGCCTCTGATATCTGACTCTGTGCTCTTGTGTGCTGCTCTTTGCGGTGGCTGTATCTCAATCTCCCCTTTAAATGAGCACGATAGGAACATTCGACTAGAAATTATCCTACTTCTGCACGGCCCCTTGTAACTAGGAAATAGACAAGGTCCCTATTCCAGAACAAGTTCGCCTTTTCAGGAGATGGAGTAGGAACTCGAGCATCCGAGACTGAGGGGGACACATTTCAGCCTGACACAGCCCCAGCCTTGTATCCTCTTGTTTATCTAAGACAACTTTTACAAACCAGAGTCTCTTCAATACAATATGGGTTCCTTAGACGACTAGAGAGAACGATTAGGGCAGCAGCACTTTACCATCTCCATGCAGCTGGCCGTGCCTCAAAGGGCTGTTGCTGGGAAGACCAATCATCTCTGATGGTCTTCCATCACAGTGGACAGTAAAAGGATCTGGGGAGAGAGAGGTTTATAGTCCAGAGCCTCACACTGGCATGCTTGGGGTGGGGGCTTATTAGCATTGTCCCTTTCCATGCTAGGGACTCTAAGGGCAGGGCCATAAGTACAGTGTGGGTAACAGTAGTGACCACAAAGTGAGGCTTAGGCCCTGTTCACGCAAGGAAGCAGGGACTGGATGCCTTCTTTACCTGTGTAACGGTTGCCATTGTTACGGGCTTTTCCTGTAGGGCAGTGCTGATGCCCAGTGCAGGTGAGTCAGGGTTGTTTCCCCACCCAAGTGGGCTACTGGTCCTTGAAGTTCCCCCTGGTGCCATTGTCTCTCTCAGAATACACTCCAATGGGAAGTGCCCAGTGCAGTTTGCTGTCATTTGTGCTCATGGTTTCAGCCCCTGTCTCCAGGGTAAGGCTATCAGAGTTGCACTCTGAGTCCCTTTGTTCTGTTCTATGTCATTGGCTTCATTGTGGCCTCTCTCCCCCAGGCCTCTGCTCCTCCCTCTCCTTGTGTAATTAAAGGGAAAAGGTTCTGCATTCATTTACCTTATACTTTATCAAATAACAGCGAGATGAATTAAGAGGTCCATATTTCTATTTCAAGGTTCATGGGCTTTGGCAAACTGCAAGTTGTGCTCTTAAAACCTGCCGCATCAGCAGGAAGTCTCTGCTCTGCACACAGCCCTCTTCCCCCACCCTTCCTCTTTGCAACCCCCTGTGCAATTTCTAAACTGATGAGCTGCTTAGCTGCATGGACAACAGTAGAATGATACACAGAGCCGCCAGCTCCTCAGCCCTCCTCCCTTCTCTCTCTCCTTCTAGCCCTCCTCCCCTCTCTCATTCCTTCCCTCCATCCCTTCTTCCTGGAAGGCTGCCAGGCTCTTAACTCAACTCACATGAGTATAACAATTTATCCAGTGCCTACCAGGTACAGAGGACTGTAATAGGTGCCATAGGGGAAACAGAAGTGTTACTAACAGAACACTCTGCATTCATAATGTTGCCAAATCCACACAGGAAGCTGCTGGTATAGTCCTGTGAGCTGTGCCCCTCCATGGCACAGGATGGAAGCTGAAACACATTAAACCCCCAGGGCACTTCACTTTCACTGAAGGGGTCAAAGAATCCCCAGTATGTTAGGGACCCTATATCAGAATCAGAGTTTTAAATGCATAAAACAAGATCTATGGGGACACAGAGGCAGCAAAGGACACTAAAATTCAATCTTCAAAGTTCAAAAGGAAGTCTGACATAACGTATGTGCTTCTCTGCTAAGCATTAAACAAGATTCCACTGCTGTAATTTGAAAGGGATGACTCCTTCATACAAAGGACCAGGAAACTATGGTCTTGATTATTTCCCAGTTTTGTAAATAAAGTTTTACTGGAACAGGGTCTTGAGAACATTCATTTGTCCAAGGCTACTTTTGAATTAGGACAGCAATTACCACAGGACCTACAATGCTCTTTGGTTCTTTGTAAGGCAGGTGTCCTGGTCGCTGTTGAATTGAATATCTGAGTTATCTGCAGCAACTTAACTGGCGTAGACAGCCTACTGTGCTCTCTTACAGGTGACATTAGTCTCAAGTATCGACAGAGCACTATGATTTACTGCCCCACTGTGACTGAAGAATAACATCATCCTTTTAGGGTCATGAACCCCTAGAATTGTACCCATGATGTTAGTGGCTATGGAAGCCAAGTGCTTTGGGATCCAGTATTTGTTCTACAACCCCTTGGTTTCTGGTTCTGAGATCCTCACAGTCTAGTGGAGCACATACCCATACACACTCACATACACAAATACGCACACATACAGACACACATTTATAGAAATGTACACTCACATATGTACATTTTCACACACACATGCATTCAGATAGAGACATACTTACACATACAAATGTATACACACATATACTCTCACACACACATACTCACACATACACACATGCTCCAAGAGAACCATTATCTACTGCCAACACAAAGAGAAAGAGCGAGTTGGAGCTCTGGGGGAGGTGACGGTGACCAATCACTTATATTCAATAAACTTAGGGCCACTACATGTGTTGTTGAGTCGCAAAGCCTGCTTAAATCAGGGACTTTGGTAGCACTGAAGTCAACACAGAGATGAGATGATCACTGGTCTGGAAACCACCTGGAGCATGTGGATGGGCCTGTGTTTGGGCTCAGATTCAGTAGACGCCCCTAATGTGTGAGCATTGTTTTTGAGATTAAAAAAAGAAAAAGAAAACCCTTAGAGGGTCATTGGCTGAGTGACTCAGGGATAGAGAGGATTGAAGGGGGAAAGTGTTCCACAGTCTCTTTCTGTCAACCTCTCACTGGCCCCTTTATTTACATCTTATTCCCAGCAGACATGTCTAACTGAGTGATTATATACTTTAAGCCAATATCTCTTGTCTGGGCACCTCAGCAATACCAGAGTTAGGAGAACTTTAGTGCTAGCTCTGTGATCTCGCTGTAGGCCTTGGGTTGCTTTGACTGTCTGACCTCCATTAACCCACCTATGAGGGAAGAATCATAAATATACCTGCCACCAACTTCATACATTTGAGAGGAGTCCAAGAAGACAGGAGATGGGGAAGAGTGATTGGAAAAGTGGTTTCTGAGATGGGGAGGAAGCAGAGCGCTCTGGAGTTTGTGCAGTTCACGCTGATTTATAGCAGAGGTGGCCTGGAGTAAGACCTCAAAAGATGGAAGGAGTTCAGGAGGCCATTACTTAGCTGGACCCAGTACAGACATCACTGTGGACCCATACACAAAGGCTGAGCAGACTAAAAAGCCCGTGTCATTTTGCTCTTCCCCAGAGGAGCTGAGACACTCAACATGCTCCCTGCTGAGATCTCAGAGTCAGCTGGGAACCATTGTTATGAGAATATGTTTATTATTATCGTCCTCATCAACATTATTATCATTATTAATAATACAGTGTTTGGAGCATTTATGCACATTAATTTTAAACAAGCATGTGCAGTGGCAAGAGCTGATGCTGCTACCAATAAACAGCCATCATGTGGATCTTTAATTTACATAAAATCATTTATGTTAATTTAATTAGTCCTTTGTTTACAACTGGAGCTCACTCGCCACTAGATTGTGAGACGCACCTAACTGTGGCACACTGTGGAGCTGGAGGCTGGTTACTCCACATACACTGTGTAGAGATGTTCCTCCTACCGACAGAGAAGAGTACCCTTCTGTGAGAGGACACATTCAATGCAGAAAGTCTGTACTTATAATTTATTCCTTTCATGAAAACTATGCTAGGACCTGGAGAGATGGCTCCAGTTAGTAAAATACTTGACATGCAGGCATGAGGACCTGAATTCGATACCTAGTACCCACATAGAAAAAAAAACCCCTATACAATTCTGTAATCCCAATGTGGGGGAGGGGGAGATGCAAGGATCCCAGAGCCTTGCTGGTAAGTCAATCTAACCAAATCAGCAAGCTTTACGTTCAGTGGAAGAGGATCTAAAAAAGATGGACAATGATTGGAGAACTGAAGAAGACCTCCACATTGACCTCTGGCCTGCACACACGGTGCACACATCTGTGCACCTAGGCACATACATACCACACATGCTAAGGGCTAGATTATTATTGACAAAACCTTAGGGGACCTAACCTGCTATCAGACAGTTATCTAGTAGAAATTCTCTTAAATAGGATCCGTACATAGGAAGAATTAACATGTGAACATGTGGAATGTCCCGTGTAACCAGAAATGAGTGAGTGAGTGAATGAATGAATGAATGAATGAATGAGTGAGTGAACTTTTAGTCACTCCTCTGATACCTTTAGCAGCCCAGGAAATGGGACTTCCCAGCTCTATTTTGCAGAAGAAACTGAGCAGGTAGGGAATGGAAACATCATTGTACTGTGAGCCCTCAGTTTGTTCTGTTGATTGTATCACAGATTTACAGCCTGACCTTGCCTTGACCTTGACCTTGCTCCTCAACCCTAACTTCACTTTTCTATTTCCTCATCTGTGATGCTGGAAGAAGAATCCGTGTCCTTCTAATCTGATGGGCAGAAATAAAAAAAAAAATGAGATTGTGGAGGGGGGGATGTGCAGGGTGCTGGGGGTTGTAAGGTGGTGTTGTCAGACTTGCCTTGGGAAACCTTGAAAAATTGAATGGAAACCATAGGCTCATTCATCTCCTTTTAACAGCCCCATGTCATCTGGCCTGGTCTTTCCCATTCCTGCTCTGTCCAATCCTGACAACATAATTTAGTTCCAGGGATCCTGACGAGAATGTAGTGGACTGATATTTCCACAGCTCAGCCTTGATTAATATGGTCAGGGCAGTGGCCAGTGAGGACGAGGAGCCCGCAGATCTGTGCTCTCCCGTGCTTCCCTCCAGGGCTTGCCAGGGACATTGCTTTACCAATCCCTGCAGGTTCTGCTCATCTTCTTTTCAGCTCTGGCCCAGACTGCTCCCAACCCCTTAGTTGGCACATTTGCTTTTCCCACTGTCCAGCCATCCAATCTGCACATCCTGTGTCGCCTTTGCCTGGGTAATGGCTGGCGTGGAAGAGGCCAATTACAGGAAAACAAAACCTAATGGTCATGCAAACCATTGCCCAAAGCATGGGGTAACCACGTGGAGGTGGTACAGGAATAATGGAAGGGAACCCCACACTGCTTGGGGAGGAAAAGAGGGCCCTATGAAAAGGCAATATCAAGCAGACCTTCTGAAGTTCAGGAGAGTTCCCCAGGTGAAGTGCACCAGCAGAATGTGGACAGGGCTCGGGTGTCCAGCAGTGGCCACAGATGTGGGGGTTTGGGGGTGACACATGGTCTGGTGTGAGTGACTCTGTGGGCTGAGATGGACAGAGCTTGGAACAGAGCAGGCAAAGGTGAGGTAATAGGCCAGACCCCCGTGTGATGCAGCTGTGGCGTGTGCTGCTCCTTCACACCTGGCAGCACACCTGTCTCAGGAGATAAAGGGGACAGATGCTGAAGGGCGGGTGAGTAAGGAGTCAGAAGGAAGAAAAGGGGACACCCCATCCATATCCCAGTCCAGGAGAAAGAAGAAAACCTTCACATCATAGCAGTGTTCCAGGTAGGTATTTTTTATGCTCAGTCATACATGACTCTTTCCCTTGCAGTCACATGGGGGTGGAAGTGTCCATGCCACCCCTCCTGGAGGCTGTGTGGACCAAGTGCCAGGTTTAGGCCAATGGATTGCAAGAGGAATAGTAGTGAGTGATTTTATTTATCTGTCAACTGCTGGGCCTAAGAGAGGCTCAGTAGCGAGAATAACATCCCTCTGGAGTCTATGTGGCAGTTTCAGGAAGTGGTCCCCAGGAGCATGAGTGAAGGAGCTTTCTTTTATCACTGGGGACAGGCATCGTCATGTCTCCTATGGACTCAGCCAAGAGACCAAGACATAGGGACAACAAGTCTCCTCTCTTTTTGAGCTGGATTGTCCATCTGCCCATGGGCATTGGAATGGGTTCTGCTTCCTAAACATTCAGTCTTGAGCTGGTTTGCCTCCCATCCCCAGTGTCCATGTCTCTGCAACTTCCTGACAGTTGGTATCAGATAACATATTCTCAGCCTCCATAACTTCACGTGTCAATTCCCATCATAACTCTGCTGTTGTATGTCTATGTCTGTCAGGGAGGCTGTTGCTCGGCAGAGCCCTGACAAAAGCAGATGGTGTAAAGTCCTTGCTCCACCCTCCCATCTCTTTTGAGCCTCCCCCCATACTGGGGAGGTGACACGCTGCTGATGGTGCTGTCTGTGTGGTGGTGAACTGGGCAGGTCACTGCACAGGCTGTCTTCACCATGGAGAGGGGCAGGATCTGCAGTGGATGTATGAGCAGAAAGCAAACCTGTGCTGGGTTAAGTTGGTCAACCAACTTGTGCTTACCATGGCTCCTTGTCATTGCTGCTGTAGACAAGGAGAAAGCCTGGGTGACCCCACCCCATCCAGAGAAGTTCCTGGGCTGTGGCCTTGGCTGTCTCAAGCTAACTTGACTGTAGATTCTCTTCTGGCTTACCTTGGCTGAGGATGTAACTTTAACCTTTCCTTTGTCTTTGTCCCTGCAGCTCCCTGGGTCTTCTACCCTAGGGTATGTGTGTGTAATGTTTGTGTCATTCCTCATGGAATGACCCACTGTGCTTTGTTTTGTTTGTTTGTTTGTTCGTTTGTTCTATATAGGATCAATTTCTCACTGGACTAGAATCAAGTTGGCTAGCTGACTAGCCCGTGAGCCACAGGGATCCACTTGTCTCTGTCTTCTCAGTGCTGTGATAACAGGTATACGTCACCATGCTCGGCTTTTACAAATCTTTTAACTCCATCAAATGGTTGTTTTCTTAGTGTCTAAGTTAACTACCTGATGCCTGTGGGGCAGGGAAATGGCCCCATGTACCAAGGATGCTTCTGCATTCAACATCCTCATTCAGCCTCAATTTAGAAACCCATGATCATAGTCACTAAGTGCCACTGGGCACTTTGCTGCCTTGGAGCTTCTCTGGCACAGCCCTGTATGACTCTATGGTTGGTTCACAGTGTGGCCTGCGCCCCATCAACACTGACAGATGAGAGTAAGTGGGGCTGAAGAAAGATGTGGTCAGCCTTGCATGTTGTGACTATCAGGCTATGAGCTATTCCAATCATGTGCCTGCTAAGGAGACCTGTGCTTGCCTGGGAGCGATTGCTGGAGGCAGCAGGTAACATCCAACCCAGGGAAGCCTTAAGAAGCCAGGGCACTGAGGAATGCACCGGAGGGCCACTGCTCTGGTCCAGGCTCTTGTTCAGAATAGTAGATGCCTGCAATCATCCCAGAATTGTAAAGGCAAAGACCACTGCCTAGCACCTTTCATCTGCCCTTGAGTCTATGTGTTACCTACTGTTGAGTCAACTTTCTAGGTAATGTACCAGTGTTTGTGACTTTCTATGTGGAGGGAACCTTGAAGTGAGTTAGGGGATGGTGACACAGACAGAGGGTGTGGGCCTCAGCCTATGACAGCAGCACTGACATGCTACCTAAGCTTGAATCCCCAGTCTACCTTGTCTCAGCTCTGGGGCCCTTGTAGGTGACAAGTTTCTTAATCTCTTAGCCTCAATCCTCATCTGTGATAGAATGAAGAGTAAACCCCCATCTGGTCCCCTGGGGAGCCTGACGTGATGATTCCGAGAGGGTATTCAGTGCTCTGTGGGTCTCATCCAGGCCCTGTAATGTTGCCGTCCACATTTCCACCCTTTACAAAGCCACAAGATTACGCATGTGCTATGTGAAGCAGCTGTCATGTTAATCATCTTTATTGACTCTTGGAAAGGGCTGGGCAGTGAGAGAAAGCACCCCTTCTAGCAGAAGACACACACCCCTGCTTCTCTTTGTTTCACGAGTCTTACTGGGTCTCCATGGCACAAGAAAACAGACACCTCCTCCTGGAAGCCAATCCCAACTCCTCAGGTGATACACAAGTGTGTTCTCTAAACAGGACCAGCTATCACTGTAAGGAAACGGATGGCTGTGAACCATCGTCTGTCTGTCAGACATCTGTCTTTCCCCATAAGTGCAAAGAACTGAATTGTTCTGTTGTCTTATTAGTGCTGAGCACAGTGCCCGGCACAAAGCTAAATCTCAGTGAATATTTGAACGACTAAACAATGTCAGATTCTGTGTTTTATCCCCTGCTGCACCAGGTGTGATTCTGAGAAAGTCTTACGCATGGCCCTGGACTTACCTATGCAGGACTGTCAGGATTCTTGTTGCAGAAAGGAGACAGAATGTTCTAGAAGCAAAAGCATTCATGAGTGCAAAGTAAGGTCCAGCAAGCGTTTGTAACTCTTCCATCGTCCTCCAGCAGCCAACTATGGCTCCAGCCTGGTTTTGAGGATGTGAAGCTGCCTCTTCAACTTGCTCTTCACTACATTTCCAGTAGATTGCAGTGATTCTGGACTCTGTACTCGGGGTTTTTGTCTTGCTGGGTCTTGGCAGAGCTGCTCCAGGCTGCACAGAACTTCAGGCCAGCACATTTTATTTATTTTATTTTTGCAGAGAGGAGACTGTCTGTGTAAACTATTGGAACCACTCAAAATCATGTGAGCACCATCTCACTGGATCAGTGCCCTGCAATCCTGTGATGGGAACACTTCCCTGGCTGGTAGGGCCACTCCCTCCATCAGGCTGTCTGGCTAACACTGCACACCCCATTGGGAGGCTTCTGGGTGATGCTCGATGGAAGAATGATTGGAGCTCACTGCACCGCTGGTCCACTTCTGGAGTCAGCAGGTAGGGCTAGGCTGTACAGACAATCTCTGAACAGAGGCATGAATGGGAAAAGAAGATCCACACAAAGAGGTATAAGCTTAACATTAGATGTGGACCATCTAGCTGGTCTGTCTTGGCCAGAAGGAAGTCCCTTTGAGGAGCTGAGATGTGGGTCTCATGTGACCCTCTCTTGTTTTAGATCTCAAGGTGGTGGGTTTTTTAAAAATATTTTTTATGGTTTATTTAATTTTATTTTATGTGCATTGGTGTGAAGGTGTCAGATCCCCTGACACTGGATCTTCAGACAGTTGTGAGCTGCCATGTGGGTACTGGGAATTGAACCTGGGTCCCCTGGAAGAGCAGTCAGTACTCTTAACCACTGAGCCATCTCTCCAGCCCCTCAAGGCAGTGTTTTGCTGAGACCTAGCAGCCTGCCTCTGCACTGGCACCTCAGGGGACTCCAATGCCAGAGTTCCACAGGTCATACTTTGAGAAACGTTGCTCCTTTGGTCACTCATTCTGAGATGAGGTCTGCATGGGGCTGTCTTGCTTGTCTTGCTCGGTGGCTGTTATTGCCCTATAGAAGGAGGGTAGCAGGAGACAATGACAGTGTAGCCTCCGTGAGCCTTTGATCCGCCAGCTCCTGGAGTCCCCCTTACCGTGCCACTATCAGATCTCTGATGCAGAGGGATCCTGGTAACGAGGTTCTATTAACGGAACTGGATCCTGACTCTCAGAACTCAATGTTCAGAATAAACAACGGAGCAGAATCCTATTTAAAAAAAGGCTTCCAACACGGACAAATTAAGCCCTTGGGAATGCTGTACAAAGCATACATTTTCCAGTGTCGAATCAAGATCAATAGAGAAAACAAACAATTTCAAGTGAGAGTTGTCATAATGACACTCAGGTTTGGGCTGGGGTTGTGCACATTATTCTGGCCTGAGGATATCCCAGCTTATCTAATGAGGGTGCAGGGGTGGGGCTGGTCCTGGGTGGCAGGGGTGCAGCCTGGCTGACATTGAGTCTCATTTGTCTCTGTCGGGGCTCTCCTTGCTGTGAAGCTATTAGGCCTGTTGTGTACCACAGAGCTTGCTGCCGTTGGGCCGGCTCTGGAGGAGCAAAAGAAGCCAGAGCTTTATTCAAAAGGGAGAGATCTACACACAACCAGCAGATTGCCGTATGCAACTCACCCCCAGGCTGTGGAGATCCCCAGCCATCTGCTCAGATCCCCGATTCTCTGCAGCTCTCCCCACTTGCCATTCGCTTTTGGACTCACGTCTGCAGCACCCAGTGTCTGGACTCGGTAAAATTCTTATCCGGCACTCCATGCTGACTGGGAGGGAGTCTTTCTTTTAGAAACCTCCGCTGAATTCTTTCCTGCTCTTTCTGATTCTTGATGAGCTGAAAATCACCCTTGTCTGCCCCCAGAGTGCCAGGCAGGATTCTGAGCTGACCACACCCTCTCCTGCTCCCCTGAGTGGATGCCCCAGTGACTCTGGCAATCAGGGAATCCCTCTCCTACCAGGGACCCTTTGATTTAGTTCAGCTACTCCCATGGTCTCTGAGTCATACCCCGCCAAACAAGTCATTTCCATTAGAATTCTGGGAAACTAGGATTGTCTAGACTCAGATCTCCGAAGGCAGAGACTCTAGTTTTACTTAGCTACTCTCACTAGTAGATAAGGAGACCATAAGAGAGCGCATCAACACCAGAACACAGTGGACACGCCCCCTGATTGGAACCTGCTGTACTACTGCTCATGGGTGATGTGTCTGAGGCGTCCCCCCCATGTAGCACAGCTCATGCTACATGTCCCAGAGGTGTGTGTACCTTGAGACTGAGTCACAGCCCCCAGCTGCATCCTTCCCCACTTGCTAGCTGAAAAACAAGTGATTGGCTTGGACCTGAGCATCAAGTGAGCCCTTGCCTTCTGCCTCCCAGGCAGGTCTCCTCTGCTTTCGTGCAGATGAAAGGTGTAGGGTGTATTGTGGGAAGGCAGACCTGGGTAGGGGCTGGGGCTGGCCATGTGGAAAGCTCCGAGAAGTCCCCGAGCTGGCTAAAGCCCTAGCTGTCCCGAGGCATACACCATGGCAAGGATTTAAACCGCTTTGCCTCTTCTAGAAACTCACAGTAGAGTTAGCACTGTGACGTGCTAAAAGGACAGGAACAAACTTCCTACAGAGGGTAGAGTGAAGCTTAGGGCGATGAGGAGGAAAGCTGGACAAAAACCAGACGGATGGAATTCTGCGATTGAATGCTGGCGATCTCCTAAGAACAAGGAGAGGCTAGAAAATACGTTTTCTGTCTCCGTCTCTCTTCCTCCTTGTGTGTCTTACCATATGATATCCTATACTTCCTTGAGACTTTGCCAGATAGAAGGCCAACATCAAATGTGTCTCTTAAGCTTGCATAAGAACTGCAAGCCCAAAGAAACTTCTCTTGGTTCTAACTTTCCCTATCTCTGGCTTTGTGTCACTATCAATGCAAGTTGGTTAAAACACTCACTGTCTGCTCTGGGGCTCAGGGTATCCTGAGACACCCCCACCCCCTTCTCTGGGGATTACTGTCATGAGTAGGTTACTCAGTAAAGTCTCTGAGATGTCCAGGAGTAACTTTTATTTCTCCCAATGTGCAAGGCATACTGGACAGTGGATACCCTTTTCTTGTCCCCTCACAGTTCTTGCTGATTTACAATACTTTTGTCACCTACAGTCATAGTTACCTATAAGCAGTGTGACCAGTGGGACACAGGGCTTCCCAGTCCCAGAACTTTGGAATAGGGTGAAACCTGGTGGGGAGGAATCTGGGATCTAAATCCCTGGCAGATACCCAAGCCCACACAGGCACTGGGACCTCCCTCAGCTATTTAAGTCACAGCCACATCATTTCTCTGTGTTCAGAGACAGCTAGAGTTGGGCAAGGTTGCTTATCTTAGCCTTGTTAGTGAGACTCGAGGATGGAAATGGGACTGGTGATGTAGTTCATATGTTAGAGTGTGAGTCTAGCATGCATGGGATCCCAGCACTATAAACCCAGCACGGTGGTGCATGCATGTGTTACTTAGAACCTCTGTCTCAACACCCATCCACCAACCTAATGAGCCTCCAGGAATGGAAACAATTGTAATGCTACAAGCAGGAGGGGAGTGAAGGCCCTGCAGTGCTTCTGGACCTTGACAGAATGAGGGAGGTGCTTGTGCATTGACAGGGAGGGCTCCCCAAACATGTCCTGGGCCAGCAAAGCAAGGCACCAAGCATGAGATCTAGAGCCCAGCACATGTTAGGCAAGAGCTTTACCCAAGCCCCTTTAAAAAAAATTTTTTTTTGTTTTGAAATAAGATCCTACTGAGTAGCCCGGGCTGGCCTTGAACTCACTCTGTTGCTTGTGCAGATCTTGAACCCCTGCTTCAGCCTCTCTAGGGATGACAGACATGCACCATCAGAGTCAATATAAAAGTTAAATGAAGAGGGGGAGCCTGTTTGGGCATTTGTATTTACAAGCAAACATGCACACACCTGCACATAGTCAGACATACGTGGGCCATGGTGGGATCAGCAGAAAGAGAGCAAGCTGTAGGTACAGAATTCTATGTCTGAATTCTATGTCTGTCCCTTGCTGATTTGTAACTCAGAGAAAACAATCTGACCCATGCACTCTTCAGTCTGCTCATCCAGAAAATATGGTAATTATATTTCAATCTCCAGAAATTATGGAGGGAAGTCGGCAATGAATTAAGTCACATGAGCAGGGCTTCTGAGCGGTTGGCTGGCCCCTGGCTGGGGCAGAATAAGGGAGCTGTTATTTTTTTTAACCAATGGCGCATCTCTTCTGGTTCACATTTCTTCACATCTCAAACCAACGATGGAAGTGTAACTTTTGATTCAACCCTTTGTGTTGGGGTATGGTGGTTTAATCAGAAATGCCTTTTCTGTCTGGTAGCACACATCCTAATGGCCTGGATTAAAAGGGGAGACGTTTGGGTGCACTCAGCTGGGTCGTTATCTATGGTAGTACTTTCTGGGGGCTCCTTGGTCTGGGTTGAGGCCTGGCAGGCAGTTAGAAGATCCCCACAGCCAGCTGCCCTCTTGGCTTCCCCAGGGGGAGGAGGCAGGGGGAGGGATCGAGGGGCCTGCAGCCTTATCGGGAGGCCTGGCATTTTATAAGCAGTGAGTACTCATGTTTACTCATGCTTTTGCTAGCGTTGCTGGGTTGCAGGCGGCAGACACTAACACTGGCTAACTTCAGCAAAAAGGAATTTATTGGCAGGATGTTGGGCGCTTGGAGACTTGACAGGATCTGAAAGGAGTAGACTTTGTGAGAGTGGGAGCCTGAGCCTATCTGAACACCTAGGTCAATAGTTGTGAGCACCACACACAGCAGGGAGCGAGTGGTCTGTATGCTGCTGCCGGTGACCTCCAGCTTCCTCTGTCTCTGGATTCCGTGTCTTTTATCACTCTCCTTGCTTCTCTGTCTCCTTTCCAGGCTTGATGAATTTCCTGCCGTAAAATCTTGCAGACAAGTAGCTAGGTCATGCTTCCACTGTGGATGCAACTGTAGATCCTAGCATCCTTTGTAGGATTCTGTAATGCAAGGTCCCAGCATCCTCAGAAGTTGGACACAGACACATGAATATATATGGATCAGTTACATGTCACCTGGGAAACAAGTGGCAGGCAGGGTCATAGAATACCGTCAAGGTGCTTCTGTGTAGGTAGCAGGATGCTAGAGGAGCTGCAGTAGCAGCCACCAGTTGGATGAATGGCCATGCTGTGCCCAGCATGGAAGCAAGGTGGCATCCTGTATATAGTCACATGGACTGGTGTCCTGATGACTATTCAGCTAGGATCACAGTTATGGCTTGGCTGGCTTGCTGCTGCCCATCTGCCATTCTTCCCATTGGGCCTGTGATCTTTCTCACCTTCTGTGGAATAAATCCCCGCCTGCTCCAAACTGGCTAAGCTGGATTCTGTTGCAGGCAACCCAGAAGCTTGGCTGACATTCCGCGTGACTTTCAGCAGATGTACGCTCCCAGAAGAGAGGTCGAGGCACGTTCGTGGTCTCCAGTGGGACCCAGGAGACATGGGGAGTTGGAGCTGGCCCTTTGGCTTTCCTAATGGGAGGCAGAATTCTAGAATTCCCCGCCACCAGGACCACACACAGTGGGGAAGAGGCAAATTCCAGAAGGAAGGCAGGCTACTGTTAGATGAGGAGTGTGGGAGCGCAGCTAGCGAAACAGGACACATGTGCACTAACCAACCTCTCTATACCCAAGCAAATAGAACGTGTGTCTTACGTGAAGGAATAGGTCTTCTTGTTCCATTCATGTGCCCCACAAGCACGCTGCAAGCCGGCTGCGTGCAGACACTTGGAAGCTCTGGGATACCACACTGACTGCCTTCCAGAAGCAGAGGTAAGAAAAGGGAGCAAGAAAGGCTCCAGAGAGAAGGCGAGATGAGCTAAACCTTGGAGGAAGGCTGAGGGGTTGGACAAAGAGAGCAGGGAGACGGGAGCGACACAGCTTCCAATGGTCTCAGCCTCACATGGCCACCAAGCGTGGAGTTGGAGGAGAGATGGGGTAGAAAAGAGTGGGGGAGTGTCCGTGGGAAGATGTAAGTTTGGGAGAGCTGAAGGCCGAGCCAGTTTGGAGGTAAGGGCTTGAATGTCATATTAATATGGATCATTGGAAGTGTTCCTTCAGGGGAGGCATGTCATTAGGCTGGTCTCTGAGAAGGTTGTACGAATGGTGAGAAGCATGAGCAGGGGCTGGAGAGGAGGATACAATGCTTGAGGGACGTCTACAGCAGGGCCGCAGCCTGGGAGTCCCCCACACCAATGGCCTGGGCTTGAGCTGGTAGAATCTCAACTAAGGATGTGCTAGTAGCAGGCCTCAATCTGTGGGCTGGGACCCCTTTGGGGGTCAAATAACCCTTTCACAGGGGGCCTAAGACCATTGGAAAACATGAATATTTACAGTACAGTTCATCACACTAGCAGTTAGAGTTATGAAGTAGCAACGGAAATCATGGTTGAGGGTGACCACACCATGAGGCGCTGTATTAAAGGGCTGCAGCATTAGGAAGGCTGAGAAGCACTGTGCTACAGGAAGCCCTGAGGGTAGGCTTATGTCTAGCATTTGGGTCTTTGCTTTGAAGGACATGGGAAAGCCTAGCAGTTATACCCTGTGGCCACTCCCAGCTCTGCCTAGCTTGCTAGATGAATGGTTTGTCCTTTTCTTTGCACTCACGGTGACTTCCAGTGGTGCTCTGTGAAATCTCCAGGGTTTTCCCAGGAGAGGTGCCTCAAGGTCTGCCTTACATGTAAACGATTCCACCTCAGACGATTGTCTTATAAGAGATCCTGCCATTAAGGTCCATGTTAAGAAAAAAAAAATCAATGGATAAGCTTTATGAGTTCCCATGTGGTTCCCTAGGTGACTGAAGTGGCCTGGTTTGCCACATACAAGTTCCATTTTATATAAGTGTTATTCTTAAAAAATAAATGGGGGGTTCCCAGCGACAGCGGGAAGCCACGCGGCGGAACCCCCAATGCAGCGGGCGCATGTGAGCAGACCCATGGAGCCATAGAAGCAGCTGCTAGCCCCTGAAGAGACGGTTGTCGGTCCCCGGGGCGGGCTGGCGGAGTCGCCATGAGAAAAGCGGCTACAGCTTCTCACCAGAGAGAGGGCACAAGCCGCGCTGGCGGTGGCGGCAGTAACAGACATATAAACACAGGAAATAGCCATAAACATTTATTAAGAAAGAGGGAAAGAGAAAAAGGGAGAGAGAGAGAGAGCAGAAAGAGAGGGAGAGAAAGGGGGAGAGAGAGGAGGAGAGAGGCAAAGCCCCGAGTGTACACCAGGAGAGAAAACGGAGAGAGAGCAATGGCGGTCGAGGTCAGAGGTTAAAAAGGAGTGGGCGTGGCTAGGGCAGGGACCAAAAGAATAACAATAAGCAAGACCCATGTTGAAACTCCCATACCCCAGATAAGCTAGAAAATCGCCACCTATATTTTAACAATCTGCTCTTAAAAGACAGGCTAGAGTCTTGGGTGTGGGCTGAACTACTGGAAGTGGTGGCCTCTGCTGAAGTGGAAGTTCTTGGGCCTCCTGAAGGAGATGGGCCAGAGACCCACGAGGGAGGCAACTGGGGATGCAGCAAGGGAAGTGAGTCTAGGTAGTTTAAGAGATTAGCGCAGGCCTAGCACATATGTGAGTCTGACTTTCTGGGACTGTCCACCGGGACTGGTCTGGTGTCAGGCTCACTCTGGACGACATCCCACAGAGAAGCTCGACACCATCTACTGAACCCCACAGCAATTCAGCCTTACCGACAGGCACAAGGCCAGAGATGTTCGAGGATGATGCCGTGGCTTCTCTGAGCTCGTGGGGTTCAGGCTTCTCCATCCTGTCCCACCAGCCTTGGTCATCTCATCGTGGAACTCCAGCTCCAGCTAAAGCCTCCCTCCCGGGGCTGGGGGAACAAGGCTGTGACAAGAAAGGAAGCAAAGTCTGGAGGAGAAGAAGGCAAAGCTTACAGCCGTTCTCATTCTCCTAGACAGGAGCTGCTTCCTACTGGTCAGGCCTGCCGCAGTGCCTCCTCTTGAAGAGAGGCTGGGAAATGGTGTGGTTCAGCTGACTGGAACCAATTCAGGAAAGAATAAAATAAGTGGCTCTGTTTGGACAGTTAGCAGAGTCCTCGGGAGTGTCTTAGAGGCTTTTTAAATACACTGGCTATCACATGACTCTAGCTTATGTCTCAGCGTCTCCTGGGTCCCCCATGCCATAGATGCTAGGTTTGGCATGATCCACACTGCTGCGGTGTCACCAACAGGCTGCCGGAAGCCCCGTTTCTTTTCTCTTCTCAACAAAGCCAGATGGCAGGCAGTGTGACTCCATCTCCAGCAAGGTCCAGGGGACTTTGTCCCCTCCCTGCCTGGAAGACTGTGCCCCCCTCTCGATGCACTTCCTGTGGCCCACAGCCCAGCCTCACTGTGTGTGAGAGCTGCCCTTCCTCCTCCCGTGCAAGCCCAGAGCCCAGAGCGAGGCAGCCCATCTGGTTCTGTTTCATTTCATGTTACTCATCAGGATATGTTTGCCAGGAGTTATTTGATGTTCAGGAAGAATTCCGAAGCTTTTGAAAAGAGGTAAATAAAATCCTTTATCCCCCAAAGAGTCGTGAAATTGTGTTTTGCTCAGGAGGTGGCAGGCAGCCATGTGAGGTCTGGCGGCCCCTGCCTAGCCAGGCACCAGGGCTGGGATTCCACGACTTCTCCCCCTGTCAGTCAGTCCCCATCCCCACTCCTCAAAGCCTTTCCTGATGCTCTCTTGGGATTTCCGAATTTGGGAACAGATGAGGGCTGCCTGTGGGGACAGCCCAGCCTGTCTCCTGCTCTTCAGCCAAGAAAGCTTTTAGGGAGCGCTCCTCCTGGTCCTTAGCCCTGTCATGCCGCAGTCATGCATGCAAATAAGCTCTAGAGGGGGAGGGGCCGGCGCTGAATTCCCTGCCACAGAACAACCTGTGAAGGTGACAGAGGGCTTGGCTTGGGGGAGCTCACTCCATCTGCTAGGGTCTTGAAACCACAAAAAACAAAGGAGGTGACATTCCTTCAAGCTCCTTCTGTGAAAGGCGACAGACGTCATGGATGCTAGGATACTCAGAAGGAGCCGTTGAGCTCCTCAGGAAGAGGAAGGTCCCATCTCCTCTGACATCACTGTCTCCTGTTGTCACACAGTCTCCTCCTCCTGCCCTCAACCTGGAACTTCCCAGAGAGGTTGCAGCAGAATGTTACCGCTTTCCCTGGCAAAGTTTCCAAGGGTTAGAGATCCTTTAACCCCTGGGTGGACCCCGCTCTACCTTGCTGTGGTGCTAGATAGAACACAGCTGCCCTTGGCAACCCTGATGAGGAGGGACAGACATCTGTGTGATTGATTGCTCCCTGGGCAGAGACTGTGTGTTCACTTGGCCCCTGCCCCTGCCCTGATTCTAGGCTACTTCCTCCCACATAAGCAGCCAGGTAGAGGGGTGTGGGCTCACCCCTGTACTTCTTCATCTGTTCTCCCTGCGCACAGGGATGCCAGAGGGCTCCTCCATAGCCTATGGCAGTGGTATCTCAAATCCTGCAATCTGTGAGGCTTCCCACCCAGGGCATCCCTCGTGACAGCTTACTACCGTGACTATTAAACATTGATCAGTCAAATTTAACATCCCATCTTGCCTTTGATATCCTCAACTGTTCTCTGTATAAGACAACAAGCCGCTTTCTGCAGCTCCCTATGAGGGAGACTTCAAAGCCTTTTTCACCATCCCTCAGCTCTGCAGCTCTGGGATTCTGCCAGCGAGACTGTCAAGAGAAGAGTTTAGGCATCCTTTGCTGGATGTATATTTGGGACTCAGACCTGAATCAGTCCTGAGAGTAGATTCTGGGATGATCTGTGTATAAGTGCGAAGTCAAGGGCATCTTAATTTTTTTCTAGACATCTGTGGGTCATGAAAAAGGATTTAAATTCAAGGCAGAAGATCTGGGTCTATATTTTGGCTGAACCGGATTTGCATCCCAGAACTGCCCTTTGGTCACCTCTGGCTCCTCGGGAAAGTTCTGGCTCCTTATCTGTTAAATGGATGTCATCATACCTCTTAGCAAAGTCCCTGAGCAAGAGGTGTGGATACCTGGCCATTACGTGACAAGACACCATTCTGTCCTCTCTTGGTACCACATGGGGCAGACATATCCCTGGAGAGAAAGCTTTCGTGACCTAGTATGACAGGCAACTCTGAACTCCTGTAAGCTGGGCACTTGACAGTCACAGCTGGCAGTCTGATCATCTGTCATTATCGTCCTTTCCCTCACACAATTCGCCGGGGGCTTGTACTTTATTATACCTATGTTAATTACCATAGCTACCATTTATGAAACATGCCCCACGGATCAAGGCCAGAGCAAAGTGATTGACCAATGTCACCTCACATCAGCCCTACGTGTACCTCGAAGGTAGGATTCCTCATGGGATTTATTTCTGCATGAGAGTCTTCCTGAGTAACAGAGTCTACCTCATGTTAATGGCCACCTGGGGCTTGAAGCCAGATCAGTGGGGCTAAAAAGCAGCTCTAGCCTCTGTCTTCTAGTTGCAGTGACACACTCCAAAAGGCACATGGTGCCCTATCTCAGTGTCTTGGGGTCTGCAGTGGAAGATGTCACGGTACAGAGAGATAGAATACAGAATAACTAAAAAAAAAACTGTTCTATTTCATACACCAATTTTTAAGTAGCCACCCACAGTATAACACCAGTTACAAGGTCATGGCCCCAGGTTCTTTGTGGCCCCAGCCTTAAAAAAAAAACAGATCATGGACTCTCTGTCCTTCAGACCCCTGTGGCCTCTAGCCCTCTGATCTGCTGGGATTGCTAGGAAATGGACCTGTTACCTCTTTTGTGTGGAAGTTTATCCTGGGAGATGCCACTTGTAACGAAATGAGGTCTGAGTTTGGAGGACACCAGAATCTCTATTCTATTCCTGGCACATCCCGAGAGATACCCCAGAAGCATGGGTCACTGGCTCCACTGCCACCCTCTGGCCTCGCACAGACTGCATCTCCTCCTTTGCCAGAGATCTCAGAGTAGCATTTTTGCCCAGTGCTCCTTTTTCTAGGTCATATTGCTGCAGCCTCTCTCTTTAAAACTTCCCTGGGAGCATGTCACTGCTGTCTCTAATTGTGCAGGAGACTGGGAGAGAAGGGAGAGGGTGCCACACACCTATGGGAGAGCTGCCGGACCAAGCGAAGGCACAGTGCCTGGCTGCAGAAGGGAAGAAAGGGAGGACCAGGGAGATGAGTGACTGGGGTCTTCTCCCAGCCTGCCTTCCTCCTGCTCAGAGCCCCTTCCTATCCCTTTATGGGTGATTCAGCATGGCAGAGCCCATGAGGAATGGCCCCCACCTTGGCCAGAAGCTTTCTCAGTGCTGTGGGGAAATTGCTCGTGTCCCCCCCAAAATATAGGACTGGGCTCTAGAGATGGTGTCACCTGTACCTGTTGAAGGGGACAGACACTTTCCTTTGAGAAGAGCCCTCTTGCTATAATGTTCCAGACTTGCTGACCACAACCCTTTCAAAATGGCCAGCTGAGGCAGTCACAGGAGTGACCCTCAATGACACCACTCTTCTTGGGGTGTCTGAAATCCCCCACTTAAAAACAACCCTCCTAACAGCCGTTTGTCATCTTTGTAGGTTTTCTTTGCCTTCTTTATGATAAGGAAGGGCTATGGAATGAGGTAGAAGGGGAACAGGCTTTGGGGTCCGAATGAGGACTTACATCATCTTCCCTGTATTTGGGAGGACAATTTAATTATTATCTCCCAAACTCAATCCTTTGCTTGGGAAATAAGGTCAATGATGCATGATTCACAGAGTGTCTGGAAAGACCAAATGAAATGCCATTGGCAGACTGCCAAGTGCTGGTATACAGAGGGTGCTCAATAAGTATTAATGGATGAGATAACAATCTCTAGATGTGGGAAAGGCCAGGTGTCTTGAAACCCCCTTAGGAATAAGGTCTTGACTAGAGCTTGGGGCTGGGAGCTGGGGAGGAGTACTAGGTTTTCTTGACAGGCAGCAGGAGAGGTGAGTTTATGAGTCAAGGAGCCTTCTACAGCCATTCTGGATCACTCAGCACCGAACCACTAACTGACTTGCATGCCCTAGGAGAGCAGCTTTATGGAGAACCTACACAGAGCATCAAGGAGTGTGGGCAACCTGGTCTTGACAGTTCTGGGAGACATCACCACTGAGGCCACCAGAGCATAGGTCATCAGAGACCCAACAGCAGGCTCAGGTCTGAAGCAGACCCTGATAGACATGACAAACAAACCCATTATTCCCTATTATCACACTCATGCAACTTCATCTCTCCAATCACACTGCTATCTGGGCAGGTGGGATGGAGGAGCCCCGCAGGTATCCGTGGTGCTGCGCCGGAGCCCAGACCTGCACTGACCCTGAAGTGAAGAAAAAGACCAAAGTTGCCTCCAAAATGTGCCTGGCTTCATACTGGTGGCCTAGTGCCATCTCTTTGAATGCTGCCTGGGAATTAAACAGCATTAGTTTCATTCAGCCACAAAGCAGTGACAAAGGAAAGGCCTGGCCTGAGGTCACCTTGCCAGAAACTGTGAGATCAGGACTGCAACTTGAATGTGGGCCCAGAGCTGTGTAATCTTTATCTGGTATTGTCCACACGGAGGTCTTAAGCAAAGCCCACTAGAGTTATCTTCCCACCCAACCCCCTCCCCGACACCAATCTTATTAATCAATATTTCATTATCTCCACGCCTGAGGAAACTGATGTCAGCTTGCTTAAGGGACTGGTTCAAAGTCACACATACAATACCACGTGAAGCGCCTTTGAGCCCAGGCTTGTTCCTCTTCAGAATCCCTAATGCTGGATCCTTCTATTAGCCTCAAGTTCAGTCATCTGACATCAAACCCATTCTTGGTGACTGCCAGAGAAAAGGCTCTTGGCTAGACACCTGGGGTTACAGAAGTGGCCGGCTGTACCATGGTCCCTGCCCTCAGAAATCTCATCCAATCTTCCAAGCTATCAAGGGACCCTTCGGCTGTGACGGATCTGACCCTCTCCTCTGAATTCACTTTAAACAGGCAGGATGGGTGGGTGGGCGGGGCATTTCCATTGAGGGAGCATAATCAGTACTTCTGTTTCCGTCTCAGCCCTCAGAGGTTCTTCCACTTGTTCCCTGCTCTGTCACCTCCACTCGCATCTCTTGACCTTGCATGGAACTGAATCAGAAAATAGGTCAGACAGCACAACAACCACAATTGATCGCAAACTCTGACGTACTTCACCTCTGTTCACATCGCACTGGCCAGAGCACGCTACCTTTGAGATGACTACATCCAGAGAGGGTTGAGATGCCTACATCCTACAGGCCTCAGAGAAGGAGAGAACTGGAATATTCATGAGTCCCCAGGATACTTGACTACAAAAAAAAATTTACAGTAAAACTGTTGTAATTTGGACATGAAACCTTTCCTCCAAGGCTCGAGTGCCAAGCGGCCTCTGTTTGGAGGTGAGTAAGGACTGCATGATGAGTGCTCTGCCCTCATTAGTGGACAGGTCTGTTGATGGGCTCAAAACTGAACAGTGTTTTAAAGGGGATGGAAGCAGGGAGATGAATCTTAACAATGTGTCAAGAGGGTCATGCCTTTGAAGAGCAAATCTAGTCCCTGCCTTCTTCTCTCAAACAGTCTACTGCTAGTCCTCTACGAGGGGCTGTGCTATTATCTGCTCCCTGCCATAATGTTCTGTCTCACCGTAGGGGACCCAAGGGCCCTGGAACCAAGTGACCGTGGACTAAAGCCAAATGAAACCATGATCCCAAATAAAACCTCCCCCTCTCAAATTGATTACAGCAGGCATTTGCCACACTGACAAAAATTGACGTGCAAACCAAAGCAAGGGCATTTGAATCCTTTCTGCTGCCTGTGCTCACAAGGGGCATTTAGGAGAGTCTTAGAGATCTATCATCAACTGGACCTGTGGGGACAGCCTGGAGTTTTGGCTCCTTGGGAGGCAGAAGCAGGAGAAGCACAAGTTCAATGCCAGCTTAAGTAACTTAACAAGGCTGTCTCCTAATTAAAAGCTGAATGAAGCAAAATGTGGCTGGGGATATGAATTATTGGTAGAGGGCTTGCCTATGGCATGAAAAGATCTGAACTCAATCCTTAAAACACACACACACACGAGAGAGAGAGAGAGAGAGAGAGAGAGAGAGAGAGAGAGAGAGAGAGATCCCAAGCCATATTTCCATTTCCCAAAAGATCAAAGGATCACTTACTTAGTACAGACTAAGTGCTGCCAAGATCATAATGCAGAAGACTTTTTTAGGCCACCAACCAGCTCCCAAATCATGATACAGAGACTTACTATTAGTTATGAATGCTTGATCTTATCATCTGCTTGTTTCTTGCTAGCTCTTATAACTTAATTTAATCTGTTTATCTTCATCTCCATTTTGCCTTGGGGCTTTTTACCTTTCCTTCTTCTGTAAGTGTCTGGCTGTCTGGCAGTTACCTGGCTGGCTAGCTCCATCTCCTCTCATTACCTGGCTGGCTAGCTCCATCTCCTCTCATTCTTCCTCCTTCTCCTTATTCTCTCTTCCCGCCAGCCGTGCCTATTCCTCCTCTGCCTACCTATTGGCTATTCAGCTTTTTATTAGACCAATCAGGTGCCTTAGGCAGGCAAGGTAAAACAGCAACACATCTTTACATAAAACAAATGCAACATAAACAACTCAGCACATCTTTACATAGTTAAAGTCATATTCCGCAACATCATAGTGTCAGACCAGAAGGGGAAAAGGACGAACAATCTTAGTTCTTCATCTCACCAAGAACAGCCTACATGTTTTGAGAACTACTGAATTAAATATTTGTTCATTTCTTGAGTTTGCAGTATTTCTTTACGTGTTTCAAGGAGTTCATAGATTCTACAGTGCTGATGTGGAGAATAGACTGCTTGCTCACAATACAGATATTGATCATACTGGGATCTAGCAGCCTCCACTAGCACTGGTGGGTAGAGGTGACAAGAAACCACCTCTAGGGAAAAACTTGGGGGAAGCAGGCTTCCAATTTACTGAGTCTAGAAGAGACAGGCTTTTGCCTTTATGAAAGCTATGAGTACTTGAGCTTGGATCCTCATCATTCACATAAAAAGCCAGGCAAACCTTTAATCCCCCAGTGTTAGGGCTGCAGCGACAGCAGGATTCCTTGGACTATTGACTAGCCATTTTAACCAGAGTCATGAGCTTCAGGTCAGTGAGAGATCCTGTCTCAATAAAGAGAGTAGTTGAGGAAGACACCCAACACTAACCTCCTGCTTCCTAACACTCATGTGTGCATACACACAAATGAATGTGTGATACCGTGTACATGCAGTGTACATACATACACATACCGTGTACATGCCACACCAGCATTGTGATGGGCCACTGTAAATTGTCTCTGAGTGTAGGACAGTAGCTGGGGAGTATTTTGTGATATGCATGCCCAGGCATGCATGGACATTATAGGTTATAATTGTGTGGGTGTAGAAGGATGTGTTAGAAGCTATTGCTGATGTGTGCTGGCGGGGGAATCTCAGGGTTATTTTACACTTCACTTTCTCTCTGTCGGCCTTGTTTGAATGTTTTTTTTACATACGTGTGTTAGATGTACTGCTAATATCTGTCAGTAATCATCTTCAGAGCCCTGTCAGCTAGCTTAGATAATGTCCACACAAATGTGATACATGTTGCTGTGCCATTTGCATTTCACAGATGAGGAAACTGAGGCCTGGAGAGGCAATCAGCTGGGTCATTGTATGTGGGGTTTTTCTGGTGTGAATTTGGACTTCAGGGCCAAGTCTGTCCTCTCAGGCTACTGGAGAGCAGAAGGTAAGTTCCTCTGGTGGGTCTATGCTTCCTATCTTAGAGGAGCTGTCCCCATTTCTAGGCAGAGTCCTTGACCAGGCCTTACTTTTCTCTCTGACTCATATCTCCCACTCAGCCAGGTCTCTGCCTCAGCCTGGAAATGAGCCAGTTTCTCAACAGCTTTGTGTGGCAGAAACAAGGCTCCACGTTCATGAAGCCACTTGGTCCCAAGTGCCTGACTCTTGCAAGTTTCCTTCACGCCTCTAGAACATTGTGGAAGGGGGGGAGGGGGAAAGAGAGGAGAGGTGGGGAATGCAGAGGAGCACGGTGGAAAGCTCTTATCGGGATATAACATGGCTGTAACACGGTCTGGCAGCTCTGGTCATCTGCGTGAGACTGACACAAGATGAAGCCATCACCATTGCGCCATAGACAAAGAGGGGCTCACGATGCTCCACCCCTGTCTGAGCAGCTAGGGGTAGTGAACCGTTGGTAGAAGAGGAAGAGTCACTTTCTCCAGTGCTGTAGCCACTGTGGAGTTGCCCATGTTCCAGTCAACAGCATCCACCACAAACCAGGCTCATGAAAACAACCCTAATTAAATGCAGTGTGG
>NC_022013.1:64043064-64044802 GCF_000317375.1 Microtus ochrogaster | reverse complement strand
ACATATATATATATATATATAGTAAAGTCATGAAGACACTCGAAGGAAATCCATCAGACTTGACCCACTGTGGAGGACCATTTGAAGGCAGCTGGTGATAAAAGGCATTATGGAGACAGGCATGACTAGATGCAGTTGTTACTACAGTATGCACAGGTATCATACGAAAGGGAACAGGTAGGCCTTTCTGGTCTGCTTACAAAAGGCAGTGTGTTAATACGCTTGATTTATACAGAAAACTCATCACAAGGAGAGCAAGAAAAGCATGCCAAAATGTGAGAAAAAGCGATGGACAGAAGAGAAAAACAAATGGTCAGTAAAAGTGAAAAATGATTTGTGTTGCAATTTTTAAAGCTCAGAGCTTATTAAAGTAGCCACAGGATCTCATTTTAGCACTTCTGCCTTTTTTAAATGAGTTATTTTTCTTTTATTTCTTAAGGCAGGATTTCAAGTTGTCACTGTGTGCGTGTGTCAAAGGACAACTTTGTGGAATCTTCTTCTACATACACATGGACCCAGCAATGAACTCAGCGGGCAGACGCTTATGACAAGCGCCCTCACCTGCTGAGCCATCCCACTGGTCCAGCAGCACACATTTTTAATAAGAGAAAATGCTTTAAGGTCCAGGTACGGTGGTGTTCGAATGCAATCCTATCATTTGGGAGGCAGAGGCAGGAGGATGACAACTTTGAGGCCAGCCTGGGTTACATAAGGAGTCCTTGTTTCAAGAAACACACATATGCATGCGTATACAGGGAGAGGGAGAGGAAGGGGGAGGATTAAGAAGGAGCAGAAAGGAGGAGGGAGACACAGAGAGACACACACCGAGAGAGACAGAGAGATAAACTAAATTGGTAAGCTACCTAGCTGGCCTAACTCTGTCAAGCAAGTTCATTGTGCTGACTTAATCTTCTGTCAACTTGACACACAAACTAGAGTTATCTGAAAGGAGGGTGCTTAAATTGAGAAGATGCCTCCATAAGATCAGGCTGTAAGGCATTCTTTTAGTTAGTGACTGATGAGGGCACCCAGCCCATTGTGGGTGGTGGTGCCATCCCTGGGCCGGTGGGCTTGGGTTCTATAAGAAAGCAGGCTGAGCAAGCCCTGAGGTGTAAGCCAGTAAGCAGCACTCCTCCATGGCCTCTGCATCAGCTCCTGCCTCCAGGTTCCTGCTCTGTTTGAGTTCCTGTCCTGACTTCCTTCCACGATGCACTGTGGTGTGGAAGTGTAAGTCAAATAAACGCTTTCCTCCTGAGCTTGCTTTTTGGTCATGGTGTTTTGCTGCAGCAGTAGAAACCCTGACTAAATTACTCATATTCCCCAGGGAGGTGTGTGCATTAGGCCTGACTCCATAGAGTACTTAATCTACAAGTGTATATCAAACCCCTCAAACATTATTAACTCATCATTAGTACTTCTATAAATTTGTCTTGAGCAAGTAATTAAGGAAACCACCCAGATACTCAAGAACTTGTATTAGAAATAACTAAAAAAAGATGTAAAATACTTATAAAGCTATACTTATACCTTCAACTTCTCCCCAGTAAGAACGTGATAGTATGTGGTCATTAAAAGTATCCCTTAAAAATTATTTCACTTACTATTATCATGAATATGTCGTGTGTTGTGTGTTTTTGTGTAGTCTGTTTTTGTATGGTGCATGTGTGTTGTGCATGTGTGTTTTGTGTACCTGTGTGTGTTTGAGTGTGTATACAGTGCATGTGTGTTTTGTGTACCT
>NC_022013.1:64039957-64042098 GCF_000317375.1 Microtus ochrogaster | reverse complement strand
GTCGGAGCAAAGCTTTGGGGAGTTATGCTTCTCTTCCCCGTGGACTCCAGAGATCACACTCAGTCACCCCCCACCCCCTAGCTTGGTAGCAAGCACTTTTACTCGAGGAACTCAGCAGCACAGAAAAAGATTCCTGGTTTATAAAGCATTGTCCACTGGACGTACAGATAATAACCTCTGGTTTACTTACATAAACATCCTCACAGAGACAACAGAGTTTACCAAAAAGGCCAACACTTTTTAGCAGTAGCTGCCTCTCGGTGACTGTTTTCTTCAACATGCATTATAAAATTACTGTGTCATAAAAACTCCTCAATAGGTAGCAGTTACCAGAAAAGCAATGAGAAAACCTATCTGCGAATTATCCCCTCGATTATAGGTATTTATGATAGAGAAGCGACCACCACCTGGGAATGGATGAGGGCTCTAAGACATTCGTCACAACTCTCCAAGCAATGACAAAAACTGGAGACAACTTGAGAGTCCCAGTCTAGAAGATACATTTAAGTTAATATGTGTCAAGATAATGGAACGCTGCGTTCTGATAGACAAGTACATTATTGGGTGGCTTTCCTTAAGACTGAAAATATATGATTGAGGCCAAAAGGAAGGTAGGACCATGCTCCAAAGCCACAGGTATAAGATGAGCCTGTTTCAAAGAGACAGAAATATTAGATGATTGCTCTTCGGGCGGTTTAGTTGAAGACAAGGGCTTGTGTTCGACATTCTTCTGTGGTTTAGTATTCTGCATGGCATATATATCCCATCCTTTGCTTTCTTCTTCAGAAAAATATGAAAACAACTTAAATTGAGAAGATAAATTTTTTTAAAAAAATAGGGAAATTTCATATACATTTCAAGCGGTGTGTATGCATGACTGTGCATTCAAGTTTAACCTGGAAAGAACTATGGAGAAAAATACAAACATAAAAAAAAAGGTTTGCATGAGAGCTATAAAAGTCACTAAGAAATGAAACACTGCCTTCCAGTTAGTATGTGATCAGAGGTTGTTTCAGAAGGTGATGCTGGGAGGAATATAAGGTATCCAGTTATCCTGATAGTTACTTCGTCAGGGAACCCAAAAGTTCCCTCGGGGTGACCCAGAGGTTCAATGCTAAGAAAGCAGCCACAGACGAACAGAACAGTGGACAGCAAGCAGGCTCACTGCAGCCTCGCTGGCGGATGACGAAAGCCTTGGATCAGTGCCAGCCCGCACCAGGGAAGGTTTGGCTTGGCTGGCAATCACAACACAGGCCCATAACATGACACCCGCAGTGCCCAAATCCACAGGGTCTTAGAGATAGTAAATTGGCCTGAGGCTTGCTGCAAGTTTAGCAAGTCCTAAGCCTAACCTCCAACTAAAAGGAGACTTTGAATAGCCATCCTTGACCTCAGCATGAATATTTGAATGTTTTCTTGTCTTGACATTGCCTTTGATTCTAGGATTCTTTAGAAGTTCCACTATAGCACTTCATAATACATCACTTTTACCTAATCCTACCTTACCCAAACACAAATAATTATGAATTCTCAAATAGCTGGTCCAAAATTTTCAGATAATATTCAAATAATGGCTTCTTATTGTGTAACTTAAACACACCTTTTCCAGAGTGTTTATAGATGTTTTCACTAATCACACACCTTTTTAGTTGTTAAATAACCAAAAAAAAAGAATATCAAATTGCACATTATCATTTAAAAACTCCAAAAGTATGTATCTTCAAATTATTTGAAATGCTGAAAAGACTTAAGGAGATATATTATAAATTTAACAAAATTTACATGTAAGAAATTATGAGAAATTTCAAAATATTTTTTGATAGCATTGGCAGCTACTCAGTATGTAAACCAGGGTGGCCTTGCACTCACAGAGATCCACCTATATTTGTCTTGGGTTTCATTTGTCCAGTGAGCCCAAAGTAAATTCTGGTAATTTTCCGTCACAGAGAAAATAAAACACAAGTTGGCAGAGGCAATGGCACAGGGTGTCCATAGCATTTATGGGAACGAGGCAGGAGGATGGATGTGGCTTGGGCTACATAGGAAGTCCCTGTAGTAACAAAAGAAAAGAATAATAACAATAACACAAACACACAGCAACCGTTCCAAAACAACCTCTCTCTCTCTCTCTCTCTCTCTCT
>NC_022013.1:64001842-64039830 GCF_000317375.1 Microtus ochrogaster | reverse complement strand
TTTTTTTTTTAAAAAAAATAATGCTTAACAGAATCTTCATGAATGTTGCTGTAAATTGGATCATAACCCTCTCTTCTAGGCCAATGTGGGAAAAGATTGGTTGCCAGAGTGGTGCTATCAGGAGGTGGTATAACCTTTAGGAGTTATGAGAGACATTAGTTATGAGAGTTATTAGGACTCATGAGAGACAGTATTTCCTGTCACCACAAGTGTCCCTGAAGAGGTGAGTGGAACCCCAGAACCCCCTCTTCCTTTTCCCATTGCCTCCTGCTGGCCACAAAGTGAGCAGTCTTGCTTAGTTCCTGCTTCCTGACAAGTTACCTTGCTAGAGGCTCACAACCCTAGAGCTAGCATCTCCCTGAGAGCTCCAAAGTGTGAAATCAAAGAACCTTTTCCTCTACCTAACTTGGTTATATGAACTATCTGTTACAGTAAAGGAAAGCTGACTAGCACAACGACTAAGTGTCACTTCTGAACTTCTGATAAACAGGCACATACGGAAACAATGGCACACAGGGCTTTCAGCTGGACTTCTCAGGACCTTCGCGATCAAGAACTAGGTGATTCCACAGGGAGGAGGCGGCATTCTGAGCGCCTCCAGTGCATTTGGCTGCACATCTCTTCTGTTTCGTTTGATTTGCATTTTGGTTCAGGTTCTCTCATGGAAAATCTTCAAGGACATCTTGGGAATGTGTTTTACATAAAATAATTTGGAAATGCTAGCTCCATAGAAAACTTCCTTCTTAAAACTGAAGCAAGAGCAATGCACAGAAAAACCATTTCCGGGTGGTAGGGACATTGACCTTCACAGACCTGAGTGCTCCCCACAAACATGTAGAGGGTAGTGATGCCGGCAGGGCTGCTTCGGCCCTCAGAGATGCCACTGTGACCCCAGGTGATCCACAGAACACACGTGACAGATCCCGTTGAAAAGTCCATGCAGGCAGAAGACTTAAGCCCACAGTTGACATTCTCCAACCCCCAGAATTTTCCCTTCCATGACACTCAGAAGATGGAGAGGCAGAAAAAAAAAAAAGAAAACCTAGCTGAGGACCCCTGTAGCGAAGTCGGGAGAAGGCTTACTGGTGCCAACTTCTCTAGTAACCTTTGCCAGTCCACTCTTTTTCTCCGTGTGTCAGAAGCTTCATAAATGAATGAATGAATTGATGGGGGTAGGGGAGCAATTTGTTGCTCTTCTTTGCCAATTCTAATCAGTGGTTAAGAGCCTCTTGGAGCTCCAGGCTGCATCCCTGCTGTGATGGATTACTAATGTCTGCCATGGGCATAGGTAGGAAGAGTGGCAATATTGATGCCCTTTTTTCTAAGAGTTGAGCGACATCTAAATGGTCCGGAGCTGCTTGGGCAAGGGCACATGGAGTCAGCCCCCAAACTCAGCTTTTGTTTCATGCTCTGATAATCTTTATTTAGATCTTACTCGCTTTCAACCACTGAGTTTCTAAAACTCTTGGCGTTGGTCTCTGTAATAGCCAAGCAATGGTTTTCTGTAGCATTTTTTTTACTCCCTTTCTTTCAGTTTCTTGCCAGGGATGAAACTGTTTTTACTAAAAGGGGAAAAAGGGAAAAAATACATATGAAAAAAATCACACATCCTTACCATGTGCAAAAATCGTGTTTGGCACTGAGAATATTTTTTTCTGAGGCCAAATGGATTTTTTTTTTTTTTTTTTTGCAAAATGAGTAGAAAGAGAAAGCTATACTTTTCCAAAAGCTGGTGTTGAATTATTGGCCCTTGTCAGTCACTATCACCAAGGGCCTCTGGTCGTGAAAACTTATGATACCGGGGGAATGAGAGTCCTGGGGTTTCTGACGTTCGTTGCTTCTCTTTACAGGCTAAGTAACACATAGTACAGCAGTTGGCAGAACCACCATCATGAGTGTTAGAGGGAGCTGGATGTAGAAGGCAGCTAGACTGGATATTTGTGACAGCTTCATCAGACACTAGTTGTGTGACCTTGGGCAGAACCCTTAAAAGTTTCTGAGCCTTAGTCTGATCATAAAAAACCCACAGAGTTTCTGCAACCTGGCATGCGGCCAGTTGCCACGGGCAGGGAGGAGTAGAGAATAAAACAGGAAGCTGTCAGTTTAGTACAGACGGACATTTGGGAAGATGGGGATCCCCTCTTCATTCTGGGGTCGCACCTGTGATGCCATAACATAATGATTGACTCTGGATAATTTACAAACAATTATCATATTGGTGATTAAGTTTCAACACATGGATTTAGGGGTCAGAGTCAAACCTCTGGAGATCCAGCTTGCTGTGTGACACAGCAAGGCACGGACTCCTTCCCGCCATAGAGTGATCAGAAAGAGAGGCAAAGTGGGGAGTAGCCTTTTAGGGAATTAGGTACCCCAAAGTGCAGTAGCGAAGCTTGGAAACGTCACTGTGGCGGAAACGGAGATAGCCAGCGGAGAGAGTTAAGCTGTTTTAGGAGAATGCATCTGGGCTGGAGCCCAGTGGTGCGATTAATTCTGGAGGTGGCTTCTTCAGACAACCAATTTGTCTCTCATGACAGAGTTGGTTGTACCTGGGGCCATGGTGAAAAGTGACCTGCCTTTGACCTCACGCCTATCATGAGCGCTGTAGCCAGGCTTTCCTGCTTGATATCAGTGGCTGAATGTGGGTGCTGCTGGAGGCACCCCTGAGGAAAGTGAAGGAGTACTCAAGAAAGCTCCATTGCTGGGTAAGCAGGTCTGCCAAGTCATGGGGCTCCTAGCTACAGGGCTTTCACCATGATGAAGACAGAGAGGTAGGGCCATGGGAATGGTGGGAACTTGACCTGAGTTACCCCAAAGTGAATGAGGGGCTTGGGACTCCACTGGAAGCCATTTCATAGCTGTTTTAGAAAGATGCTACTTCCCTTTTTAAGAGAACGAGAGCAGGTTCTTGTCAAATGTATTCGTGCAAGCTCCAAAAAACCAGCCAGCTTAACAAGTATCAACTGCTACATGGGCACTAAAGGCCAGTGCTGGCTGGGCTGTGAAGGGTGATGGAGGTCTATGAAGACCAGGCTCCCCTTCCTGTTCGGGAGGGCCAGTGGCAGAAGAGGATTCATCACTAGGTTCAGGAGAAACCTCAGGGCCATAGGCTCTGGCAGGAGTCTGTTGTCACAGTTGAAACCCTTGAGGCACAAGGAATCCCACAGTTCAAAGGACATTTTCTGCCCATTCCAGATGCCTCCTTTGTAAGAGAAGCAGAGGGAGAGAGACCCCAGCATTACCTATTTATCCAGGAGCCTCGAGGTCATCCCTTTATATATTCAAGTATAACTTGAAGATGCCTGTCTAGATGCCTGATCTTGGGGTGGGCTGGCCTCCCAAGAGGTGTTCTGCTCACCTCCACACGTGGTTACCCACAATACACGGATCGTCTGTCTTCCTGTGCACAGATTGTAAACCACAGGCCTTTAGAAGGAAGTCAGGACACTTTGTCATCCTCTCATGTAGGCAGGTGAGAGCCTTAAGTGCGTACTTAGCCTCAATTGTTCCCACTCTGTGCTGCCCCAATTGTGGCTTCCTTCACTGCCTGTGCCCTTGTCCCTTGGGAGTCCTGGTGGGTTCCTTGAGGCTCACATCAGAAGCTAAGAGGAGTTCATACTGCCCAAGCCTCTAAGCATTCCAGCCATCTTTAAGCATCCTGGCATGGCTAGGTCAGTGGTGGTGGTGCACGCCTTTAATTCCAGCACTAGGAAGGCAGAGGCAGGTGGATCTGGGTTTGAGATCCAAACTACAAGAGCTAGTTCCAGGACAGGCTCCAAAGCTACAGAGAAGCCCTGTCTAGAAAAACAGAGAAGAAGAAGCACCCTGGCTTGTGTTCACCTGGCTTCCTGGTCCAAGGCTGCTGTCTTCCTACCCTTGGTCCTTAAGAAAGCAGCGCTTCGTGCCTGGGAGTGGTGATGAGTTATCCATGACTGCACATTCACTGACCTCACGGCAGGCTGTAGCTCAGAAAGTGGAAACTGGAGAAGCAACCAGCTACATGGATGTGAAGAGGTATTAATGGTTAAGGGGCTTGGTTCCCTCATCCATGAAGAAGCCGAGGACCTACACTCGTCAGCAGCATTCTGGGAAGACAAGACATCTTCTTGTACAGGGGCTGGGACTGCTTCCCATTCCCTTGGGCTCACTGGCAGATGGCGTCATTGCTGTTTGTCATCATTCCTGTAGTGGCTCCAAAGGCGGTGGCTACTGGTGTAACGGGACCTCTAGCATTCCACTGTGATGTTCAGCCTCAGGGTCAGCTTTGGAGGCCATGATTCTATCCACAGGGCTGGGGTTTTGCCCACAGGCCTCATACCTTCCCATAACCTGAAATGGCTCCCACCACCACCATTGGGTAATGCTGGGCAACGCAGTGGTACCCGGGAGTACAAGGGCTACTTTGGGATAATCCCTGGAGGGCGGAGCTTGGGTAACAGAGCTCTGGTACTCTGATGGTACTTGGCAAAGTGAGGGTAGTGTTGTCACCTTCTTCAGATTCTGCCTGAGCTCTTATAGGTGACAGACTGGTGTTGAATGCTGGGCACTAGGTTTGGAATGCTTGGTACTGGGAGTTGGGGACTTAGACAGAGTAGACACATCGTGCCCGCAGCATGGACAGTCCATAGTGAAAGGGCATAGAGACCAGAGAGGGCAGAGGATCTGCCTGTTTCTCAAGTCACCCCGGCCCAGGTACCAGCCAAGTGTCTAATACTCTGGTAGTCAGGTAACCAAGGTTGGAAGGTTACAAGTTAATCACTGACTCAGAACACTATCAAATGCCCCAGTTTTTATGCCCACTGGCTGCCCCACAGGGATAATAAAAACCACACAACCAAACTGACTCCAATTAGTTGAGTGACCTTGGGTACTCTCCTGTCCCCAAGACTTACCTGTCTTTCCCTTACTGTGAGTTTGAAATTCAAAGGGACAAGTGTAAGGTAGGGATGGTGTCACGGGGCTCTCTTCCTTGGTGGACTTGTAGTTGGTATATGTGGCCCAGGTCTAGGCTTCCTCATGGCCTCTGACCTCCCCAACCTGCTGTCTTTGAGCCTAATTGTACTGGAATGTGCCCTGGCTTTCCTGCCCTGAGCATTGGCACAGTCACGCAGCTATGACCCTGGAAACCTGACTGATCATGTCTCCCGCCAGAACCTAAATTCCTCCTAGGGCAGGGGGCCTTTGGGTCTCCCTCTGGTTGTCTGGCTCTGATCAATATCAAGCTACTTCTGTAGTACCTTGAGTAGCCACAGGACACAGAGTTACACAGGCCGGGGAGAAGTACCTCCATTCCACCTGACTGTTTGTTCCTCAGGGGAGGGGTGTGCAGAACAGGGCTCCAGTTGCTAGCCAGGAGTCAGGCTTCAGGGGACAGACAGAACGGAGTGTCCTAAAAAGACCCTAACCCAAAAGACATTTGTGCGGTGGGTCTGTGTTTCTGTGGTAACCTGAATCCAGAAAAGCTGAACCCACCATAGCAAGAAGGACAGGCTCCATGCTGCGCCCCTCGTGCTATGCTTTATCCAGATGGAAGAGCATAACAGACGATGGTGGAGAGTGAAGGTATAGGCCTGGCTCTGCCCTGGTCCTCCCTGGGTGAAGACCAGGTGGAGGCACGTCCTGCGCCACGGCCTCTGTCCCTTCTTAGTGGATTCGATGAGCATCTGCTCTCCATTTGTTCTTTCTTCTGGCCTGACAGTCTGCTTAGTCTTCTCCTAGGCTTGGGGAGTCGAGAGCCCAGTAGATATCTGCTTCCCCCTTCCCCAGCAGCCCTCAGGAGCCTGTGAACCAACTCAAGAAAATTACTTCCATTCCCTTCTTCTGGGTCTCCCATCCTCCCAGCCCCGGAGTGAGTGGCACAGTGGGGGATGTTAGCTTTGATAGAGTGAGAGAAACAAGCCTTGGGGGGCACTCTTCGTGCAGCTGCCCTTCTCTTTCTTCCTGTTGGGGCTGGGATGAGAGGCAGCCACTGAGGGCTGGCTAGAAAGACCCAATGGCACTCTGCAGGGTCTGGCATAGTGTTCGTCACTGCTCTGCTTCTTTAAGAGAAACCAGAGGCCAAGATTTATTGGCTGCTATAGCCCTGCTGCATGTGTGGCTTTGGTGTTTACAGGCCTGGAGAGAGGGTTGTGCAGAGGTGGCGCAGTGGAGTATGGGTAGGGAATGCTGTCATTCACAGTGGCGATAATAGCAGGACTTGATATGTACCCAGGGGACCAGGAGGCTTGTGCTTATGAAAGTGCAGCTCCACAGGATGGGTGTCCTTTTATGCTGGTTATAGTGGAGAGGTTAATGAGAGAGGACTTGTCTCTACCATGTGCCTTGGCCCTAGGACTAGGGCTGGCAGGAAAGTAGGCGAAAGTGGCTGCTGATTGACCCCTGTGAGGGTATGGCACCAGTGAGTGGAACATGATTTGTACCCATAGCCTAGTACACTAAGATGCCAAACCAGGTTGCAGTCTGAGCCTTGTTGATAGAAAAGGGGTGTGCAGGGGTACTCAGGAATACTGGGGTGCACAGTGGCATGGTCAAAGTCCCTCGGTTCTAGTCTCAGGGTGCTATGGGAATTCAGTCTGTGGGCAATGTTGGACTCAGTACACACATGCAATAGTGGTTTGTATGTTCTCCACCTCAACCACTGCTAACTGTTACTCATGCACACTAGCATGGCTTTGCCAGCTATGGGTTGTGGCAGGGGCTGGACATGAGCAAGATCTCCTTTTACATCTTCTTGCTTTTTTTAGCATGGGGACACTGTTCCATGACATCACCCAAGGTTGGAGGATACGATTTACAGGTATCACCAACCAGGAGCCAAGTTACCTGTGTCAACATACAACAAAATATTTCTTTAGATCATTAACTTTTACTTATGAGAATATTCGCATGTTTGCAAAAATAGAATAGTAAGGGCCTCTTGTCCCTATCACCTCATTTCAGTAAGCATTCATGTTCACCCTCAGTGTGTGTGTGTGTATTAGGTGTGTTTATTATGTATTGTGTTATGTGTGTGCATATGCAAGAGATGGCTGGGGTTTGGTGTTGTGGGTCTTCTTCAATTGCTTTTCACCTTATGTTTTGAGACAGTCTTTTGCAGAACCTGAAATTGATCTGACCAATTTAACAAGACAGGCTGGCAGCAAGTCCCAAATATCCTCCGTCTGTGCCTTTCCCTCTACCCACTCCACCAGTGCTGATTGCATGGTGTGGTTTTCACATGGGTGTCAGATCCCAGCTCAAGTCTTCATGTCTGTGCGGCAATCACTTCATTCACCGAGCCATCTCTTCTCTTATTGCTTTAATCCGTCCCTCTGCTTTTCTTCTCCCCCTCCTCTTCTTCATCCCCCTTTTCTTCATCCTCCTCCTCCTCTCCTCTTTTTTCCCCTCTTCTGTCATTTTCTGTTCCCCTTGCTTCTGACTGGAGTATCTAAAGCACACTTCAGACATTGTATTGTCCACCTATAAATATCGATATACAGCTACTAGTAAACAAATTAAATAAAATTAAAAACTGTCATACTTTAAAAGTAATTTAAAAGAATTAAAAATTGTCATACTTTAAAAATAAGCAATATAGTTTTTAACACCATCTAACATCCAGTTTTTGTATGGTCTCTTTTAATCTTCCAGATAACTCTTAGAAATCATGAATATTGCTCCTACCTTTTGATGACCATCCATGTGACCCCTCTTGCAAACCTTCTTCATTTTTTTTTACATCTTTGACAAATATTTATTCTGAAGTCCCTTGATTTTAGAGACCTTAGAGGAACCAGTTTTTATTGCCATGAGGTTTACAGCCAGACTACACTTTTGTTCTACAAAGCTTGGTCCAAGGCTCAGTGGCTTCTAGAGCTGAGATGTAGTTAGAAAGGTCCTTCCCGGCCCTGCTAAATTGCAATCTGTATTTTAACAATATCCATGGGATTCACTTGTATGCCCTTGGAAGGTCAAGAATGGGTGACTAAGGCCCTGTTGGCAGCCTTGACCACACACTAAAATGCCCTGGGGCATTTTGAAAAAGTCCTGTGCCTGGCCCACCCAGAACAATGAAACCAGATCCCAGCCTGGTGTTTTTAAGCTCTATAGGTCAGGGGGATTGGGACTCAGTGTGATTGTTTTAAGGATAAAGGATCTAAATGCAATGAAATCTCTAGCAGCTACTGGGAACACAGTAGGTGCTAAATTAATGCTATCCATTTTTTCCGTTTTCTTTTTTCTTTGTCTTTTTTGCTGTCTGGCTAGGACCTCCCACCGAGTTGTGAGCGTGGGTGGCAGATTGCCTTTCCCTGGGCCAAAGGCATTCTTTGGCCACAGGAGCCTTTGCCTGGAATGTTGTTCTTTGCCGGGAAACCCTGGAATCATCAACTTGGGGCCTTTCTGTGGGAAGTCAGGCTGCAGAAAACCATGAGTGGGTCACCTTCCCCTCCTCACTTATGACCCACGCTTGCTGAGTTGGGGAGTTACAAGTAGAAACGAATAAATAAAGGAAGGCTTGGGCATATGTGCAAAGAGCATTTGCAGTCACAGCTGAATCTCTGACCAGACCTTATTTCATCCAGCTCTCTCACGCCAGGCGATGCAGCAGGGGCAGGCGCCACCAGTCAAAGCTTTTAGGATAGAACTGTATCTTGGGTCACTAGGCAGGTGGGACAGGGCTCTGACCCTGAACTATGGGGTCAGAACAATCTGACCCCAGTTTCCTTCCACTGCTGTGGCCTGATGCCTCCGAGCTTCTGTAGGCAACCAGGATGCACTGTGCCCCAGGTCGGGAGGGAGGCAGGCATCAGTCAGAGCCCTCCTGTGAAAGTTCATGAGGCAGGTGTCTTGGGAAGCTAGTAGCCCATGTGGTTTCTCGTTGTGGCCTTCAGCTCCATGAACGACATTATCTGTGATGCATTTCTGTGGGGAGGTGAGGAAGATGAGAGACTTTGCAGGTTCCCACAGGTTGGTGCAGCCCCAGCAGATGTCCAAATGCTGCCTTGGGTCTATCACACACACCCACGGATATGACTGTCCACAGACCTGGGCTACGATCAGGCTGGGAAATAAATGAGGTCAGAGGGCAAAGCAGAGACAGTCGAACTCTGCTCTTACTTTCGGGGCTCGCTGGGGTTCTAGGCAAGCCGTTTCACTCCCTCATGTCTCTGATTTTCTCAGTTCTCCTGGTCATACACCGACCTTACAGTGTGACTCCAAGAAGTCCAGATTATGAGGAACTGTCCAGGGCTGGGGCAGAGGTTTGATCAGTAAACTGCCTGCCACAGAAGCATGAGATCATGAGTTCAATCCCCAGCTCCCACATAAAAAGCTAGGTATGGTATGTGCATTGTGATCTCAGCCCTGGAGAGGCAGAGATAAAAGGATTCCTGGGGCTGGCCGGCCAGCAGTCTAACCTAATCGGCAAGTCTGAGGCCCCACAGAGAGATACTGTCTCAAAAGGTAAGATTGATGGCTCCTAAAGAATAGCAGCAGAGGCTTATCTTCATACTTGCACACACATGTACTTGTACACTGACACACGCACACAAGAGCACATACTCACACATGCTCAGAATTGCATCTGCTGTATAAAGGATGGTGAGGTGCAGGCGCATTGCAGGGGAGCTCCCCTGCCTCCCCATGGAGTCCTCAGCAGACAGCATTTCCTTTTACTCAGTGTGGACAGCTCTCTAAACCTTTCTTAGTTCCAGATGTTCTAGGTAGCTGTTTCTGTGTAGCAGAGGGCAGGCTGAGCCCTGTCCTCTCTACCTCTCTTCTATCTGCTGAGAAGATGTTACTAAGAGATAGGTCTAGGGAATGAGTGAAGTCCTGAGTGAATGAAGTCCCGAGTTAACGCATAGTGTTTGACATGAGCCAGTCATGGGAACTTGGCAAAGCCAAGTTCCCGATAGCATCAGGCTTAGAACTGACAAAGTCTTTCTCTGGTCTGAGTCTCAGTGTTGGCAGTGTGTGCAAAAATTAGCAACTGCAGCTTCCTCCTCCTGGATGTTTACAGCCTGAGACTGCTCTCCTCCAGACGCTTCCTGCTGAGATTGGCTAACCCCTCTCCTCATGCTACACATAACAAACACACTGAGGTTCTGCATAGCGGCAGTAGCTGGTGCCACTCCGTCAGAAATGCATGCAACTTACCTGGCCATAGCTTTTCTCTATGTTTGTCTGTCCTTTCTTCATTCCTTCCCTGCCCCTGGTCAGGTTAAGTCCAAGCTGCACTGGAGGTGCCAGATAAGCATTTCCGAGAAGGGCTGGAGCTGGGGCACAGTGAAACAGTAAATCAGAGGGGCGTACAGAGGGAGACTGGATGGCTCATGAGAGCCTTGGTACTGAAGGAACCTTGGGCAGTGTTGGAAGCACTTAAGATCTCCTGGCTCAAGGCATGGTTTGCAGAAAGATCAAAGGGCAAAATCTATCCTGACCAGGGCAGGCTGGACCTCAAGAATGTTCCTAAGCTTTTCATTCTCTGTTCATAGAGGTCTGAGGTGTTGCTGTTATCAGCTAAGCTTTGCATATAAGGAGACAGAGGCTGCGAAGATGTTGGTTAAGAGTGTATCGCGTCGGTGTTGGCTCCAGACTACCGCATGCTATAGCTGTTCTTTTCTGTCAGTCTCAGGGCCCCTCTGAGCATGGCCAAGACAGCACAGGGTGATCCAACCCACCCTAGCATTCAGAGTAGGCAGCTCGAGGAGAACCTGGGCAAGAGGCTTCAGGGAATCGGAAGGGGTGCCCCCCCCCTTGTTCTTCCAGGTCAGGGCAGAAAACATGGACAAGTGATACTTCAAAGTCCCTCAACTTGCTAACACGTTCGGCGTGGTCACTAGAGTTCTCATGATTAGCTTTGAATACTCTGTTAAAACTTGAAAGTGTTGATGACTAGTACCTTTGACTTCTCACAGAAATCATTTGTACTGCTGCGAGGCAGGGGCGCATGCCTTTAATCCCAGCACTCGAGAGGCAGAGGCAGGTAGACTTCTGTGAGTTTGAGACCAGCCTGGTCTACAGAAGCGAGTTCCAGGACACCCAGAACAACACAAAGAAACCCTGTCTTGGGAAAAAAAAACAAAAATAACAAGCAAACAAAAAAGAAATCGCATGTGCTGTGGGTGCTGGTCTCGTAGAGTCATGGGTGGCAGTGAGTAGGAGCACGGGCTGCCGGCTGGCTCCTGGTTTTTCAGTCCCTGGAGAATTTGAATGTCTGGATCTCACAACGGAGGACGGAGTAGAGGGTGGGTGTCACTCCCTGCTACTCCTTTTCTTGGTATAACCTCAGTTAACTTCTGAACCTTTATGGGCCTTATTTTCCCCACCCATGACGTGACTGAGTACAAGATCTGTGAAGCCTTCAGAGGTATCCTCCCAGGGCCTGCAGAACACCACATCCCCAGCCCCTGCCTCATCCTCCCTGAGGAGGAGGAGGCAGCTCCTGCATGGGCTCTTGAGTCTCTGGCAACTCAACAATGGAAGGAGACTGATTTATAGAGTCAGCCCTGAACCCGGAGTCTGACTTTCAAGCTTGGTCTCTTCGTGCCAGACAAAGATGGTGAGCAAGAACTACTGGCAAGGCCATTGCCAGGGCCAGAAAGGCTTCCTTCAGGTCTGAGTGGGGAATTCAGCCAGTTCATGTGAACTCCTGGGTGCTCACAGACACACACGTACACACACACACACACACACACACACACACACACACACACACACGGGAGACGGAAGCGGGAGAGGAGCTACATCTGGTAGGGAGAAGGAAGGATAAGAACAGTGGTCTGAGTGGACTTTGGACACCATACTTCTCCATGCCTGGGCTGGAGCAGCCCCAAGCTTGGAAGTGTTATCTCCAGGCTCCATCACAGGCAGTGGGAGCCACAGTTAAATTTAAGTGTGCATCCACACTCCCCACAAGCACCAACATTTTCCATCCCTTTTATGGATTTCTGAGGAATGATAAAAAGCAGCTGTTTTGGCTTGGGAGCCTGTGAAAGAAGGAAAGGTGGTCCAGCCTTCTCCAGGGAAATCAGCGCCTGCTTATTTGTTTTCCCTCCCAGACTTCTCCGCTGGCACCAGGGTGTGTGTCCAGCCCTCCCTCACTGCCTTCACTTCAGTGTTTGTTGGGGAGATTTCTGGAGACACCCGAGCCTCCTGGCAACAGCACCTCGGTTGGGCTCTGTGCTTCCCTTCCCTCTTCTGAGGAGAATAGGTCTTGAAGCCCCTGTGCCCAGGAGGACCTACTGCATGATTAAATGGTACGCTGTGGGTCATGGGTGGGCACAATGCCTGCCACAGCAATGCCACCTACTAGCCTTCTTGCTTGCTTTTTGGGATATTTGTGGGTTAAAGTTTTTCTCTGAAGCAAATGACCTAGCTACTGTTCCAAACCTGATGTTTCTATTCCCTTTACTCTGGACAATCCTGGCCTTTGTAGACCCTAGGTGCTCAGGTTTATAGGCCAATTGGTCCTCATAGCAACCTTATGACTGAGTTATAGAGTTGTTCCATGGGTGGTTCCCAGAAAACAGGAGGGTCTCATTCACGACTCCCCACTCCCCATGCTTGTGGGTTAGTGTAAGGGTTTGCAGGTGGGCCATGGAACTCTGGTCCAGGAATACCCCAGCAATACCACCTTCTGCACCAGTTGTGCTTTGGAAGGGCTGCAGCCATGGCTGGCAGAGTACCTTCTTGGCCCAGTACCTATCTGTCTCTTACTTTGTGAGGTAGGTTCATTTCACCATGGGCTGGTATGTGCCTGTGTGATCCTAGCAATGAGGAGGAGGCCAGGGGGAAATCATTAGATCCAGACAAGCCTGAGCTACATAATAAGACCTTGTCAAAAAAAAAATAAGAGTAAAGAATGCACCTTAGTAACAGGACACTCGACTGGTGTACACAAGGGCCTGGGTTTGGTCGTGCTCACCCACATCCACACCTACACTCGGAGGCATCAAGGATTCAAGTAGCAGAAAAGCAGCCTTGAATTCACACCACATGTTTTTATCCCCCAGAAGCCCCACTTCTCAACCTCAGCTCCCACGAAGCTCACGCAGGCAGGGAGACGTGCTACTGCTGCAGAGACCTTGCAGCATGCAGCATGGTGAGCAGGCAAGGCTCATCATCACAAACAATGCTCTACTGGGACTTGTCGACATCAGAGCCTACGCCTGCAAGCTACATTGACGTGTCACTCTGTGTCCAGAGCTGTGAGGACATGAAGGGATAGAGTTATGTCCCTGGAATTCTAGGCACCTGTGTATTCAAGTGGTTCCCTTCTTGGGACTCCGCAGACATAGTAAAGTTAACAATCTTGAGATGAGATCATCCTGGATGCGGGGTGGGCCTGAATGCCAATGACTGGCATCCTTATAAGGAGAGGTAGTTTTGAGACACACAGGCAGGGAAAGGCCCCTGAAGATGGAAGGAGAAGGGAGGATGGATGTGTTGATTCCTGAAATGCCAAGGACCACGGCAAGTACTAGAAACTTGAAGAAGTGAGCCAGCTACGGTTTTTGCCCAAATCCTTTGAAGGGAGTACAGGCTTCATGGGATTTCAATGCCTTGATTGTGAACTTGAACTAAGAGAGGACAGCCTCTTGTTTAAGCCATGACATTTTTGGTAATTTGTTTCACAAGATCAGAAAAACTAGTAGACTGCACAAAGAGTAAACAGTCCTAAACAGACTGTCTGTGTGCTGAAGATATGTTCAAACTGTGTGGCGAGTGATAAACCTTTTGGTGGAGCCAGAGAGCCCCAGAATGCCCAGGGTACAGTAAAGAGGGGGTGGCCCATGAGGTAAGTGGCCTGCTGGGAAGGAGGCAGCTGTTAGGATACTGTACGTGTGTGTGTGTGTGTGTGTGTGTGCATGTGTGTATGTGTCGGGGTTCAGGAATGGTGATACAAGAGAAACAACAAAAAAAGAGTAGCTGTTGGGAACTGAGGGAGACCAGATCATACAGCTTCCTCATAGACGCCAGTGGGACCTGGAACTCTGCCTTCACTTAGGAGCAGGGACTCTGCAGAGTGCAGACCTGGTGTCCAGGGATGTCAGAGTAGAATTACTTCTATCGCCCAAGAAAGGCATCAAGGAGATAATTCCTTAGCCCAGAAACGTTGGTCATGGAGGCACAGGGGTAAAGCTCATAGGGGATGGGGCCAGAAGCCTTATTGGGATATCCTGCAGAACTTCTTGACCCAGGAGCTGGGGTTTGACTTTGTGAGGCTCATGATGATGGGAAACCCTATGTGGTCATTGAGCATGCCCTGAAAAGTGTGATGTGGCCATGGGTATGTTTGGGAGACAGAGTGGTGGCCAGGGATGAGCAATGGTCTGTGGAAGATGGGAGGATGCTTGGACTCATACTGCAGGTCTCAGTCAGAGGCAAAAAGGATGATTCTGCTGTATGGCAAACTCTACAGTGTTTTGTAAGCAAACCAGTGGAAGGAGCACACAAGAGTTTGGTCTGTCACTCCTGCCCCAGAACCTAGAAAGAATCTACGTATGGTTTCAAGGATACTCTTTCTATATAAGCTGAAAGTGAAGCTCAGCCTGCTGGGATCCTACAGATGCATGGACAGTCGTGTGGTGACTGTGTGTCCGTGCACTCACATACACATGCAGCTAGATTCAGATAGCCATGTGCACACAATACCCATGTGCACACAATACCCATGTGCACACAATACCCATGTGCACACAATACCCATGTGCACACAATACCCATGTGCACACATATATCCATGTGCACACATATACACATGCAGACAAGTGAATGGACAGCCATGCACAAACCACACTCCTCTGCACACACATCCAAACAGACACATAAAGGCCATGTGTGGAGCATACCCGGGTGCTAACACACTCGTCTCCACAGACAGTTGTGTAGAGAGTCACACATACATCATGCCCACGTGCACATACAAACTGAGGAACGGAGCCCACCCACATGCTCAGACACTCCCAGAAGCACATGCATTGTGTTACATGTAGTTGTATATGAGACATGTACATGGATTAGTGCACACAGGGACACCTGAGGACGTAGGTGTGCACCCAGAGGCTCCTTTCCCCCAATATTCTGCTTTTCGCTTCTCAACACCTTCCACTTCCTCTTTCTCCTTTCCTAGTTCAAGTTCACTGGACTTCTTTCTAACAAGGAGGGTGTTATCTATCCTAGAAGGGGCCAAGAAGAGGAGCAGATTAAAAACAGAAGTCCAGAGATTCAAAGAGTCACAGGCATGGCAGAATTAGATGGGCAGTGTCCAGTGTCGTACAAGGATGGTTGCCTAGTGAGACTGATCCTCAGATAGCTGGAGAGATGAAGATGACATAACTACGCGACACAGGTACTCAGGAACACACACAGAGATATACATGCACATGCCTGCACGAGTGTGTGCATGCACGCACACAAATATTGTCACCCATGTAAAGCACAAACACATACACACACACAGACACACACGTCATAGACATGCAGAGATATACCCCACACACATCCTGATAAACTCCAGTACTCACAGACAGACAGACAGACACAGAGAAAAAAAAAAGCTACATCGAGAAGACACCCTGACCTAGAGACACAGCAAGGCGTCGGCAGGGGTAGAGTGGGAAGACAAAGAGGCTTTGAGCACAGCCGCCTGCTCCAGGACCCAGACATCACAGCTTTGCAGTCCCCCTAGGAGCCCTCTGCAATGCCAGGAGAAATTCCTGGGATATTAGCTAAATTCAGACACAAACATTCCTGTCTTCCTCTCCAGATGCTCTGCTCATGAAAGCCACACAGCCCTCGGGCTCCTGCCCAGCTCTCACCCCTGGCCCGCTCCCTGGGCTCCTAGGAATGCTGCCTGGTGACTTGGCTAGAGAGAGGGTGGCCAGGAGGGTACAGAAGTTTTCAAGGGTCACACTGGGGAGTGGGGTGGGGGAGCTCAGGGCTCTGTACAGAGCTGTGGAGTGGTTCTGGGGAGCAGCTGGGGTTAGGCAGAGGAGGGCCTCCCTTTGTTAGGGAAAGGATACTACTGAGAGCTAAGCTAGCAGGACCCTGGAGTGCTTTGAGAGGGCTAGGAGCAAGCTAGAAGCCCCAAGTTCAAATTCACATCCAGGCCAGAAAGCTCAGCTCAACATGGGGTCCTTCCAAAGCCTGGCACAGGCTTCTGTCCCTGAGAGCACTCAAGCTGCCTTTCAGAAACAGACCGTGCCAGGGCTCTGTGCTTGTCTTCCCCCTCCGTCTGGGAACCCTCCCTTAACTCTGCAGTTAATGGTCCCTTTCTCAGACAGGTGCCCTCACCCTTCCTTAGTTTACTGTTGATTCTTTATGTTACTGGTGACTGTCGCACTCTCTCTCTTGCTCCTGGCTAGACCAGAAGTTCTTTGACGAGGGACAGCAATCTGTTTGTCAGAGTCAGAGGTCATTGTGTGACAAATGTTTCACAACGGTAGGACCTGTCTGCATGTGCCAAATTAAAAGTCTGTCAGCCTTCGGTTTCTCTACCTAGAAAATGGGTTGAAGTTGCGTTTTCCCACAAGGTTCCTGTGATTAGGAAATGAGATGAGAGGCATGAAAGGGCTTTGGGGACCTCTTCTCTCCGCTCCTTTGAGAGCTTCATGACATTCTTTTTAGACCCTGGGGACAGTTCAGGGACAACCCACACCTAGACAGACAGGGCTCTTTAGTCATATGCCCGGAAGCTCTAGGTGACATAGAAATATCCTGATTCCTTTAGGTACTTCAAACGAAATGACTGCAATCCTACCGTTCAGGGCAACAAACCATGTTACCCCATAAACCCATCAAAATATTCGTTATTCAACGACACGGTAAAGAGATGTTCAGCCAGGTCTTTCTTAGAGACACCATAGGCCCTGTAAGATAGTTATCTTCATATCCAAGTAAGCTAGGCGTTGTCATGTGTTACCCTGAAAATGGTAGGACCACAGGACACTGGTTCTGAGACACCCCGACACAGGACAAGCTTTATATTTTCAATCTTTTGAAGCAGCTCAGGTCCCCAGGGAACCCCATCTTCCGCAAAGGGCAGTGACCACCCCTGTACACCCCATCTGTGTGGTAGGCTACCGCATGTGATTTTATGTTGCTAAGATTTCATTTCTCCCTCGAGCCCCCAGCCCACATTCTCTTACAAAGAAAGTGGCTTGCCTACACATAACATCCCTGGAACGAAATAGGAAACAGCTCCAGCGATGCTGACAGTTCCCATGATGATGAGAAGTCCCAGGAATTTGTGGGTGACCATGTGGTGGGACTTTGCAGCTGTGACTCGATGTGCTGGCCTGAGACATGGGCCCACCTGCCTCTTGCCTGGACAAGGCCTGCTCTACAAGATGCAGTCCATTATGCCAGAGATATATGTCCTGTTGTAAAGGGCTTAATATTCTGCTCCCGATTGCATTTGCAGAGACAGACAGCTGCTTATATTCATCACTCTCCCGTTGACGTCTTTGGCAGGACCTACTGGGAAGCTACACGTGTTTCCTGGTGGCCTCTCCAGAAAACTAGGACCACATAGCTGTCTTTACTTCCCCAGCGCTCCAGGGAGAGAAGTGAGGAGGTACCACATTCCATCAGCAAACAGGGACGTGTGCTTGGCCTTCTGAGGGTTCAAAGGGACCAGCATTGACCCATCTCTTTCTAGCTGCCCAGGGAAGCCTTCCTGTTTGATTTTCTCAGTAGATTTGCAAGGTGGGGAGGGTTGTGAATTTTGTTCCTATGAGGCATAGCAGGGAACTGGTGGTGGGAGATATGGCTTTATTCATTTTCATTCATTCATTCATTCATTTAAAAGTCCTCTTGGTAGCAGTGGCATTGTGAAAGCGTAGGGTCATTGACTTGACAAGATGCAGTTGGTACACTTAGGGACTCATGCCCAACATAGAAGGGAAGTGACAGTGGCTAAGCTACCCTTGGGGTGTCTGCCTACCAGGGAATGCTTGCTATATGAAGCGTTGGTTCCAACACCCACAATAGCCTCAGCTGTAGAGTTTGTGAGAGGATTGCTCCCATCTTGGTTTTGAGGCTGGAAACTTTCCATTTAGATTTTGTTTGGGCCACTTGTCTTACCACATCCTCATCATACTGCCATGCACCAGAAATGTTTGTGCCAGTTCTGTTCATTGCCCATGCAGTGACTGTGCCTGTTTCCAACGTCCTGCCATTCTAATAGAGCCACAGTGTTGTTTGGGTGGAAGTCTGCAGTACCAGGTGATGTCTATCCTCACTGTAAACCAGTCAGGGAAATCCCTGTCCCATTTGACAGAGACTTCTCTCAGCCTTCTTTGTCCCAAGAAGTGACCAGTCCGAGTTCACCGGGACTCAAGTCTGCAGTGCCCTGTCCTCTGGCCTTGCTAGGCAAACTGAAGATCATTCGTGAAGACTGAGCCAGTAACTTTACCCATGTAATTCATTGCTCCCTCCTCTGAGCATCTGTCAGATACTCCTATCACACATGACATTTGCAGTCTTCAGCACAGAAGAGTCTCTCTGCATCCCTTCCTGTCTGTGGGAGTCCTGGGGCTGTGGTGGTTCTGATGACTGTCAAGATTGGAGGAAGTGGGCTTCTGGGACAGTGAACACAGGAATGGTCCAGACAGGGCCGGCAAAGCCTGACGTGTGCTTACTGGGCCCTTGCTGACTTTGTGAACTGTGAGGGAGATCCTGAGTGGTCCAGACAGGGCCAGCAATGCCTCATGTGTGTTTACTGGGCCCTTGCTGACCTTGCGAACTGTGAGGGAGCATCCTGACATTTGTTGTTGAGAAAACAGAAGTCTGAGACATGGAGACTGTAGAGAGAAGTCCATAGACCTATGCAACTTCTTCCAGATGTGGCCCAGGCTGCTTAGAATTTGCAGGGCAGTAGGTGGCAAGCCAGGTGCTCAGCCCCAGGCAGTGAACAAACCCTGCTTGTCCTGGCATGGTCACCCTGGAATGGGGTCAGAGACCATTTTCTCCATGCAGCTGGGACTGGGGCTGGGGCCCATCAAAAGAATATGACCCAAGCGGAGCCTGTTGCAGAATGAAGTCATGAGGAAAAACACTCAGGCAGAACAAGACTGTCTTTCTGCAAACGACCCTCTGGCTGCCAGCAGCCCTGGATCACCCTGCTTATCATCTCTTATGACCTGCCCACACAAGTGCCGAAGGGCTGCTTACATCACCTAGCTCCCCCTCCAAATGTTACAGAGACCCATCCACGAAGGACCAGGGATCTGGTACCTCACTTTTTTGTATAGCTGGGGATGTTATCTATCTACCAGGCTGGGCATCAGCCTCCTTCAGCTCTGTGTGCCTAGGGACAGATCAATTAGCAAGCCCAGATGTTTAGGGAACTGAAAAAAGAGAGAATCACTCAAGAAATAAATACATTCAACTGACATTTAGTTGAGCAGCTACTTTCCTTCCCTGATCACTGTACTGGCCTTGGGTTATGGCTACAGATAGAGGAGATGCTAGGATGGGGTAGGGTGGGGTGGGAGCTCTACTCTTCATTAGGCAACAGAGTGCTGAGCACTGCTTCTGACTTTCATTCCTGTAAGCTGTTTCTCGTCTCCACTTTTGGAGACATGGTGGGCACCCAGCTCCTGAGGCCCATGCTGGCATTTCGGCCTTGGCTGTTCTGCGTGGTATACAGATGGCCTCAGTGATGCAGGCTGCCGCTGCGCAAAAATGGGAACAAAGTTGTGTGGGGCAGACAAGTCAAAAGCTGGAGTATTAGCCAAGGAGGTGACCTTGAAGAGTGACCACAACAAGCTGCTCAGGAGGTCTAGTGACAGATCAAGTCTCCAGGAACATCTGTTGAGGGTACAGAGCTCATGTAGAGATTTCCAACCGTTTGATATTGCAACACAACCTAGTCACTTTAACCTACAGTTGAGTTTACCTCCATCAGAATCTTTGAAAAAAATTCAAAAGGCTTTAAGTATGTTATCATATTTATTTATTTATTTATTTATTTATTTATTTATTTATTTATTTATTTATTTATTATGTATACAATATTCTGTGTATGTGTCTGCCTGCAGGCCAGAAGAGGGCACCAGACCCCATTACAGATGGTTGTGAGCCACCATGTGGTTGCTGGGAATTGAACTCAGGACCTTTGGAAGAGCAGACAATGCTCTTAACCTCTGAGCCATCTCTCCAGCCCATGTTATCACTTTCTTTTGGTCTGCACTCATAGTTAGCTTGACAGCATGTGGCCCAAGGACCACAGGTTAGACATGCTTGCAAGCAACAGTTAGTAGATGGAGCTGATGCAGAGAAGGGCAGCAGACTTTGAGGCACCAGCAGCCTGAGGTGGATTTCACTTTGGAGAGAATGAGGGGATTCTTAAATCTTTTTCTGGTGAGGATGAGGAGGGGTTGCCCATGCAAGCATCCTAACTTCTCCCAGTTGCCCTTGTCTGAGCATGAGCTACAAAGCCGTACACAGACATCATAGAATACGGTTCCTCAGCCCCTGTTTAGGACTGGAGAGAGTAGAGCCCTCCCAGGAGGTCCTGTATGCTTCACACAGAGAGAGACTCATTGGGGAACAGAGACTCAGCAGTTGGGAAGACTGACCAGAAACAGGGAGCCCGGATGGCCACGGGAAGCAAGCTGAGTGAGGAGAAATGGGGGTCTATTCATGTTTGGAGCACTGAGGTAATTAGCTAAGTTACTTCTTCAAACTTAGTAACAAAAGAACTCAACATGACAATGGCATAAAGATACAAGCCCAGGTACAGAGTCCCAGGCTGGGAGGGAGAGTAAGCGTCAGAGACTCAGACCTCTTCCACCTCGCTGTGCTGCCATCCTCCGCCTAGCTGTGACTGCCTGAGTGACCCACAATGCCTGCTTCAGCAAGAGCCTCACTCGCTAAGAGGCACCACACGTAAAGCGCAGGAGGCAACATGTTTATTCATTTCAAGGTTTCCTTGCGGGTTCCACACATCTTGGTTAGCATATTAGTTGCAAAGCTTAGAGACAGCACCATATTTAGCTGAAAGGAAGGCTGGAAATTGCTGGCTTGCTGCATACCCAGTTAGACTATCCTCCCCTGTGAAAGGGGAGCTCAATAGCTCTCATTTGCAAAACACACTCTGCAAAGCGTCAGATTTACTTTTAATCAAGTAAACGTGAGCTACGATTCATCCCCTGTCAACCATACCCCACCTCCCCCTGCCTGGGGGTGGGTGTCTGATGGCCCTGTTTGAACTGGGTTTTGCCCCATTGTGGAGGGAGATGTTGGAAACTTCTGGGGATGATCTCTATGGGGCCAACTGAGTGGTTCTGGGATGTGAATTCCTTTATAATCCAACTTCATGAGATTTATAGGGGAGTTTTAGAAATGAGAAAAATGAGAAAAGGATGCTTGGCTCTTAGCACCCATGTTCTACCATCCCAGTGCACAGGGTTGCAGTGTGCACTGAGCCCAACGAGAGGCTGCTGCTCACAGGGAAGTGGGAGTGGCTGCCATCACTGGCCTTCCTCTTCTCTCCTGGCCCTGGCTGAGTGTAGAGTTGGCTGGGTGTGCATGCCTGGCACACTCTACCCAGTGTCTCCCCTGCAGTCCCCAAAGCTTCCAGCCAGAGGCCAGCTAGGATTTCAGAGGCACAAGTGGGCTGCTGTGCTGGCCTGCCAGGTGAGCAGAACAGAGGCGCATTAACCAGCCTTGCTCTGCGGATCAGCTTTCCTTTCCCGGCGACAGTTCAGACCCAGAGCAAATCTGTCTCCCTCCAGAGCCAAGGGTTTGAGACTGTTGTGAATGAAGGCTTTTATCCCGCACCCTCCACGGTGCCCGATGCCCATGCCAGGGTTGGCATGGGAGGCTGGCTGGAAGAGGAGAGGGTGGCTGGGGGAGAATAAGATTCCCTCACTGCCATGACCACCCAGGCTGAGAAGAGGGCGACAAGCCTTGGGGGCTTGGAGAAGTGGGAAGAGGTGTCCCCTTGTGTTGATTGGGCCACCGCGGATTCTTAAGTGCAGCTGGTCCAAGTGTCTTCATGGTCGCTGATGAGCTAGACTCCTGATGGCAGCAGTCTTGCTGGCGCAGAGCAGAGCTGAAAGGGTTGCACCCAAGGCATGAGAGATGGAGAGTGGCTAGTCACCTCCCTCTCAAAGTGCCACTGAGCTACTTGGAATGGAGACCAGTAGGCAAGGGATGAGCAAGGGAGGGTCCACTTGGGCCACTACTCAGAAGGTGAGTCAGAGAGGAGCAAAGCTGAACCAGACAGATAGAGGTTATAATGAGAGCTTGGGAAAAACTTGGACAATAAGAGGAACCAGGGCTGAGCGCAGGGGCAGCCTCTGTGCAAGCCAGACAGCAAGACTCCAACTGCATGGTGGTGACAGAACTGGACTGCCATGTCCTTGATGATGACAGGCATGGGGAAGGGACTTGGTGCTTTCCACCTGTGGCTACAGCTACTGGGCCAAGAATGGAAGACAATGAATAACAGTGTGTGTGTGTGTGTGTGTGTGTATGTGAGTGTGTGTGTGTGTGCATGCGCGCGTCTGTGTGTGCATGTGTCTGACCACAGTTTAGAGCCCCTTGCACACCTACCCATTCCATCTCTGAAGCATGTGTTGTCTCTTGTCTGGCCAAATTGCCACAGGCCTTCCAAGCTAGAGGGAGTCCTTTTTAATGCTACCACTCTGAGAGTGGCTCCAATACAGTACTGCTTCCCAGGAACCTGCAGGGTGTTATGTCCTGGGTGGGAGGCAGTAGGCACAGAAGGACACAAATCCCCTCTCTGTCTGTGCTCTGGAACCCTTACTTGGTCACACAGTGTCTAGTTACTGCGAGCTTCCTAAAGCAGTCATCTCTCAAGTCCTGTGCTTGGAGCATTCCAAGAAGAGGTCTGAATCACCAGGCGATGAAACAGGCCCAGAGATACCGAGTAACCCACACAGGGTCACACAGCAAGGGTGTGGGAACACCTTTTAAATCCATTCACCTGACTCATGCCTGCCTGTTTCCTGGGATGGGCCCACACCTTCTCTTGCAGAAGGTGTGAAGACTGTTGGGAGTGGGCTGAGACCCTTTAAGTGGTTATGGTGGTACATAGCACCCAGTCACTCCCAGTGAATTGTGCATGGGCCCACAGAGAGCCAGGCCTCTCCACCAGCGACAGCTCCATGGAGTGTTCTCAGAATGGCTCCGGTGAGGCCTTCTTAGACCCTTGGGATCTTCATCTGGGAAAGAGCAGCCAGGAGTGTCTCACCCATTGCACCGTTAGAAGATTCTGGAAGACGGCCATTCTGAGCATTGTCCACAGCCTCCTGGTTCTGTGCCCTTCGTCTTTCTCCTCAACATGGCTGCCTTGCCACACAAATTCAGTACCTAAGGCGAAGCCAGGTTTGTACTGTTGCCTTGTGTTGTGTGGTGACCTTCTGCTCCCAGGAGCGTCTTGAGGAAGCATGAAAAGGCTCTGGACTGTTTTTGTAGGAGCAGCAGGGAGCTCCCTGTGGCCTCCTGTGAGGGTTCACACCCAGAGAGCACTGTTGGAGGAAGTGGGAAAGGGTCTGACTCATGGGCTCCTAATGACACCAGCACCAGCATGGGGAGCTCCCCTCCTCAAGGACACTGTAGTGGGGGCTGACTTTTCAAGACTCTGTCAGTGGAGCCTGGACTCTGCCTGCCAGCTGGAGTTTGTCAAGCCCTGAACCTTCATAGGAATACTAGCTAATGCCACTACAAAGCAAGGGAATTAAATATTCATCTGAAGCTGGAGGACAGAGGCCACTGTGTCCCCTAGGAAAATGGAGATCCACATTAAAGACATACACAGACCCAGAAGACATTCCCAGGCATGGCTACAACATGTTTAGGAAACAGACAACCTTCAGCATGCCCAGAAATACGTGCCTAAAACGCACACGTGGAACACCCTCCCACATGCCCACATGTGAGCTCCCATAGGTATGGATATAGAGCCAACTACGTGTGCATACCTCAATGTGAGGCGGTGTGTTTACAATGCACATGCCTGCAGAACTTCAGCACATACACACATGCACACACAGTCTGCCCTCTCCACACGCATGCAGTAATCCGAGGCTTCCTCTGGAGCCTCACTCCACATGCACAAACACATCCTTATATATATTCTCCTCCTCAATGTAACTAAAAGCAGTTCCTTAGTTGATGTGCTGGGAGAAGAGCCCCTAACTGGCTTTGACTCCTGGACAAGTCACCTACTTGGGTCCCACAACCCAAGGAAGCTTTTTTCTGTAGGACACACAGCAGACACCATGCTGGGTAAGTGTGACTCAGAGGTGAGTTACACAACTTGGTTCTGCCCAACTGTTCAGCCCAGGCTAGGGAGGAGGAGGGAAGCTTGCCAGTGAGAAAGCTGAAAGTCTGCCACACTTCTGGAAGCTTCCAGCGTCTCGAGTTGGAGGAGGCTAAGGCTCCCAGAGGGTAGCATGTGGAGGCTGTTCTGCGTCACTAGCACGAATGCTTGTTCACGATGACACAGTGCTCTTCCTTCAGAGGGAGGGGGGCTGTAGAATAGCTCACCAGAGCTTGAACCATCTGCCCACCTGCTCCTGCCATCTGGCCTGCTGCCCGGGTACACCCTCACACCCATAGAGGGAGCTGGCTGGCTCCACACCATGAAGTGGGCATAGATTTGAGCTTTATCTACTGTTGGGATCATGTTCTTGACTATTCTAGAAGCCTTGAATGAGCTGGAAACACACACACACACATACATACTCTATTCATGTTGTCAGACCACTAACTAAAAATTATTAACTGGATGACAGAGTTGAGTTGGTTGTTGCAGAATCTCCCGGTCTAGGAAAGAGACAGACAAGAGTCAGAAGCTAATACAGCTGCTCCTACAGGTCACCTTCATTGGTTTTGGAAGGTGAAGTAGGCTAAAGAGGGGTTATATCTGTGTGGGGATGGGTGGAGATAGGAGGAAGAGTTGAATTCTCAGCTGAAAAAATACCACGTACTTTTTTTTTTTTTTTATATAGAAAAGCATAGACTAGGGACCAGCACACTGTTTCCTGCTTTTGAAAATAAAACTTTATTGAAACAGCCACATTCATTTGTTTTATGTGCTGCCTAGGGCAAAGAAGTTACAATATGGCCTGAAAATTCCAAAATGCTTACTATTTGAATCTCCCCAGAAAAATGTTTGACCATCCTCGTTCTAGATCCCTTAACGCCCCTTGCTATCTAGATCCAGTATAAATCCAGAATGCAGCGTGGGCTTCTAGAGTTCCCTGGCAGCGTGGCATTTGTATTAGGGATTTAGACGTTTCCAGCAAGGGTTTGCATCAATTATCCCATTTAATCCCCCAACAAGCCTGTGTGAGGTTAATGGTAATTTTATCCCAATTTTGCAGATGAAAAACCAAGACAAAGAGAAATTAAGGGGCTTGCTGAAGACCACATGTCTGGGAGATAACTGAGCCCAGCAGCCTGAGTCAAAAATTCCAGGCTCTTTCCACTGCATTATGGGACAGATGTTTCACACATCCTGCTACTTAGTCATCCCACTGCCCGCCCTCCGGTCCATTTCTCCTATCTCCCTTCTTACATCCCTGTATCCACTGTAGAAGGCTTTTGTCCACTGTGCTGCACTCTGTGTGTGTGTGTGTGTGTGTGTGTGTGTGTGTGTAAGCACACGCGCACACTCAAGTGTGGTCATATTTCCTCTATGTGTGTGTTTGCTGTGTGGATGAGCCCTGGGGATGTTAATGAACAGTGACAGATAATCTCTGATTGGCTGGCGCTCATGAAGAGTCAGTGGACCAGGTAATTATGACCCACATCCTGACAACACCATCTAAGGGGGCTTCTGACCATTCAGGCTGGAGCCTGCTGTCTCCCCTTGGGGTCTGGGAGGAGTTCTACTGTGTCTACTATCATCTCTGGGAACCTGGACTGGGCACTCTGTCCCACCCCCTCTGAACACAAAGGATACAGAACCCTGGCTCACTGATGTATCAGGAAACTGTCCTTAATGCAATTACAATGCATTTATTAGATCCCAGAATGTGGCTGTGTTATGTCAGGCTCACCCTGCAGGCACCTGCTCCTTGCCACACATGTGTGTGCACACACACTCATTTCTGGCAGCTCTGTGTGCCATCACCAGAGCTCCGTGTGCTGTGGGGAGCACATTTAGCTGGTTAAAATATAATATACGACGGGATCATATTTAACAAGGAAAACAGGGCCCGAATGGACAGAGGAGCAGTGTGGCTGGGTTGCCATGGAAACCCCTCGTTCGGAATTTCCTGACTCCTAGGAGATTACATTTTCAACCTTAATGCTGTATTAACATAAGCTTTGGCACTTAATGTGTCTGTTTTTCACCTCCCCTCTCTCTTCTGCTTACAGGCAAAGGAAAACAGGGAGGAGAGGCTCCCAGGAGGAGACGAGAGAGGCTGCTCTTCAGGATCCAGCTCAAACCAGCCCCTGCCAGGCTGAGGTGTTCCACACTTTCCAAAGAGCATCACATCCATTATCTCTGTGATCCAGAGACAGGTCTGCCAAGCAGGCTTCTGTGAGGTCACCCTGCCCTATGCGTGCTGCCCTCCAAAGCCTCTTGCATCTATCCCTTCCCCTCCGTTGCACCTCAGCCCTTATCATCTCTCATGAGTGAGGCAGTAGCTTTCTGCTCCCCTCCTGCTCCCGGCGTGTGCCCTCTAGCCGCCTGAGTGATCATTCTACACTACAAATTTGTTCATTCTGCAGTTGACTGAACAGCCTCCATCAGCCGCCGGAGGGAGCAGAATAAAGCCCTGACTTCTTTGCACCCAAGGTTGCTTTCCATCTCTCTCTGTAGTTGTTTCTGGGACCCCCACAGTATCCCACTCTGCCCCCCAAGGCCAGAGAGCACTTTCTGAATTCATCAAACACTTTTCCAGGCTCACCCTGGGTTCATGCCACCCCTGGGACCTCCCCGTTCTCTCTGACTCTTCAGTGCCCTTTATGTCATAGCTCAGCACTCCCTCCTTTGGGTTGCGTGCAGGGTTTGTCTATCTTGGTCTTACGTGTTTGGACCAGATGCCTTGCAGTTAGCTCTCACCAGCTCTGATACCTTGACGCCTCCATCACCCTAGAAGCTTCACGAGCCCAGAAACTTTGCGCCCTTCACATCGCATCCCTGCTACAGAACTCAATAGACACTCGAACCCCAGTTTTGAAACTGAGCTTCCAAGGAAGGACAATGAAACACGGAGAGATTGACTATGTGCTCTAGGATTCCAGAGCGCAGTCCAGCGTTGCAGTGTTCTCTCCTCGCCCTTGTGTCATCCGCAGTGTGCCTCATCTTTGTGCTACAGGAAAGACTGGATGTGGGACCGTGAGAATCTGAGGTCACCGGAGTCAGCTCCGCATTCCCCGCCCCTAAGTCCATACTCTTCCCTTCCTTTAGGCTTAGGAGACCTTTGAGAATGAGGCTTCCTAAGTTTCTTATACAGGCCAGGAAGGATCCAGGGAAGCTATGGCAAAGACAGACCGTTTGCTCACAGCCCATGCATGGGATTGAATGGTGCTCCATCTGCAATGGAGTCTCGCAGAGCCTCAGAAAGGGGCACGAGTCAAATAAGGATCTTTGTGACATAATACATGTGTGAGTCTTCGGATGAGCCCATCCCAGAGCAGGGTGGCCTGAATCCAGAGGCAGATGACCTTACCGGGGATAGAAAGGACAAGACGCTCAGTGCTATGTTTCATAAGCCCAAGCAATGATGTTTGTAAAGGTGGAGGCAGGGGCTGGATGATACAACTGAGAGGCAAAGGTCGCAAGGACTGCAGAGCCTAGAGCCTAGAGGTAAGGAAGGGAGAACCCTGTGGAAGTTGGGAACCATGGATAAATTATTCATGACAAAAAGAGAGGGATCGATGATAGATAGATAGATAGATAGATAGATAGATAGATAGATAGATAGATAAGGTGGCCTCACTGATGTGAGATCAGCCTGCACACCCCACACATTCAGCCCAGCTGGCACCTTTACTTTGGACTTCTGGCCTGTACCGCGGGTGTTTTAAGCCACCCAGCGTGTGGTCATTTGTTACCTAGGCAGCACTAGGAAACAAACAGAGCCAGGCAGTGTGAGAATCTGGGCAGGGCCTGCAGAGCTACGGGGATGGAGTATATGAGGACCACGCCCCCCTGCCTTTCCCATCGTGGGTGGGCCCTTTCTATTTTTCTTCCCAACTTGGCGCCTCTGGGCCTTTTCAGTACAAGCTCACCCTTTATCCAGAGTGGCCCCAACTTGCCTTGATCCCCTCTTCTCCTGCATCTCTATCAGGACCACATGTGACACTACAGCCCCAGCTCCCCGATGTCCTTTGTCACATCAGCTAGCCAACTCTCACTACCCTGAAGCTATCAAGGGCTAAAGCTCCGACTTAACAAGCAGAAGCCATCCCAGTCAGGTAGCACCTTCAGCTGAGGGCTGCTAGGCAGCAGGGCCTGTTTCTGCCCATCCTGCACAGGGGTCCTCTGGCAGACCTACTGGGTCATAAGGTGCAAGCCTTGTGTTCTAGCATCAGCAGAAAGAAGTTTCAAGAGTCAGGATACATCCTGCCATGGATACATCAGCAACCACTGCTGAGACCCATTTCCTATGGATCTGAACAATATTAGCATGAAAGGAAATGGGGAAGGAAGAGTGGGTTTTAAAACATAGAAGGGAAATTTTGAACCCCGGAACTCTGGAAAGGGTCGTTACACTGACTAAGATCCTCCTGACAAGTTCCTGTCTCAGAGGAACTCGTGGATAGCCATGAGATTCTAAAAGGACATCTCAGTACAGAGAGACACCCGTTAGGCACAGTTATTGATATTCTCTTATGGGGTCCATACACCCTGAGGTGCTCGGCTAAAGGAGGACAATAGCTTGGACTCATCTCTTGACTCGTTCATACAGAAGAGGAGGGAGAGAGGAAAGGGCAGTAGTGGGGGTGGGGGTTGCTGACTGAGGAAAGCCTATTCAGGGACTCTCAACAGCTCTTGCTATTTCATCCACTCAAAACAATGCCACGGTCAACATTATGAAAAAGAAACCTCTAAAGTCTGGGCTTTTTTATTTATTTTAAAGTCACTTTTCTTTTGTAGTGTGTTTGACATACAATAAACTAAGTGTGTGAGCTTTGCTAAGCATCTGTCTGCGGGCATGAATCTGTCACCACAATCAAGAGTGAATGTGACTGGCATACCAAATCTATCTTTCTGCTTCCTTACGTCATCCCACCCTGACGACTCATCTCCGGGCACATGCACTGCAGATGGCTCGCATACCATTCTGCCTGACTTTTACTCCAAATAATTATGCAAAAATTCATATTTCAGCAGTTTGCTCTTTTTCATAGTTAAGTCGTATTCCCTTGAATGGATCTACCACAGTTTTTTTCACCATTGGATGAACTCGGGTTGTTTCCACTCTTAGGCAGCTGTGAGCAAAGCTGTTGCCAGCAGCTGATCCAAATCTCAGAGTGGACATACGCTTTCACTTGTCTCCGCGGGGATGCAATGGAAAAGCTGCCTACTGTCTTCCAAAGTATATTAGCTATGCAAAAGATATCCAAATATCCAGCAGTGGTGTGTAGCAACTCATTTCCCCTGAGCTCTGCCCTATGATGGACTGAGCTGACCTCTCTTTCTTCTGTGCCCTTCAGAGTCTTACCAATTGCACCAAATGAGCCCCTTTGGTCCAAGAGGCACAATGCTCCAGGGAAGCAGAGAGAGTATATGAGCTGGTAGGGGAGGGTAAATCTAGACTACAATGACACACTATTGTGCATCCAGCATAGAAGGAGGTAGGCCTGGGTAGAAAGTCTTTAGTCTCAGTGTGAGTAGTCAGGACATTTGCAGAACAGGTACAAGAGCTCAGAATGCTGAGCCCACACTTTTGACTGGGTCCCCAGCATCTCAGAAGCCAGCCCTGGGGCATTTCCTGTCAGTACCTAGAACATATCAGGTACTCACTGTAGTTCTTCGTCTGCTTATTCACAAACAAGCCTGGCTCTGAGAGTTGCATATGCCTTTGATGACCCATGGTGGCCAACCCTTAGTTAGTGGTTAACCTTCAGAGAAGACACGTCAAAGGTTACTATTAACCAGGTCCCTAAATCCATGTATTCCTTCTATACACTTCCACCTGGGCTATATGGAACTGCAGCAGGGTCCCAGTGTCCCAGACCCACCAGCTCATTCTTGTCCCTTCATCTTCACCTTCCCTTTGACTTTGTCTGGAGGAGACCTGAGTCATCCAAAGCAACACTTCCCCTGTGGAATCTTCTGTATCCACACAGGAACACTGTAGGGACTATGCTAATAGACCTTACACCTCACACGCAGCTTGCATGGCTGGTGTGGACCCAAGCTCCCTGAAGACAGCCACACACATCTCTTAGTAACTGCGCCACTTTCAGTTTGTAACCATACCCTTTGCCATGGCATCTGGGGACATGTGAGGAGGCACCATCCAAATATGTTCACAAACACCCCCTAATGCCCGAGGTGGTACCTGGCCCTTCTGGGAACCCTAAACTCTTTTCCATTTGGCCCATCCTCACCATTATTTCGTGTAACACACAGCTCAAACACTGAAACACCGCAACTGTTATCTTCTCAGAAGGTATGTGTTTAGTGATGCCCAGTTCAAGACCAAGACAGGGACTGGCTTTGCCTGCATTTCCTCTTCCTTTCCGAACTCTTTTCTTCTTCCTGTTCCAGCAGGACACACCCCTCTGCACAGCACACTGAGCTATTCCCACCAGAAATGCTGCAAAACTTTTCAAATAAATATTTAGTGTACGATCCAGTAATTTTATGTTGTAAGTCATAAAACCTTTATCTGAATCCCACCGTCTATTAAACCTTGGAGTCCTGCTTTGGTCTCTAATGACATTATGTTGCATCAGAATTAGAAAGCTATTTTTTAAAATGGGGGGGGGCTGTAGTATTTGTTGTGAGCCTTGCTAATGTTTAAATTTCGAGTCTTTTTACTGCTGATTAAACCTCTGAAGACTAAAGCAGAGTTTCTGCTTCATTGCTAGGAGCAAAGATGATGGTGCGGCTTGGGGAAGGGAGAGCGCATGAAGAATGTACGGGAAGGTTGCTGCGTTTATGAATAAAGCAGGGCATTATCATTTTTAATAGGAATTAAACAGCTAGAGGGAGAAGTCGGCGATGCCGCGATCAGCGCGAAGGAAAACAATCTAACAATTTTAATTAACTGTATTTTAATAGCTTTAGTTATAATTGAATAATTTAAATACCAAGGGAAACACTTAAATCTCCTAAAAGCCTTTTTTTATTTACATTTTAAATACAGTTCACGGTGAGTAGGTGGCAGTGTCTGTGCTGGGGGATCGCACGGGTGACTCCAGCAACTGGGCAAGGTGGAACCCAGACGGGGCTTCCATTGCTGAGGAAGGAGCCCTGGACAGTGTGGCGGGGACATCCGTGTCTGTCCTGGGATGCAGGAGGCCAGTTATGACAGCTCCTCAAGCAAGTGAGTCTCCATTCTTACTCGGCAATGACACAATACTTATCACAGGCCTTTGGAGCTACCACCTTGCCAGACAAACAAGAACAGTTTTGTCCATTGCTGAGGGCAGTGTCCTGTTAGGGGGATTTCAAATGGATGACACAGGCAACAAGCAGATGAACGACTGGAAAAATAAAGGAAGCTATGGAATAAAGGCTAACAGAGACAACACCAGGCGCTTAGACTAGCATGGCAGGCGCAGTATGGCAATGGGTGGGGTGGTATTTCTCCGGAGTGGATGTTTATGTGGGGGCTTTGAGAAGGGTAGGATGGGTCTGGTGCTGAAGGCTGGGGGAAGTGGATTTCTCCTAATGGAGAAAGTGGTATGTGTAAAAGTCCTGGAGTGGGGGAAGCTTGCGAGAATTTCCAGAACCCAGAGGGTCTGTCTTGAGAAGAGGCGGGTGAGGATGGTGTTGCAAGGCGGACCAATAGCCTACTAGGAATGGGGGCAGACCCTGAAAGGTTTTAAGAATAGGATGACACAAAGGGACTGCTAATTTAAAGAACTTCTTCCTGGTCCCCCGCACCTGTGCTACCATTTGATCTCATTCTTCCTTCATCATCATGAGCTTCCCAGGACTATTATTGGGCTTTTGTGGACCAGACTGCCCTTGCCCCAAATCCCTCTGTCAGAAGCACACATGGGCTCTCTGTGAGCTGGACTTGGCTCCACCCTTCTGAGTGCTAATAGGGATCTAGTTCTGAACTGGATGCCTTCCAACATGTGCCAACCCCTAAACTACCTCCCAGACCCCACGTAACATCAAGCTCTGAACACCTACAGCTACATCATGCCCAATCCTAGGCAGAGACCGGCAAAGTCACTGGGTACTGACTGATAACTTGTCTTGAGATCTAGGTCTATACTATGCACCTTATTTTTCTTTTCGGCTTGCTAAGAAAGCCCCTAGAATCTTTCTGTCTTGTACCCCAAGGGCCTGAGAACCTCCATCAGGGACAGAGAATCCTGGGAGGCGGTTCTCATATATCCAACGCTCTGGGAGGTAAAAACACACCAGCTGATGGGCGCTGTCTGGGATCCACATCCTCCCTCTGTAGGTTCTGGGCTGTCCTGAACACCCTTGGGTTCTCTTGACAGGAGTGGTTGGCTCTGCCTCAAGTGGATCCTAGACAGCTGAGAGGAAGCTGTACTCCTCATGAGAAGATCAGTGGATATGGGGTCAAGCAGCAGGGTCACAGTGTGAGAGGAAAAACACACTTGTCCTCAGTCATGACAGGGCACCCGGCCCTTGTCCTTGTGTGCTCTAGTTCTATTGGAAGGCTAGACTACTGGAGACTGTTGGTCTCCCTTACAAAGAGGAAGCCAGGAGCAGGGCACTGGCTCTTTAAAACTGGACAGCTCATAGGCAAGGAAGGACAGTCTCTCCCCACCCCCTCCTGGTGGTGAACTCACATTGTAGCACAGGATGAACTTGAACTTCAGATCTTCCTGCCTCTACCTGTAGAGTGCTGGGATTGCAGAAATGTACTGTTTTATGTGATGTTGAGAATTGGACCCAAGGCCTTATGTACACTAGGCAAGTGCTCTACTGATTGAGCTACATCCCCAGCTCCTGTATCTTAACTACAGGATCATGGATGTTCTCCAAACCCAGCCTAGTCCTTGACTGGACAGATGCAGCAGCAATCTCCATCCTCTCTCTCCATTTGTCCCACAGTCTCACATTTTATTTTACAGAATAACCGGATTTTTATAAATATACAAACCTGAATGACGGTGTACAATCACTTATGTCCAGGATGCTTGAACCAGGAATCTGGGGGCCTTCAACAGCTTTGCTTAGAGGTTGCTCCAGGCCATTTTCTCTCTTATAATTGTGGATATACCTATATGGATGCGGCTCCTAAAGTGGGCTACTTCCCTGTGAGTTCTTTGTCAAGGAAGTCCCTAAGGCTTCCAAGGCAGTAGAGCCAATATGTTACTACCACTCTGTTTCCCATCAGAACTAGATGGTATAGCCCATTGTGGAAGGCACCATACACTTTGGTTGCAGACCATAAGAAAGTCCATGCTAGAGCTCAGCTAGAAGCTTCCTCCTCACTGGCCAGAAGATGTTATAAAAGCTGCTGAAAAAGAAAAGTCAACAGTGATCATAACCAGATGCGGAACCTGCATATAACACTGTTGACGTGGCAGGCAAGGCGTGCCTACTGGCACAATAGTGGTATGACTGTTATGGGGGTACCCAGCTCTTTCTGATTGGTTTTAAGGCCTAGTGAGAAGGGAATTCACGCTTGGTACTTTAAACCCAATCAAAAGCCCTTTGCTAGGGAAGTCACATGCTCTGGTGGAGAGGCTTCTGTGATGCTTTGTTAAATGGATATGCTGGATCCTCAAACCACTGTCTAAATATTTAAGTTTCGGTCTATAGACTAGCTCAGTTCAAAACTTTGGCCAGAGAAGCTTGTTTTTGCGGTGACCAGCAGTTACTACAGAACCAATAATTGGTCAAAGTGCTGAGAATAAGTCGCGGCTGAATATTCAGCCTAAAATAGGTATATCTTTCTTAAAAAAAGAAAAGTTGTCCCTCCTACCAATCTCCTGCTCAGAGTCGGTGTCCCATGAATGGTGCCCAACTGGCAGGATGACTGACGACAGCAGCCACCAATCAAACAATCAACCAGTTTTCCTCCAGCTCCTCCCCAGATGGCATATACAGGGTACAGGAACTCTCACATGACCTCTCATTACTGTAAAGGGGGGACTTATCCTAAGGATCGGTTCTTAGAGGCAGCCTAGGCATCCACCTTTCCAACCCCTCTAAGTCCGGCCCAGGATTCTGGAGAAGCAAGGAGATAGCCTAGCACTCTCTGAGATGGTGTACCTTGGCCTATATACCACCATGGCTGGAACATGCATGGGCCGAAGCAGCTCAACAGCCTCCTTAGAGCTGTCCATCCTAACCTAGCTTCTTGCCTTTGGAGTTAGCAGGGAAAGTCCTTTCTGTGGACAAGAAATCTCCCTTCCCCAGGAGAAGCCAGCTATGTATTCAGTGGGTTGAGAAGGGGCTCCAGGAGCACAAGACTATAAAGGGGACTCCCGTTTGAGCTTCAGTTTCCCCCTGAGCCTTGCATTAGGAACTCATGCTGTGAGGGTACAGAGTACCTTTGGGGCATGCTGCAGGTCTTCATGGGCTTTGGGGACCTACAGGCAGAGCACATAGTGGCATCATGTGTTTTGGTGCTGGGGGCCTCTTTCTTTCTTAGGCGTCTCTCAGGGCCAGTATTCGAGAGAACGTACCTTGAAAAGAAACAGTGTTTTAAAAACATCCCTGTTCTTGCTCCAGAGGGAAAGAGGCATTCTAGCATTCTCACCCCGGTGGAGGTTTGCAGCAGAATAGGGGGAAGGAAGTGTGCCGGGTGAGAAGCAGGGAGTGGCTGGAGGCAGGGTTCCACCCTCTCTCATTTCCCAGAGCTAAGACCTTGTAGGACAGGGCTGAGGGCATGGTATGGAAACCTAACAAGCCAGGGAGGTACAGGGATCTGCCTCCAAGAAATCCCACTACAGGCTAACAGAACAAACTCTGAGTGCACCGGATGTCCTTTCCTGCCTGGATGGAATATTAGGCCACGGGCCCTGGCTCCGTTTCCCCTCACATATGAGTTACAGTGAGCAGAAGGCAAGGTCTAATTGGTCCAGAAGCGGGGTGACAACAGATATGAGAGGAAAAGCAGGCCCAGAACGGGCCCCAGGGCTGTGGCATCTCATGCCTGAGACAACGGTCCTTCTCCCAGGAGCAAAGGGGGTACTTAGAGCTTGCTAAAGAGGCATTCGAGCGTGGGCTCTGAGGTCCCTGTGGCCTGTGTATGAATCCTGCCTCTGCCACTTGCTAATCCCATGACTTTGGACCAATGTTATTTTATCTCACCAATCAGGAGGGAACTTACCTGTGCCCTGCTTGGAGAGTGACTTTGGTGGTGTATGCCCTTGGAAGTGAAAGGAGGCAGCCCACTGTCTATACAAGTGATCAAAAAGGTTCCCAAGTTCTGCTGCCACTAGAAAGGATTCCTGCAGGTGTGCTAGTTTGTTCTACAAATGTGAGCTATGTCTTGCCCTGTGCCAGATGTTGGGACACAAGCAAGATAGAACCTGAGGAACAGACAAGTAGGAGAAGCCTGGGCCAGCAGGTCATCTTTGGCTGTAGAGTCATCTTTCAGATCCAAATCCTCTTGGATCTTCCCTCCGACTAGAATGCTTTGAAAGAGAGGGCGGCCAGAATGAGCACTGGCCGCCTTGGTCAGCCGCAGGTAGTATGTACCCACAGAGGCTGCCTGCAGGCTCTTGCTTCATCTTCAAAGACCAGTCGAAATGTCACTTTCTCTAGGCCACTTATCACCAAAGCAGGGTCCTTCCAGCACCTGGTACCCACCCTGAGTACATGTTAACATCAGTTTTTGACTTGTCTTGTGCCACAGTTTAAACTCAAGAACGAGGAAAGTTAGGCATGAATGATGGACACATTTCAGGGTATAGGTGTCCAGTCACAAGTGGGTGGGATCTGATCATGCTGGGTTGCTGTTTGGTGAAGTTGTGATCCTCTAAGCTTCACTCTGAGAAGCCAAAAGAAAGCCAGACTAGTTGGACTTGAGGCTTGGAAGAAATGCCAGCCTTGGGCAGGTTGGAACAGCTCCTGGCACCCTGAACCACTTGGAGACATCCCCGCACCTGTCTCTTGGCGGATCTCCATCATTCGTTGCCAGTCATGTAAGAATCAGCTCCCATTCTGGGTCTCAAATTTGCATGGAGAAGGAAGTGGTCTTTTCAGATCAATTCCATGCACTCAAACATACTCTGAGGCAGGCCAAACTGACCCCTTTGATTTACAAAGGGGGAAACTGAGGCCCTTGAGGCTGAGGGCAGTGCTTGAAAGCAATTGAGTCCAAAGCCTTTTTAGTAAATGGGAGTGTTCTGTGGGTCAGTTATGAAGAACTGTGATTCTCAACAGCCTACCCCTCTCCCATCTGAGCCATTTCTGCATAGAGGAAATATCAAGGTATATGATGTCAGTGTAGTTAAGTAATCCAGCCAGCTGTGTAAACATCTGTACAGAGTAGAGACAGCCCCAAGAGTGAAAGCAGGGATCAGCACATCCAGACGACTCCGGGAGGTTCTAAGCTGCCACCTGCCTGGGACCTGCTAGGAAAGACCCTGTTGTGAAGAGAAAGGGGACTGTGTATCTGTCCCCTGAGGGCTCAGAGGGCTGGACAGCTGGGCAAAAGGACAAGAAAGCCACTGTGCCTGGTGCGGGAGACTTTGGAAAACAGACACAGGGTTAGGAAAACCCTGCTGATGACAGAGCACATTGGAAACAGCTTGTCAGGTTCACAGAAACCTGTTTTTCATTCTTTCCAATGGAGGCTGGAGTATCCATGCCTGTGTCCTCCATCCCAGAAGGTTTGGAAGCCCAGAGCCTAAAGCTGGGGCCTGGAGGTTCTTTCTTCTTTGAAGTGACTGTGACGTACAGAGGAGAGAAGCAAAGATCTGCAGGCACTTTCAGCCCAAACAGTAATTATGGATGAGAGAACTAGAACTCAGAGAGGGAAGCGGCACAAGCCAAGGCCACACAGCAGGCCAGGGAAAGATCCCATTGCTGGGAGGGGAGCCAAGTTTCCTTACCCCAGATCCTTGCTGGTTTCCTCATTACCCAGCTTGCCCTCTCACTTCAACTTCCATGTCCTTAGAAGAAAACATTGGTTTTTAAAATCTTTTAAAATTACATTTGTTTATGTATTTATTGTCTGGGTGTTCATCAGAGTACACACATGGATGTCAGGGAACAACAGCTGGAGCTGGGGTCTGATCTCTCCTTCCACTCAGTGGGTTCTGGAGTTTAGATTTGGGTCCCCAGGCCAGATGGCCTGAAGGCATTTCCCTGCCTGAAAAACATTTTTTTTTAAATATCTAATTGCAGAAGTAACCTTGTAAGAAGTGTGAGAGACAATGAGAAAAACAGACAGAAGCTTAGGCTCTGTAACAAAGTTTCCAGCCAGAGCCAAGATGTTGTCTCTCTTTCCACACATTCACAAACTCTCCACCCCCTCTTCCCCCCTCCCCTGCCACGGTCAGACTCTCTTTACACACAACGGTGCACACATGGTCCGCATCGGTCCGCATCTTTGGTAAACTATTTCTTCCCACAGTTCCGCCACAGATGTATGGTCTCCTGGTACCCGGCTGTCTTGCTTGGCGAGATTCATGGAAACCTGCATCTGGTCTACCCTTTACTTACTGCGTTATCTACTCTCAACCTCTTTTTCCCAGTTCACAAACTGGGTTATGGTCAACACCTCAGAGTAAACCAAGCTATGCAAAAGCTGTGAACGCTCTTTGGAAAAGTCAGGAAAACACTAGTCAAGGGTGGCCACAAGATGACTTCAGATTGCTTATTAGGGGCTTCTGTCCTCTCTCTCTCTCTCTCTCTCTCTCTCTCTCTCTCTCTCTCTCTCTCTCTCTCT